>NC_080381.1:74840043-75144770 GCF_014773155.1 Arachis stenosperma | reverse complement strand
CAATGCCTTCTTGGCAAAGTTCTTTCCACCTCAAAAATTGAGTAAGCTTAGAGTGGAAGTCCAAACCTTCAGACAGAAGGATGGAGAATCCCTCTATGAAGCTTGGGAAAGATACAAATAGTTGATCAGGAAATGTCCTTCTGACATGCTTTCTGAATGGAGCATCATAGGTATTTTCTATGATGGTCTCTCTGAACTATCCAAGATGTCTTTGGATAGCTCTGCTGGAGGATCTCTTCATCTGAAGAAGACGCCTTCAAAAGCTCAAGAACTAATTGAAATGGTTGCAAATAACCAATTCATGTACACTTCTGAAAGGAATCCTGTGAACAATGGGACTAATCAGAAGAAAGGAGTTCTTGAGATTGATACTCTGAATGTCATTCTGGCTCAGAACAAGATATTGACTCAACAAGTCAATTTGATTTCTCAAAGTCTGTCTGGAATGCAAAATGCACCAAGCAGTACTAAGGATGCTTCATCTGAAGAAGAAGCTTATGATCCTAAGAACCCTTCAATGGAAGAGGTGAATTACCTAGGAGAACCCTATGGAAACACCTATAATTCTTCATGGAGAAATCATCCAAATTTCTCATGGAAGGATCAACAGAGACCTCAACAAGGTTTCAACAACAATAATGGTGGAAGAAACAGGTTTAGCAATGGCAAGCCTTTTCCATCATCTTCTCAGCAACAGACAGAGAATTCTAAGTAGAACCCCTCTGACTTAGCAACTATGGTCTCTGATCTAATCAAAACCACTCAAAGTTTCATGACTGAAACAAGGTCTTCCATTAGGAATTTGGAGGCACAAGTGGGACAACTGAGCAAGAAAGTTACTGAACTCCCTCCTAGTACTCTCCCAAGCAATACAGAAGAAAATCCAAAAGGAGAGTGCAAGGCCATCAACATGGCCGAATCTGGAGAGGAAGGAGAGGAAGTGAACGCCACTGAGGAAGACCTCAATAGGCGTGCACTAGCCTCCACTGAGTTCCCCAATGAGGAACCATGGGAATCTGAGGCTCAAAATGAGACCATAGAGATTCCATTGGACTTACTTCTGCCTTTCATGAGCTCTGATGAGTATTTCCTCCTGAAGAGGATGAGTATGTCACTGAAGAGCAAGTTGCTAAATACCTTGGAGCAATCATGAAGCTAAATGACAAGTTTTTGGAAATGAGACTTGGGAGAACGAACCTCCTTTGCTCACCAAAGAATTGGATGACTTGTCTAGGCAGAAATTACCTCAAAAGAGGCAGGACCCTGGGAAGTTCTCCATACCTTGTACCATAGGCACCATGACCTTCAAGAAGGCTCTGTGTGACTTAGGGTCAAGTGTAAACTCATGCCTCTCTGTAATGGAGAAACTAGGGATCTTTGAGGTGCAAGCTGCAAGAATCTCACTAGAGATGGCAGACAACTCAAGAAACAAGCTCATGGACTTGTAGAGGATGTTTTGGTGAAGATTGAAGACCACTACATCCCTGCTGATTTCATAGTCCTAGAGACTGGGAAGTGCATGGATGAATCCATCATCCTTGGCAGACCCTTCCTAGCCACAGCAAAGGCTGTGATTAATGTTGATAGAGGTGAACTGATCATTCAAGTGAATGAAGAATCCTTTGTGTTTAAGGCTCAAGGATATCCCTCTGTCACCATGGAGAGGAAGCATGAAGAGCTTCTCTCAAATCAGAGTCAAGCAGAGCCCTCACAGTCAAACTCTAAGTTTGGTGTTGGGAGGCCACAACCAAACTCTAAGTTTGGTGTTGAACCCCCACATTCAAACTCTAAGTTTGGTGTTGGGAGGTTCCAACATTACTCTGAGAAAATGTGAGGCTCCATGAGAGCCATCTGTCAAGCTAATGGCATTAAAGAAGTGCTTGTTGGGAGGCAACCCAATGTTATATTTTATATATTTTTCTTTGTTATTCTATTTTATTTTGTAGGTTGATGATCATGAGAAGTCACAAAATCAATTGAAGAAGCAAAAATAGAATGAAAAACAGGAAGAAAAACAGCACACCCTGGAGGAAGAACCTACTGGCGTTTAAACGCCAGTAAGGTTAGCAGATGGGCGTTTAACGCCCAGTCTGGCACCATTCTGGGCGTTTAACGCCAGAAAGGGGCACCAGACTGGCGTTAAACGCCAGGAAAGGGCAAGAACCTGGCGTTAAACGCCAGAAATGGGCACCAGCCCGGCGTTTAACGCCAGAATTGGCTAAAAACGTAATTTTGCATGCCATTTAGTGCAAGGATGATTTTTCCTTGACACCTTAGGATCTGTGGACCCCACAGGATCCCCACCTACCCCACCACTCTCTCTCTTCTTCACCAATCACCTCAACACCACTTCTCCCCCTTTTTGACCGAACACAAAGCCATTTCCTTCTTCCTCATTTCTTCTTCTTCTACTCTCTTCTTTCTTCTTTTGCTCGAGGACGAGCAAACCTTTTAAGTTTGGTGTGGTAAAAGCAGTGCTTTTTGTTTTTCCATAACCATTTATGGCATCCAAGGCCGGAGAAACCTCTAAAAAGAGGAAAGGGAAGGCAAAAGCTTTCACCTCCGAGTCATGGGAGATGGAGAGATTCATCTCAAGGGTGCATCAAGACCACTTCTATGAAGTTGTGGCCATGAAAGGTCAACTTTGATCAAAGGTTGGATCAAGTCCTCACAGACATTTGTGAAAAGGGCACTCCATGGAAGAGAAACTCAAGAGGGAAGCCAGTTCAACTGAGAAGGCATGACCTCAAGCCCATCACTAAGAAAAGGATGGAGCAAACAAGAGACCCCTCTTATCATGAGATCCCTGAGATGCCTCAAGGGATGCACTTTCCTCCACAAGACTATTGGGAGCAACTAAACACCTCCCTCGGAGAACTGAGTTCCAACATGGGACAACTAAGGGTGGAGCACCAAGAACATTCCATCCTCCTCCATGAAATTAGGGAAGATCAAAGAATCATGAGAGAGGAGCAACAAAGACAAGGAAGAGACATTGAGGAGCTCAAGCACTCCATAAGACCTTCAAGAGGAAGAACAAGCCGCCATCACTGAGGTGGACCCGTTCTTTAATCTCCTTGTTTTTTATTTTCTTGTTTTTCGAATTTTTATGCTTATGTTTGTCCATGTTTGTGTCTTATGATCATTAGTGTCTTAGTGTCTATGCCTTAAAGTTATGAATGTCCTATGAATCCATCACCTTTCTTAAATGAAAAATGCTTTTATTACAAAAGAACAAGAAGTACAGGATTTCGAATTCATCTTTAAAACTAGCTTAATTAGTTTGATGTGGTGACAATACTTTTTGTTTTCTAAATGTATGCTTGAACAGTGCATATGTCTTTTGAATTTGTTGTTCATAAATGTTAAAATTGTTGGCTCTTGAAAGAATGATGAAAAAGGAGACATGTTACTGAGGATCTGAAAAATCATAAAAATGATTCTTGAAGCAAGAAAAAGCAGTGAATACAAAAAAAAAACGAAAAAAGAGAGAAATAAAGTTGTGATCCAAGGCAAAAAGAGTGTGTTTAAGAACCCTGGACACCTCTAGTTGGGGACTCTAGCAAAGCTGAGTCACAATCTGAAAAGGTTCACCCAATTATGTGTTTGTGGCATGTATGTATCCGGTGGTAATACTGAAGACAGAGTGCTTTGGGCCACGGCCAAGACTCAATAAGTAGCTGTGTTCAAAAATCATCATACTTAACTAAGAGAATCAATAACACTATCAGGATTCTGAGTTCCTAAAGAAGCCAATCATTCTGAATATCAAAGGATAAAGTGAGATGCCAAAACTGTTCAGAGGCAAAAAGCTACTAGTCCCGCTCATCTAATTTGGAGCTAAGTTTCATTGATAATTTGGAGTCTATAGTATATTCTCTTCTTTTTATCTTATTTGATTTTCAGTTGCTTGAGGACAAGCAACAATTTAAGTTTGGTGTTGTGATGAGCGGATAATTTGTACGCTTTTTGGCATTGTTTTTAGTATGTTTTTAGTATATTTGGTTGAGTTTTTAGTATATTTTTATTAGTTTTTAGTTAAAATTCACTTTTCTGGACTTTACTAAGAGTTTGTGTGTTTTTCTGTGATTTCAAGTATTTTCTGGCTGAAATTGAGGGACCTGAGCAAAAATCTGATTCAGAGACTGAAAAGGACTGCAGATGCTGTTGGATTCTGACCTCCTTGCACTCGAAGGAGATTTTCTGGAGCTACAGAAGCCCAATTGGCGCGCTCTCAATGGCGTTGGAAAGTAGACATCCTGGGCTTTCCAGCAATATATGATAGTCCATACTTTGCCCAAGATTTGATGGCCCAAACCGACGTTCAAAGTCACCTTCAGATTTCCCAGCGTTAAACGCCGGAACTGGCACCAAAATGGGAGTTAAACGCCCAAACTGGCACAAAAGCTGGCGTTTAACTCCAAGAAGAGTCTCTACACGAAAATTCTTCATTGCTCAGCCCAAGCACACACCAAGTGGGCCCAGAAATGGATTTTTATGTCATTTACTCATCTTTGTAACCCTTAGGCTACTAGTTTTCTATAAGTAGGACCTTTTACTATTGTATTTTCATCTCCTGATCTTTGGAATCTTTTGTTCTTTAGATCTTTTGATCACTTTGGGAGGCTGGCCATTCGGCCATGCCTAGACCTTGTTCTTATGTATTTTCAACGGTGGAGTTTCTACACACCATAGATTAAGGTGTGGAGCTCTGCTGTACCTCGAGTATTAATGCAATTACTATTGTTCTTCTATTCAATTCCGCTTGTTCTTTGTCCAAGATATCACTTGTTCTTCAACTTGATGAATGTGATGATCCGTGACACTCATCATCATTCTCACCTATGAACGTGTGACTGACAACCACCTCCGTTCTACCTTAGATTGGGTGAATATCTCTTGGATTCCTGATACACGATGCATGGTTGATCGCCTGACAACCGAGTGCTCGCCTGACAAACGAGCCAGCCATTCCGTGAGATCAGAGTCTTCGTGGTATAGGCAAGAACTGATGGCGGCATTCAAGAGAATCCGGAAGGTCTAACCTTGTCTGTGGTATTCTGAGTAGGATTCAATGATTGAATGACTGTGACGTGCTTCAAACTCCTGAGGGCGGGGCGTTAGTGACAGACGCAAAAGAATCACTGGATTCTATTCCGGCCTGATCGAGAACCGACAGATGGATAGCCGTGCCGTGACAGGGTGCGTTGAACATTTCCACTGAGAGGATGGGAGGTAGCCACTGACAACGGTGAAACCCTTGCATAAGCTTGCCATGGAAAGGAGTAAGAAGGATTGGATGAAGACAGTAGGAAAGCAGAGAGACGGAAGGGACCAAGCATCTTCATACGCTTATCTGAAATTCCTACCAATGAATTACATAAGTATCTCTATCTTTATCTTTATGTTTTATTCATCATCTATACCCATTTGAGTCTGCCTGACTAAGATTTACAAGGTGACCATAGCTTGCTTCATACCAACAATCTCCGTGGGATCGACCCTTACTCGCGTAAGGTTTATTACTTGGACGACCCAGTGCACTTGCTGGTTAGTTGTGCGAAGTTGTGTTTATGCCATGGTATTGAACACCAAGTTTTTGGATTCATTACCGGGGATTATTTGAGTTGTGAAAAGTATTGATCACAATTTCGTGCACCAGCAGCCGAACCCAACAACAATAATGCAAGGAGAATGCTAGGTGATTTCATTAAACCAACATCCAAATTTGATGGAAGAAGCATCTCCATTCCTGTCATTGGAGCAAACAATTTTGAGCTGAAACCTCAATTAGTTGCTCTAATGCAACAGAACTGCAAGTTTCATGGACTTCCATCTAAAGATCCTTACCAGTTTTTAACTGAGTTCTTGCAGATTTGTGAGACTATAAAGACGAATGGAGTAGATCCTGAAGTCTACAGGCTTATGCTTTTCCCTTTTGCTGTAAAAGACAGAGCTAGAACATGGTTGGACTCACAACCTAAAGATAGCCTGGACTCCTGGGATAAGCTGGTCACGGCCTTCTTAGATAAATTCTTTCTTCCTCAAAAGCTGAGCAAGCTTAGAGTGGATGTTCAGACCTTCAAGCAAAAAGATGGTGAATTCCTCTATGAAGCTTGGGAAAGATACAAGCAGATGACCAAAAAGTGTCCTTCTGACATGTTTTCAGAATAGACCATATTAGATATATTCTATTATGGTCTATCTGAGTTTTCCAAAATGTCATTGGACCATTCTACAGGTGGATCCATTCACTTAAAGAAAACACCTGCAGAAGCTCAAGAACTTATTGACATGGTTGCAAATAACCAATTCATGTACACTTCTGAGAGGAATTCCGTGAATAATGGGACGCCTCAGAGGAAGGGAGTTCTTGAAATTGATGCTCTGAATGCCATATTGGCTCAGAACAAAGTGTTGACTCAGCAAGTCAACATGATTTCTCAAAGTCTGAATGGATGGCAAAATGCATCCAACAGTACTAAAAAAGCAGCTTCTGAAGAAGCTTATGATCCTGAGAACCTTGCAATAGCAGAGGTAAATTACATGGGTGAACCTTATGGAAACACCTATAATTCATCATGGAGAAATCATCCAAATTTCTCATGGAAGGATCAACAAAAGCCTCAACAAGGCTTTAATAATGGTGGAAGAAACAGGCTAAGCAATAACAAGCCTTTTCCATCATCTTCTCAACAATAGACAGAGAATTCTGAGCAGAGCCCCTCTAATTTAGCAAATTTAGTCTCTGATCTATCTAAGGCCACCTTAAGTTTCATGAGTGAAATAAGGTCCTCCATCAGAAATTTGGAGGCACAAGTGGGCCAGCTGAGTAAGAAAGTCACTGAAACTCCTCCCAATACTCTCCCAAGCAATACAGAAGAAAATCTAAGAGGAGAGTGCAAGGCCATTGATGTAATCAATATGGCCGAATGCACAAGAGAGGAGAAAGACAAAAATCCTAGTGAGGAAGACCTCTTCGGACGTCTCTCAAACAAGAAGGAGTTTCCTATTGAGGACCTAAAGAAATATGAGGCTCATATAGAGACCATAGAGATTCCATTAAATCTCCTTCTGCCATTCATGAGCTTTGAAGATTATTCTTCCTCTGAAGATGATGAAGATGTAACTGGAGAGTAAGTTACTCAATATCTAGGAGCCATCATGAAGCTGAATGCCAAGTTATTTGGTAATGAGACTTGGGAAGGTGAACCTCCCTTGCTCATTAGTGAACTTGATACATGGGTTCAGCAAACTCTACCTCAAAAGAAACAAGATCCTGGGAAATTCTTAATACCCTGTACCATAGGCACCATGACCTTGGAAAAAGCTCTGTGTGACCTAGGGTCAGGCATAAATCTTATGCCACTCTCTGTAATGGAGAAGCTGGGGATCATTGAGGTACAACCTGCCTTATTCTCATTATAATTGGCAGACAAGTCAGTAAGACAAGCTTATGGATTAGTAGAGGACGTGTTAGTAAAGGTTGAAGGCCTTTACATCCCTGCTGATTTCATAATCTTAGACACTAGGAAGGAAGAAGATGAATGCATCATCCTTGGAAGACCTTTCCTAGCCACAGTAGAAGCTGTGATAGATGTTAACAGAGGAGAATTAGTCCTTCAATTGAATGGGGATTACCTTGTGTTTAAGGCACATGGCTATCCTTCTGTAACAAGGGAGAGTAAGCATGCAGAGATTCTCTCAATACAGAGTCAAACAGAGCCCCCACAATCAAACTCTAAGTTTGGTGTTGGGAGGCCACAACCAAACTCTAAGTTTGGTGTTGAAACCCCATATCCAAACTCAAATTTTGGTGTTGGGAGTCCACAACATTGACCTGACCACCTTTGTGGCTCTATGAGAGCCCACCGTCAAGCTATTGACATTAAAGAAGCGCTTGTTGGGAGGTAACCCAATTTTTATTTATCTAATTTTATTTTTATTTAATTGTTATTTTGTGTTTTAGTAGGTTCATGATCATGTGGAGTCACGAAAAAATTATTAAAATTAAAAACAGAATTAAAAACAGCAGAAGAAAAATCACACCCTGCCTGTAAGGTGCATCTGGCTGGCGTTCAACGCCAGAACAGAGCATGGATCTGGCGCTGAATGCCAGAAACAAACAACATCCTGGAGTTCAAACGCCAGGAATATGCCCTGAGGAAAGCTGGCGCTGAACGCCAGTAACAAGCATGGAACTGGCATTCAACGCCAGAAACATGTTACACATGGGCGTTGAACTCCCAGAACGTGCATCATTTCAGCGTTTAAACGCCAGAATGGTATGCTAAGGCATTTTACATGCCTAATTGGTGCAGGGATGTAAATCTTTGACACCTCAGGATCTGTGGACCCCACAAGATCCCCACCTAACATATTCCCACCTTACCTCCTAATTAATCCTATAACACACTTTCCCAAAAACCCTTCACCAATCACCTCAATCTCTCTTCCCAATTACCCCTTCACCACTCACATCCATCCACTCTTCCCCATAAACCCCACCTACCTTCAAAATTCAAAAATCTTTCCCACCCAAACCCACCCTAAATGGCCGAACCTTCCCTCTCCCCCCTCCCTATATATACCCCTCCATTCTACTTTATTTTCACACAACACAACCCCCCTCTTCTATACCTTGGCCGAAACCTACACCTCCCCTTCTCCTCCATATTTTCTTCTTCTTCTTCTTCTTCTCTTCTTTCTTCTCTTACTCGAGGGCGAGCAATATTTTAAGTTTCGTGTGGTAAAAGCATAAGATTTTTGTTTTTCCATTACCATTGATGGCACCTAAGGCCGGAGAATCCTCTAGAAAAGGGAAAGGGAAGACAAAATCTTCCACCTCCGAGTCATGGGAGATGGAAAAATTCATCTCCAAAGCCCATCAAGACCACTTCTATGATGTTGTGGCCAAGAAGAAGGTGATCCCTGAGGTCCCTTTCAAGCTCAAAAAAAATGAGTATCCGGAGATCCGACATGAGATCCAAAGAAGAGGTTGGGAAGTTCTAACCAACCCTATTCAACAAGTCGGAATCTTAATGGTTCAAGAGTTCTATGCCAATGTATGGATCACTAGGAACCATGATCAAAGTGTGAACCCGAGTCCAAAGAATTATCTTACAATGGTTCGGGGAAATACTTAGATTTTAGTCCGGAAAATGTGAGGTTGGCGTTCAACTTACCCATGATGCAAGGAGATGCACGCCCCTACACTAAAAGGGTCAACTTTAATCAAAGGTTGGACCAAGTCATTATGGACATATGTGTGGAAGGAGCTCAATGAAAAAGAGACTCCAAAGGCAAGCCGGTTCAACTAAGAAGACTGGACCTCAAGCCTGTGGCTAGAGGATGGTTGGAGTTCATTCAACGCTCCATCATCCCCACTAGCAACCGATCTGAAGTTACTGTGGATCGGGCCATCATGATTCATAGCATCATGATTGGAGAGGAAGTAAAAGTTCATGAAGTCATCTCCCATGAATTCTATAAAATAGCCGATAAGTCCTCTACTTTGGCAAGGCTAGCTTTTCCTCATCTTATTTGCCATCTATGTTACTCAGCTGGAGTTATCATAGAAGGAGACATCCTCATTGAGGAGGACAAGCCCATTACTAAGAAAAGGATGGAGCAAACAAGAGAGCCCACTCATGGAACCCAAGAGACGCATGAGGAAGCTCATCACCAAGAAATCCCGGAGATGCCTCAAGGGATGCACTTTCCTCCCAACAACTATTGGGAACAACTCAACACTTCCTTAGAAGATTTAAGTTACAATGTGGAATAATTAAGGGTGGAACATCAAGAGCACTCCATCATTCTCCATGAAATAAGAGAAGATCAAAGAGCAATGAGGGAGGAGCAACAAAGGCAAGGAAGGGACATAGAAGAGCTTAAGGACATCATTGGTCCTTCAAGAAGAAGACGCCACTAAGGTGGACTCATTCCTTGTTCTTATTTCTCTGTTTTTCGATTTTTATGCTTCATGTCTATTTATGTTTTATGTCTCTACTTCATGATCATTAGTATGTAGTAACTATGTCTTAAAGCTATGAATAAATTCCATAAATCCTTTACCTCTCTTAAATAAAAAAATGTTTTTAATTCAAAAGAACAAGAAGTACATGACAAACCCCAATTTGATGGTTTATCTTGGATTGAATTTAGGGGATTTTATCACCTTTTACCCACATTTATCCATTGAAATAGCATGGTTTTACAACTTCTCCTTTAATTGTGCTTAAGAGTGAAAACATGCTTTTTAGGTCTTAAAATAGCTAAATTTAATTCACCTTGATTCCATTAGATGCCTTGATATGTTTGTTAAGTGATTTAAGGTTTAGGAGGCAAAGATTGGATTAAGGGAATGAAGAAAGAAAGCATGAAAAGTTGGAGAACTCATGAAGAAATGAAAGAACCGGAAAGCTGTCAAGCCGACCTCTTCGCACTTAAACGACCATAACTTGAGCTACAGAGGTCCAAATGATGCAGTTCCAGTTGGGTTAGAAAGCTAACATCTGGGGCTTCGAAACGGTATAAGATTTGCCATAGTTGCTACACGTATGGTGGCGCACACGCCGTTGCTGCCACCTAGTTCACTTAAAGCAAAACGTGGCTAGCAAATTTACAAGCCTTGTGGGCCCAATCCAACTCATTTCTAATGCTATTTAAGCCAAGGATTGAAGGGGAAATGAACACACTCTCATACTTTACATGTTAGTTACCATTAGTTTTAGTTTAGTTTTGGAAGTAGTTTCTAGAGAGAGAAGCTCTCACTTCTCTCTAGAATTAGGATTAGGTTTAGTTCTTAGATCTAGATTTTAGATTCATCTTCTTCTACTTCTATCCTCTTAATTTCTAGTTGTTACATTCATCTTCCTCTATTCTTTTGTTGTAATTTCCTTTATATTGTTCTTGCATTTTGTTGTAGATCTACTTTTGTTTCTCCCATTTTCTTTCAATTCAATAAGAGGTAATTCATAATAATTGTTCTTCTTTGCTTTTCTATTGTTGATCTTTTGCCTTTATAGTTAGATCTCTCTTTAATTCTTGCAATTTATGTTGTTTACTTGTATTGCACTCTATGTGTTTGATGAAATGTCTCTTATAGCTATTAGTTAGATTTTGTTCCTCTTGGCCTAGGTAGAGTAATTAGTGATACTTGAGTTATCTAATTCCTTTGTTGATTGGTAATTGGAGAGATTGCTAATTGGTTTGGAGTGCACTAAAGCTAGTCTTTCCTTGGGAGTTGGCTAGGACTTGTGGCTCAAGTCAATTCATCCACTTGACTTTCCTTTCTTTAGTAAGGGTTAACTAAGTGGTAGCAATGAACAATTCTCATCACAATTGAGGAGGATAACTAGGATAGGACTTCTAATTTCCATACCTTGCCAAGAGCCTTTTATAGTTATTAGTTCACTTTCATTGCCATTTACTTTCATGCCTCTTATCAAAACCCCAAAACAACTCAAACCAATAACAAGACACTTTATTTTAATTCCTAGGGAGAACGACCCGAGATTTGAATACTTCGGTTTATAAATTTAGGGGTTTGTTTTAGTGACAAACAACTTTTTGTATGAAAGGATTATTGTTGGTTTAGAAACTATACTTGCAACGAGACTTCAATAGTGAAATTCTATACCATCAAAAATCCATTCGTCAAAATGGCACCGTTGCCGGAGAATTGCAATGGTGTTGTGTTATTGGTTATTGTATATATGTGAATATTGTGAATATGTTTGCTTTTTGCTTCTTTGTTAGTTTTTAGTTTGTTCTCTTTATTTGTTACTATTTTTTATTTTTGCCCTCTCTTGCTATCATGAATTCTCATTTTGGCTATGAGTGTGATTACAACTATGTTGTAGGTGATGAGAACTTCAATGAAGAGATGCATCAAGGATGGGACAATCAAAGGTGGGAGGAGCCATATGCATATGATCAATTTTCATGGCAACAACCTCCACCAATGCACTATGAAAAAGAGCCATTTTTTGATGCATATCAATCCAATGGCTATGGTGAATCTCCTTGTGACTTTCAAGAACCACCACCATATGCCTATGAACCATATCCTCAACATAACTCTCAACCATACTCACAAGCCTCTTTTCACCAACCACCTTCATATGACCCTAATCCATATCCATCCTACCAACAACCATATGAGCCATATGAACCACACATAGAGCTACCACCACCCCAACATCAATATTTTCAAGAGCCACCTCCTCCACATTATTACCAAGATGAACCACCTCCAACATATGAAAATTTTCAACCACAAGATGAATACTATTTTCCACCACAACCTCCCATGGAAGAATACTCATATCCATTGAACCAAGAGCCACATGATCCTAATCATATTACCCAAGAGGAACAAGGGTCAAGGGATCATCTCAAAGAAGCATTGGATCAATTTCAAGCAACCATGGAGTGTGTTGTGCAACAAGTGGAAAGAATGGAAAACATTGAACCACCACAACTCTACCAAGAAGAACCACCTTCCTACTATGAACCCTTCCCCCAAAATGATGAACCCTTCCACCCACCCCAATATCTAATGGATGAGACCCTTGGTGTTCTTGTCCAAGGGCAAGAAGAGATGAAAAGGGATGTGCAAAATTTCATGGCCGCCTTAGATGCGGTAACAAATCAATTAGCCTCCCAATGCTTGAACACTCAAGGAACTCCCACGGCTACATGTGGAGAATCAAATGAAGAACATAGCATGAGGGAGAGATTGGAAACTCCGGTGGGAAATGAGGGAAGTTGCTTTGTATTGGAACAATTGGAGGAAGCTTTAATTGTTGAAGACAAGGAAGAAGTGGTAGAAGACTTAGGAGATGCGGAGCCTCCATGGGAACATAGAGTTGAAGAAAACCCCTCCAAGATGATTGAAATTGATGCTAGGGAGGAAAGTGCACACCTTCCAAGGCATATTCCATATGAAGACTTGGATGGGATAGAGAAAGCATTGAGTTCCCTTGGTGATGAAGATCAAGCATCAAGTCTTAGTGGTGAAGAATCCTTTGAGCATGAAGAACCTTCTCCGGTTGGATTTGAAAGCGTTAAGGAGGTAAATTTTTCTCACCCTCCCTATTATGATGTGAGTAAAGGAAAAGGTTTAGATAAAATTGTTGAACAAAGGATTGAGATCAAGAGATCTTGTGAAGAGGTGGAAGTCCCTAGAAATAGAAGAACGAGGGTTGGCTATGCTTTGTCAAGATCTTTGGAAGCATTTTTGCCTAGGTTGCCATCTATACCTTCATTTGAGTGGGTGAAATTCATTTCTATTAGCTTTATTATCCCACTTGAATATGGTTTGCTTGAAACGGATGGCCAACTTAGGGAAGTTTGCGGGATGAAGCGTAAGCGGAAAAAGTTTTGTGGTGGGCGTTGCAAATCAAGGCTCATTATGGTTGATGCATCAAACATGAGATATAAAGGATGGAGTAGTGCTCAAATAGATGGGTCTAGAAGGATTGTTGGGCACTTTATAGAGAATTCACCTTACTCACCACCCGGTTGGACTAATAATGATGATCAACCTCAAGACGGGTGTGAAAACAAAGTGTGGGACCCCGGATCACAAAAAGAGGATCAACTTTGGGAGCCCCAAGCTTGTGAAGAACTCCATCAAGACTTGGCTCAATCCATGAAGAATCTTGGGGCACAATGGAGAACCAAGCATTGGTGGGAGTTCCAAGATGAATACAAGCACAAGCCACCTTGATGAGGAGCTCCCCATAAGTCCAACTTAAGGACAATAAACAAAAGTGCTAGGTGGGAGACAACCCACCATGGTAAAATCCTTTCATTTTCTCTTTTGTACATATTGGTAGAACTAGTTTAATTTCATGTTTAGATTAGTTGGTTGAGTTTAATTAGTATTTTAACATGTTAAATAAGGTTTTACGGTGTTTTGGTAGTAGCTTGGAGGTTTGGAATGCTTGGATTGGCACAAAAACATAGAAAAATATTTTTTGAAAAAAATAGAACACCATCCACGCGTGCGCGCACCTAACGCATACGCGCACCTGAGCATTTTTTCGACCACCCACGCGGACGCGCACTGTACGCGTACGCGTGGATGCAAAAATTCAACCCCAGCCAAAAACCCGAGAGTCAGGCCTGCACTGTGCGAACATTGGGCCTTAGGCACAAGTCTATGCACGCGTGCGCGCACTTGGCGCGTACGCGCACATGATCTTAAATTCGCAATGCATGCGCACGCGCACTGTGCGCGCGCGCGTCAATTGCACAATCTGCACTCCCGGTACTTTTACCCGAGAGTTGTGCCAGACTTGGGCCGACACTATGCCTCCGGCCTAACTCGACGCACGCGTGCGCGCACCTGGCGCGTACGCGTCCTTCGACTAATATACCCATCGACGCGTAAACGTGCATGACGCGCACGCGTCGGTAAAAAAAAAAAAGAAGAGTTTTTTTCTCCCCTTCCATTTTCTTTTGCTTATCACATTCGGATACTTCTACTCTTCCCATTTTCATTTAGTTTTTGTAGCATGTTTTCGTTTTTTTTAAGTCATTTTAATAATGGTGTTGGATTCTTACACTCAATTGTTGAGAATTTCTTGCATTATTTTGATGCTTCTTGACTTGTTTGATATTGTTGGGTGATGAAACTTTTAAATCAATGCTTCACCTTGTATGACTCTTGTGTCCTTGTGCATTGATATGACCTCATCTTGTCTTTCATGACCTACTTCTTCTCATTTGAACTTGATGCTCAATACACTCTTCATGCTTTAACTTTACTCTTGCATCGAGCTTAATGATATGCCTTAGCTTACATTGTTTTCTCACTCACATGCTTAGCTAACATGTAGTAGGGAATCATACTCTTATTTGGCATTAGCCCCGCCTATGTTCTAATTGCCTTGATATCTTTGTTATAGGCTTAATTTTCTTTCTTTCTTTCCTTTTGGGTTGGCCAGTGGCCACCAATACGGAAGGAAAGAAAAGTTTCTAAATGGGGCAACAAACAAGTCATCCGCACGACCTTTTGAAGGAGCTCATCAATTGTAGCAACCCATCCACCTTGCTCTCCTTTGCGTGCACCGAGGACGGTGCAAACTTTTAAGTGTGGGGAGGTCGTCCGACCGCTCGGCGATCTTGGGTGACAAACTTCTAATCCCAACACTTTTGCATTTCATTTTAGGTTTTTAGGATTCTTATTGCATATATATACACAATAAGCTTAGTCAAAATAATGAATTTTTTAAGATTTCTATCTATAGGGCACCTTAAGTGATTTGAGTAAAAACTTTTCATAGAACTTGCTTGAATTATATATATTATGGATCATGTTTTGAGCTAAGAACACAAGCTTGTGAGATTTGAGCCTAATGGTGTGGTTACATCTTATAACCATTTATTTCCCTTCTTGTGTGCATTATTCTCTTCCTATGATTGTAATCTTTGATTTGTTTGATTCTTTATGTCCATTATTTTGTGTATACATGCATTTATATGATTGAGGCCATCATTTCATTAGCTCCCTTATCCAAATAGCCAACCCTTTTATATTCCTTTGTTAGCCAATTTGAGCCTACGATTAACCCACTTGTTCTTAATTTTAGCACATTACAAGCCTTAAAGCGAAAAACAATAAATGTCCTTATTTGGATCTTTGATTAGCTTAGGCTAGAGTGTGTGAGTATCATTCAAGTGTGGGAACCTTGGGACATTGGGTGAATAAAAGGGTAATTTTGTATTGTTATTGAAAATATTGGGAATTGGGTACATACTCATGTATTGATCAAATGTAAAACCTTATGCATTGAGATTCTTGTATATAGAAAAAAAATGAGAAAAACAAAAGAAAAAGCAAAAAAAATAATATGGAAAAGAAAAAAAAATATATAGAAAAAGAAAGAAAAAGAGGAAAAAAAAAGAAAGGAATAAAAAGGGGACAAAATGCCCCAAATCAAAGTATAGTCCAATAAAATCAATGCATAGGTGTTGTGAAATTAAAAAGGAATACATGAGTATGTGAAAGAGTGAAAAATGGGTAGTTAGGTTGGAATTTAATTGTATAGGATGTTATAGGTTAGGTGGGAAGTTTAAGCTTATCAAAGATTCAAATTTCAAACTCACTTAACCAAATATGCATCCTACCTTGACCCTAGCCCCATTACAACCAAAGAAAAGACCTCATGATACTTGTATGCATGCATGAAATATATGTCGATTGTTAGAAGAAAAACAAATCTTAGAAAGCATGATTAGGAGAGAATTGAGTGAATCAACCCTAAACACTTGAGCGAATAGAGTGCAAATACATCCGATGAGGGTTTGATGCTCAATTACATGTTTCCACCAATGATCATCTCCTTTCATGCAAGTTTGTAAAAATATTTAATAGCTCAATTCAATTGTGGTTTGGCATGGTTGTTAATACCTTTTGCCCTTGTGCATATATGCTTCTTGGGAATTAATTTATTTTGACCAAGCAATTGCATTCATTTAGATAGTTGCATATAGGAAGATTGCATTTAGTTAGTTTCCATTGAATAAATGCCATACCCTTACTTCATTCTTGGTTTAGCATGAGGACATGCTAAGGTTTAAGTGTGGGGAGGTTGACAAACCCCAATTTGATGGTTTATCTTAGATTGAATTTAGGGGATTTTATCACCTTTTACCCACATTTATCCATTGAAATAGCATGGTTTTACAACTTCTCCTTTAATTGTGCTTAAGAGTGAAAACATGCTTTTTAGGTCTTAAAATAGCTAAATTTAATTCACCTTGATTCCATTAGATGCCTTGATATGTTTGTTAAGTGATTTAAGGTTTAGGAGGCAAAGATTGGATTAAGGGAATGAAGAAAGAAAGCATGAAAAGTTGGAGAACTCATGAAGAAATGAAAGAACTGGAAAGCTGTCAAGCCAACCTCTTTGCACTTAAATGACCATAACTTGAGCTACAGAGGTCCAAATGATGCGGTTCCAGTTGGGTTAGAAAGCTAACATCCGGGGCTTCGAAACGATATCAGATTTGCCATAGTTGCTACACGTATGGTAGCGCGCACGCGCATAGTACGCACACACGCCGTTGCTGCCACCTAGTTCACTTAAAGCAAAACGTGGCTAGCGAATTTACAAGCCTTGTGGGCCCAATCCAACTCATTTCTAATGCTATTTAAGCCAAGGATTGAAGGGGGAATGAACACACTCTCATACTTTACATGTTAGTTACCATTAGTTTTAGTTTAGTTTTGGAAGTAGTTTCTAGAGAGAGAAGCTCTCACTTCTCTCTAGAATTAGGATTAGGTTTAGTTCTTAGATCTAGATTTTAGATTCATCTTCTTCTACTTCTATCCTCTTAATTTCTAGTTGTTACATTCATCTTCCTCTATTCTTTTGTTGTAATTTCCTTTATATTGTTCTTGCATTTTGTTGTAGATCTACTTTTGTTTCTCCCATTTTCTTTCAATTCAATAAGAGGTAATTCATAATAATTGTTCTTCTTTGCTTTTCTATTGTTGATCTTTTGCCTTTATAGTTAGATCTCTCTTTAATTCTTGCAATTTATGTTGTTTACTTGTATTGCACTCTATGTGTTTGATGAAATGTCTCTTATAGCTATTAGTTAGATTTTGTTCCTCTTGGCCTAGGTAGAGTAATTAGTGATACTTGAGTTATCTAATTCCTTTGTTGATTGGTAATTAGAGAGATTGCTAATTGGTTTGGAGTGCACTAAAGCTAGTCTTTCCTTGGGAGTTGGCTAGGACTTGTGGCTCAAGTCAATTCATCCACTTGACTTTCCTTTCTTTAGTAAGGGTTAACTAAGTGGTAGCAATGAACAATTCTCATCACAATTGAGGAGGATAACTAGGATAGGACTTCTAATTTCCATACCTTGCCAAGAGCCTTTTATAGTTATTAGTTCACTTTCATTGCCATTTACTTTCATGCTTCTTATCAAAACCCCAAAACAACTCAAACCAATAACAAGACACTTTATTGTAATTCCTAGGGAGAACGACCCGAGGTTTGAATACTTCGGTTTATAAATTTAGGGGTTTGTTTTAGTGACAAACAACTTTTTGTATGAAAGGATTATTGTTGGTTTAGAAACTATACTTGCAACGAGACTTCAATAGTGAAATTCTATACCATCAAAAATCCATTCGTCAGTACATAAATTTTGAAAATTGTCCTTGAATTTAATTTAATCATATTGATGTGGTGACAATACTTTTTGTTTTCTGAATGAATGCTTATACAGTGCATATTTTTGATCTTGTTGTTTATGAATGTTAAAATTGTTGGCTCTTGAAAGAATGATGAACAAAGAGAAATGTTATTGATAATCTGAAAAATCATGAAATTGATTCTTGAAGCAAGAAAAAGTAGTAAAAAAGTAAAGGCTTGCGAAAAAAAATTTAGAAAGAAAAAGAAAAAGCAAGCAGAAAAAGCCAATAGCCCTTAAAACCAAAAGGCAAGGGTAAAAAGGATCCAAGGCTTTGAGCATCAATGGATAGGAGGGCCCAAGGAAATAAAATCCAGGCCTAAGCGGCTAAATCAAGCTGTCCCTAACCATGTGCTTGTGTCATGAAGGCCCAAGTAAAAAGCTTGAGATTGAGTGGTTAAAGTCGTGATCCAAAGCAAAAAGAGTGTGCTTAAGAGCTCTGGACACCTCTAACTGGGGACTCTAGCAAAGCTGAGTCACAATCTGAAAAGGTTCATCCAGTCATGTGTCTGTGGCATTTATGTATCCGGTGGTAATACTGGAAAACAAAGTGCTTAGGGCCACGGCCAAGACTCATAAAAGTAGCTGTGTTCAAGAATCAACATACTTAACTAGGAGAATCAATAACACTATCCGAAATTCTAAGTTCCTAGAGAAGCCAATCATTCTAAACCTTAAGGGAGAAAGTGAGATGCCAAAACTATTCAGAAGCAAAAAGCTACAAGTCCCTGATGAGCGGGTAATTTATACGCTTTTTGGCATTGTTTTTAGTATATTTTTAGTATGTTTTAGTTAGTTTTTATTATATTTTTATTAGTTTTTAGTTAAAATTCACTTTTCTAGGCTTTACTATGAGTTTGTGTGTTTTTCTGTGATTTCAGGTATTTTTTGGCTGAAATTGAGGGACCTGAGCAAAAATCTGATTCGGAGGCTGAAAAGGACTGCAGATGCTATTGGATTCTGACCTCTCTGCACTCGAAGTGGATTTTCTGGAGCTACAGAAGCCCAATTGGCGCGCTCTCAATTGTGTTGGAAAGTAGACATTCTGGGCTTTCCAGCAATATATAATAGTCCATACTTTGTCTGAGATTTGATGGCCCAAACTGGCGTTGCAAATCAGCTTCAGAATTCCCGGCGTTTAACGCCGGAACTGGCACAAAAATTGGAGTTAAACGCCCAAACTGGCAGAAAAGCTGGCGTTTAACTCCAGGAAAAGTCTCTACACATGAAAGCTTCAATGCTCAGCCCAAGCACACACCAAGTGGACCCCGGAAGTGGATTTTTACGTCATTTACTCATTTCTGTATATCCTAGGTTACTAGTTCACTATTAATAGGACCTTTTGACATTGTATCTTTACCTCATGACACTTTACACGTTTCATATTGTACCTTCTACGGCATGAGTCTCTAAACCCCATGGTTGGGGGTGAGGAGCTCTGCTGTGTCTTGATGGATTAATACAATTACCACTGTTTTTCATTCAAACACGCTTGTTTCCATTCTAAGATATCACTTGCTCCTCAACTTGATGAATGCGATGATCCGTGACACTCATCATCATTCTCACCTATGAACGTGTGCCTGACAACCACCTCCGTTCTACTTTAGATTGAGTGAATATCTCTTGGGTTCTTTAGCCAGAATCTTCGTAGTATAAGCTAGAATTGATGGCGGTATTCAGGAGAATCCGGAAGGTCTAAACCTTGTCTGTGGTATTCTGAGTAGGATTCAAGGATTGAATGACTGTGACAAGCTTCAAACTCGCGATTGTGGGGCGTTAGTGACAGACGCAAAAGAATCACTGGATTCTATTCCGATATGATCGAGAACCAACAGATGAATAGCCGTGCTGTGACAGAGCACGTTGAACATTTTCACTGAAAGGATGGGAGGTAGCCATTGACAACGGTGAAACCCTACATACAGCTTGCCATGGAAGGAGCCTTGCGTGTATGAAGAAGAAGACAGTAGGAAAGCAGAGATTCAGAAGATAGAGCATCTCCAAAACCTCAACCTGTTCTCGATTACTGCAAAACAAGTATTTATTTCATGTTCTTCTACTTTTCACAATTACACCTAAGAATTATTGATCTCCTGACTAAGAGTTACAAGATAACCATAGCTTGCTTCAAGCCAACAATCTCCGTGGGATCGACCCTTACTCACGTAAGGTATTACTTGGACAACCCAGTGCACTTGCTGGTTAGTTGTGCGGAATTGCAAAAGTGTGATTGCAATTTTGTGCACCAAGTTTTTGGCGCCGTTGTCGGGGATTGTTCGAGTTTGGACAACTGACGGTTTATCTTGTTGCTTAGATTAGGACTGTTTTATTTTTGTTGGTTTAGAGTCTTTTATTTGAGTTTATTTTCATATTTTAAGTTTGGTGTCAATTGCATGCTTTTGTTTTCCTTTAATTTTTCGAATTTGCATGTTCTTAAGTTTGGTGTCTTCTTTGTGTTTCCCTTTAGGTTTTCGAAAATTTGTGTGTGATTTTCTAAAAATTTCTAAGTTTGGTGTCTTCTTTGTATTTTCCTTTAAATCTTCGAAATTTTGCATTAATTTTCAAAATCATATCTTTTCAATCATATCTTTTTCAAAATAATTTTCAATCATATCTTTTTAATTGCTAATTCCAAAATCTTTTTAATTAATTAATCTAGTTTTCAATTTGCTTTGATTTTATTTTCTTTTAGTTTTCGAAATTTTATTTTATCTTCTTTTCTATTTTATTTTATTATTTTTGGTCATTCCTAATTAAAATTTTTTTTACTTTACTTTTGAATCCATATCGTTTCCCTTTCTCCATCATGGACCTAAGTGGAATTGAGCAGTCCAGAAGGACTCTGAGGTCATATGCTAACCCCATTACAGTTGCATATGGGAGTAGCATCTGTATACCTCCCATTAAAGCAAGCAGCTTTGAGCTAAATCCTCAACTCATTATCATGGTGCAGCAAAATTGCCAGTATTCCGGTCTTCCACAGGAAGAACCTACTGAGTTTCTGGCACAGTTCTTACAAATTGCTGACACAGTACATGATAAAGAGGTGGACCAGGATGTCTACAGATTATTACTGTTTCCATTTGTTGTAAAAGATCAAGCTAAGAGGTGGTTGAATAACCAACCCACAGCAAGTATAAAAACATGGAGACAGTTATCAGATAAATTCCTGAATCAATTTTACCCTCCAAAAAGGATGACACAGCTGAGACTGGACATCCAAGGCTTTAAACAAGAGGATCATGAATCCCTTTATAATGCCTGGGAGAGGTACAGAGGTATGCTAAGGAAATGCCCCTATGAAATGTTTTCAGAGTGGGTACAGTTAGACATCTTCTACTATGGGCTTACAGAAAAAGCTCAGATGTCTCTAGACCACTCAGCTGGTGGATCTATACATATGAGGAAGATGATTGAAGAGGCTCAAGAGCTCATAGATACGGTTGCTAGAAATCAACATCTACGCTCAAGCAATGAGTCCTCTACAAAAGAAGAAGCTATGGCAGTAGCTACTGATCCTAATCCTCAAGAACAGATTGTTGAGCTTAATCAGCAATTACACCTGATGACAAAACAGTTAGCAGAATTTAAAGAAATGCTCCAAGAAACTAAAATTGCTAACAAGAACATAGAATCACAGTTGAATCAGACAAAACAGCAGTTATCTAAACAGATATCAGAAGAATGCCAAGCAGTTCAACTGAGGAGTAGGAAGACATTGAATAACACTACTCAAAGTGGCAAAAAGCCAAGAAAGAAATAACTAATAGAAGATAACCAAACCACTGCCCAAAATCCCTCTGATGATAGTAAGAGCCCAGAGAGGAATACTCCTGGCGTTCAAACGCCAGAAAGGGGGGAAAAATTGGCGTTAAACGCCCATTCCTTGCCCAGTTCTGGCATTCAAACGCCAGAAAGGGGGGAAAGTTGGCATTAAACGCACATTCCTCACCCAGTCCTGGCGTTCAAACGCCAATGAGGAATCAGACACCTGAGAGTGCTGATAGTAACCCCTCTAAAAAGACTTCTCCAACCACCTCTGTAGGGAATAAACCTGCAGCAACTAAGGTTGAAGAATATAAAGCCAAGATGCCTTATCCTCAGAAACTCTGCCAAGCGGAACAGGATAAATAATTTGCCCACTTTGCAGACTATCTAAGGACTCTTGAAATAAAGATTCCGTTTGCAGAGGCACTTGAGCAAATATCTTCTTATGCTAAGTTCATGAAAGAGATCTTAAGTCATAAGAAGGATTGGAGAGAAACTGAAAAAGTATTTCTCACTGAAGAATGCAGTGCAGTCATTCTGAAAAGCTTACCAGAGAAGCTTCAAGATCCAGGAAGCTTTATGATACCATGCACATTAGAAGGTGCTTGTACCAAGACAGCCCTATGTGACCTTGGAGCAAGTATCAATCTAATACCTGCATCCATTATCAGAAAGCTTGGGTTGACTGAAGAAGTCAAACCAACCCGGACATGTCTCCAACTTACTGATGGCTCCATTAAATATCCATCAGGCATAATTGAGGACATGATTGTCAAGGTTGGGCCATTCGCCTTTCCAACTGACTTTGTAGTGCTGGAAATAGAGGAGCACAAGAGTACAACTCTCATCCTAGGAAGACCTTTCCTAGCAACTGGACGAACTCTTATTGATATACAAAAAGGGGAAGTAACCCTGAGTGTCAATGAGGATGAGTTCAAGTTGAATGATGTCAAAGCTATGCAGCATCCAGACACATCAAATGACTGCATGAGCGCTGATATTATTGACTCTTTAGTGGAAGAGATCAATATGACCGAAAGTCTAGAATCAGAGCTAGAGGACATCTTCAAGGATGTTCAGCCTGATCAGGAGGAACCAGAGGAAATAAAAGAATTTTTGAAAATTCCTCAGGAAGAGGATAAGCCCCCCAAACCTGAGCTCAAACCACTACCACCATCCCTGAAATATGCATTTCTGGGAGAGGGTGACACTTTTCCAGTGATCATAAGCTCTGCTTTAAATTCACAGGAAGAGGAAGCACTAATTCAAGTGCTAAGGACACACAAGACAGCTCTTGGATGGTCCATAAGTGATCTTAAGGGCATTAGCCCAGCAAGATGCATGCACAAGATCCTATTGGAGGATAATGCCAAACCAGTGGTTCAACCACAAAGGCGGCTAAATCCAGCCATGAAGGAGGTGGTGCAGAAAGAGGTCACTAAATTACTAGAGGCTGGGATTATTTATCCTATTTCTAATAGCCCCTGGGTGAGCCCTGTCCAAGTTGTCCCCAAGAAGGGAGGCATGACAGTGGTTCATAATGAAAAGAATGAACTGGTTCCTACAAGAACAGTTACAGGGTGGCGTATGTGTATTGATTACAAAAGGCTCAATACAGCCACCAGAAAGGATCATTTTCCTTTACCATTCATAGACCAAATGCTAGAAAGACTAGCTGGTCATGATTATTACTGCTTTTTGGATGGCTATTCAGGTTATAACCAAATTGCAGTAGATCCTCAAGACCAAGAGAAAACAGCATTCACTTGCCCTTCTAGCGTGTTTGCCTACAGAAGAATGCCTTTTGGTCTGTGTAATGCACCTACAACTTTTCAGAGATGCATGCTATCCATCTTCTCTGATATGGTAGTGATAAACCTCATTTGTAGGGTTTATCTTATGCTTCATTTAAGGGATTTTATGACCTTTTACCCACATTTATTCAATGAAATAGCATGGTTTTATAACTTCTCCTTTAATTGTGCTTAAGAGTGAAAACATGCTTTTTAGGTCTTAAAATAGCTAAATTTAATTCTCCTTGATTCTATTAGATGCCTGGATATGTTTGCTAAGTGATTTCAGATTTAGGAGGCAAGGATTGGACCAAGGGAATGAAGGAAAAGCATGTAGAAATGGAGAACTCATGAAGAAATAAAGGAAACGCAAAAGCTGTCAAGCCGACCTCTTTGCACTTAATTGGCCATAACTTGAGCTACAGAGGTCCAAATGATGCGGTTTCAGTTGGGTTGGAAAGCTAACATCTGGGGCTTCGAAACAATATAAGATTTGCCATAGTTGCTACACGTATGGTGATGCGTACATGCACTGTATGCGCACGCGTCGTTGCTGCCATATGGTCCACTTAAAGCAATACGTGGCCAGCGAATTCTAAAGCCTTGTGGGCCCAATCCAACTCAATTCTGATGCTATTTAAGCCAAGGATTAAAGGGGGAATGAGGATACTTTTCATACTTTAGAATTTAGCTACCACTAGTTTAGTTTAGCATAGTTTAGTAGTTAGAGTTAGTTTCTAGAGAGAGAAGCTCTCACTTCTCTCTAGGATTAGGATTAGGATTAGGTTTAGTTCTTAGATCTAGATTTTAATTCATTTTCTTCTACTTCTACCTTTCAATTCTTTGTTGTTACATTCATCTTCCTCTATTCTTTTGTTGTAATTTCCTTTATGTTGTTCTTATACTTCGTTGTAGATCTACTTTTGTTCCTTCTATTCTCTTTCAATTCAATTAGAGGTAATTCATAATAATTGTATTCATTTGATTTGTTGTTGTTTAGTTCCTTGCAATTGAGTAGTGTAGATTTACTTTTCTTGCAATTTTACTATGCTTTCCTTTTATGCCTTCCAAGTGTTTGATGAAATGCTTGGTTGGATTTTAGAGTAGAATTTTATACTCTTGGCTTGGAAAGGTAACTTAGGACCTCTTGAGTTACTAATGTCCAAGTAATTGATGATTGGGATCCATTGACTCTAGTTCTCACTAATTGAATTAGTGGAGAGTTAGGACTTATGGACTAGGATTGATATAGCTTATTTGACTTTCCTTTACTACTAGTTAGAGGATGATTTAATGAGATTAATCCTTGCCAATTCTCATATTGTGGTTAGTGATTAGGATAGAGATCCTTGACCACTAACCCTTGCCAAGACCTTTTTAGGCCTTAGTTTACTTTCTTGTCATTTATCTTTCATGCTTCTTATCAAAACCCAAAAATAACTCACAACCAATAACAAGACACTTTATTGTAATTCCTAGGGAGAACGACCCGAGGTTTGAATACTTCGGTTTATAAATTTTAGGGGTTTATTTTAGTGACAAACAACTTTTTGTATGAAAGGATTAGTGTTTGGTTTAGAAACTATACTTGCAACGAGAATTCATTTGTAAATTCTAAACCGTCAAAAATCCAATCATCAAAATGGCGCCGTTGCCGGGGAATTGCAATGGTGTTATGTTATTGGTTATTGTATATATGTGAATATTGTGAATAGCTTGCTTTTGGATTGCTTGTTAGTTTTTGCTAGTCTTAGTATTTTGTTTCATTATTTCTTATTAGTTTTTTGTTTCTTATTTTCTCTTGCTACCATGAATTCTCATTTTGGCTATGAGTGTGATTACAATTATGTTGTAGGTGATGAGAACTTCAATGAGAATGTGTATCAGGAATGGGATAATCAAAGGTGGGAAGAGCCTTATGCTTATGATCAATCCTCTTGGCAACAACCTCCACCAATGCACTATAAAGAAGAGTCATTCTATGATGCATACCAATCCAATGGCTATGGTAAATCTCCTTGTGATTTTCAAGAACCACCACCATATGCCTATGAATCATACCCTCAACATAGCCCTCAACCATACTCACAAGCCTCTTTTCACCAAATACCTCCATATGACTCTAATCCTTATCCACCATACCAACCACCTTTTGAACCATATGAGCCATACATGGAACCACAATTCCAATATTACTACTCCCAAGAACCACCTCAATACACACCACCACCTTACCAAGAAGAACCACCTTCCTATAATGAACTCTTTCTCCAAGACAATGAACCCTCTTATCCACTCCAATCCTCAATGGATGAAATTCTTAGCCTCATACTTCAAGGGCAAGGAGAAATGCAAAGGGAGACACTAGAATTTATGGCTACCTTGACCAAGGTAGTAAGCATTTTAGCCTCCCAATGCTTGAGCACTCAAAGCACTCCCATGGTCACATGTGGAGAATCAATTAAAGAGCATAGCATGAAGGAGAGATTGGAAACTCCGGTGGAAAATGAGGAATGCCACTTTGTATTAGCACAATTGGAGAAGCCTATGATTATTGAAGAAAAGGAAGAAGTGGTTGAAGACTTAGGAGATGCGGAACTTCCATGGGAAGCTAAAATCGAAGAAAATCCCTCCAAGAAGAGTAAATTTGATGTTGAGGAGGAGTGTGCACAACCTCCGAGGCATATTCTATATGAAAACTTGGAGAGAATGAAGCAAGAATTGAGTTCCCTTGGTAATGAAGATCATGCATCCAATCTTCTTGGTGAAGAATCCTTTGAATTTGAAGAACCTTCTCCTAATGAATTTAAAAGTGATGTGGAGGTAGATTTCTCTCAACCTCCCATTTATGACTTGAGTGATGGAGAAGAGTTAGATGAAGTTGATGAACAAATGATTGAGAATGAAGAAGTTTATGAAGAGGTGGAGATTGACGAGGAAGAAAATAAGGGAGTGGAGCTTACTAGCACATTGAAAATACCTCTCCCCAAGCCACCACCATCCACTCTCTCATTCAAGTGGGTAAATTCCTTATACTTAAGCTTTGTTATTCCCCTTGAATATGGTTTGCTTGAGACGGATGGTCAACTTAGAAAAATTAGTAGCTTTAAGAGTAAAAAGGAGATGGTTAGTGGTTGGAAGCATCATTCTAGGTTCATTATGATCACATGTCCAAAGCTTGATAGCAAAGGTTGGTGTATAACTAGAGTACATGGGTCTAGAAGGATGTTTGGTCACTTTGTTGAGAATTCACCTTGCTCACCACCCACATGGATTAATGATAATCAACTTGGAGATGGGTGTGAAGACAAAATATGGGATCCGGGAACACATGAGGATCAACATTGGGAGCCCATGGTTTGTGAAGAACTCCATCAAAGCTTGGAGATATTAATCTTGAATGATGGAGCTTATTGGAAGTCCAAGCATTGGTGGAAGTTCCAAGATGAGTACAAGCACAAGCCACCTTGAGAGAAGCTCCCCATAAGTCCAATTTAAGGACAATAAATAAAAGTGCTAGGTGGGAGACACCCCACCATGGTAAAATCCTTTCATTTTCTCTTTTGTACATATTGGTAGAACTAGTTTAATTTCATGTTTAGATTAGTTGGTTGAGTTTAATTAGTATTTTATCATGTTAAATAAGGTTTTAGGGTGTTTTGGCAGATGCTTAGAGGTTTAGAATGCTTGGATTGGTGTAAAAACATAGCAAAAATTTTTGAAAAACAGAGCACCATCCACGCGTACGCGCACTGTATGCGTACGCTTGCATCAAGCGTTTTGGACCATCCACGCGCACGCGCCATGTGTGCGTACGCGTGGATTGAGAAGTTCCACATTCCATACATTTTCCAGAGAGTTGTGCCTGTGCCGCGCCAACGTTGTGCCTTTGGCACAACCCCACTCGCGCGCATGCGCACATGACGCGTACGCGCCACTCTCGAAATAAACCATCCGCGCGCGCGGGGCATGCGCGCGTACACGCGGATTTCCTTCCTTCACAACATTTCTTTTCTTCTCCTCTTTCTATTTCTTTCCTTCTCCTTTCTTCTTCCCTTCTTCTACCCCTCATCCAACACTTCCAAACACCATTGATAACCATTTATTTTAGATAGTTAATTAGTTAGTTGGGTAGTTAATTAGTTAGTTTTAGTTTAGTTTTCATTTCATTTTTCTCTCTTTCCATTATAAGTGTTGGATTATGGATTTTGCTTACCATATATTGCTGCTTATTACTAATTGAATGCTATCTTAGCATAATTGTTTTAAATATTCTTTGTTGGCTTCTATCATTGAGGTTATATTTTGCTACTTGGTTTTGAGTTTTTCATGCTTACTTTTGAAAATACCAAGTGATGAGAATTGCCTTCGAGCTTGTAACTCTTTTGAATTGCATGTTGTAGCTAGCCACCATGTGATTTGAGCCTTATTTTGTAATTAGGCAACTTCTTGATGGATGATGTTGTGCATTTACCTTAGTGCATGGTGTTTCATGATTATATGCATCCATATGCTTTAGCTTAAATGCTTCCATGCTTCTTTAATGCTTGTTTTACCTTACAAGTTTACTTAAAGCATCTCAAGCACACTAGAATAAGTGAAGTGAATGCTTCTTTTGTGACATCGCCCTTTCATGCTAATGTGTGTTCTAAACCGCGCAATTTAGAATTCACACACTTGTTTGTCATTAATGTCACACTAATTCACCACTCAATTCTAGTGATTAGTACCTCATTCCAACAATGTATGCTTCCTTGTTTTTATATCTTCTCATCTTATGGTGTTATATTTTTGTTTTCCATGAACAATGCACCACAAGCAAACATGGAAGCGGAAGAAAGAACACGCAGCAATCTGGAGATTCGCCGTACCCCCTTGCTCATCTTTGAGTGCACCGAGGACGGTGCAAACTTTTAAGTGTGGGGAGGTCGTCTGACCAGTCGGCGATTTTGAGTGACAAATTTCTAATCTCAACAATTTTGCATTTCATTTTAGGTTTTTTGGATTTTTACTTGCATTTTCTTATTTTTACATACATATACAAAATAAGCTTAGTCAAAATAATGAAATTTTCCAAGGATTTCTATCTATAAGGCACCAATTGATTTGAGTGAAAACTTTTCATAGAGCTTGCTTGAATTATATATATTGTGGATCATGTTTTTGAGCTAACAACACAAGCAAGTGAGATTTGAGCCTAATGGTGTGGTTACATCTTATAACCACTTATTTTCCTTCTTGTGTGCATTATTCTCTTTCTATGATTGTAATCTTTGAATTGTTTGATTCTTTATGTCCATTATTTTGTGTATTCATGCATTTATATGATTGAGGCCATCATTTCATTTAGCTTACTTACCCAAAAAGCCTTACCCTTATCATCCATTGTTAGCCAACTTTGAGCCTACGCTTAACCCACTTGTTCTTATTTTTAGCACATTACAAGCCTTAAAGCGAAAAAACAATAAATGTCCTAAATTTGGATCTTTGATTAGCTTAGGCTAGTGTTTGTGAGTACCATTCAAGTGTGGGAACTCTTGGGACATTGGGGGAATAAAAAGGTAGTTTTGTATTTTTGTTGTAAATATTGGAAATTGGGTACATACTCATGTATTGATCAAATATAAAACCTTATGCATTGATGCTCTTGTATAAAAAAAAATGAGAAAAACAAAAGAAAAAGAAAATAAAAAAATAATATGGAAAATAAAAAATATAGAAAAAAAAGAAAAAGAAGAAAAAGAAAGAAATAAAAAGGGGACAAAATGCCCTAAAGCAGAGTGAAGCTCAATAAAGATCGATGCATAAGTGTTGTGAAATGAAAAGGAAATGCATGAGTATGTGGAAAAGTGAAGAATGGGTAGTTGGTTAGAACTTAATCGTATAGGATGTCATAGGTTAGGTGGGAAGTCTAAGCTTATCAAAGATTCAAATCTCAAGCTCACTTAACCAAATATGCATCCTACCTTGACCCTAACCCCATTACAACCTAAGGAAAAGACCTCATGATATATGTATGCATGCATGAAATATATGTCGATTGTTAGAAGAAAAACAAATCTTAGAAAGCATGATTAGGAGAGAATTGAGAGAATCAACCCTAAACACTTGAGCGAATAGAGTGCAAACACTACCGGTGAGGGTTTGATGCTCAATTACATGTTTTCACCTATGATCATAATTTTCATGCAAGTTTGTAAAAATATTTAATAACTCAATTCAATTATGGATTAGACTTGCTAGTCCTTAGCCCTTGTGCATATATGCTTCTTGGGAATTGATTTATTTTGACCAAACAATTGAATTCATTTAGATAGTTGCATATAGGTAGATTGCATTTAGTTAGTTTCCATTGAATAAATGCCATCCCTTACTTCATTCTTGGTTCAAGCCTGAGGACATGCTTGGTTTAAGTGAGGGGAGGTTGATAAACCTCATTTGTAGGGTTTATCTTATGCTTCCTTTAAGGGATTTTATGACCTTTTACCCACATTTATTCAATGAAATAGCATGGTTTTATAACTTTTCATTTAATTGTGCTTAAGAGTGAAAACATGCTTTTTAGGTCTTAAAATAGCTAAATTTAATTCTCCTTGATTCTATTAGATGCATGGATATGTTTGCTAAGTGATTTCAAATTTAGGAGGCAAGGATTGGACCAAGGGAATGAAGGAAAAGCATGTAGAAATGGAGAACTCATGAAGAAATAAAGGAAACGCAAAAGCTGTCAAGCTGACTTCTTTGCACTTAATCGGCCATAACTTGAGCTACAGAGGTCCAAATGATGCGGTTCTAGTTGGGTTGGAAAGCTAACATCCGGGGCTTCGAAACAATATAAGATTTGCCATAGTTGCTACACGTATGGTGACGCGTACGCGCACTGTACGAGCACACATCGTTGCTGCCATATGGTCCACTTAAAGCAATACGTGGCCAGCGAATTCTAAAGCCTTGTGGGCCCAATCCAACCCATTTCTGATGCTATTTAAGCCAAGGATTAAAGGGGAATAAGGATACTTTTCATACTTTAGAATTTAGTTACCATTAGTTTAGTTTAGCTTCTCTCTAGGATTAGGATTAGGATTAGGTTTAGTTCTTAGATCTAGATTTTAATTCATTTTCTTCTACTTCTACCTTTCAATTCTTTGTTGTTACATTCATCTTCCTCTATTCTTTTGTTGTAATTTCCTTTATGTTGTTCTTATACTTCGTTGTAGATCTACTTTTGTTCCTCCTATTCTCTTTCAATTCAATTAGAGGTAATTCATAATAATTGTGTTCATTTGATTTGTTGTTGTTTAGTTCCTTGCAATTGAGTAGTGTAGATTTACTTTTCTTGCAATTTTACTATGCTTTCCTTTTATGCCTTCCAAGTGTTTGATGAAATGCTTGGTTGGATTTTAGAGTAGAATTTTATACTATTGGCTTGGAAAGATAACTTAGGACCTCTTGAGTTACTAATGTCCAAGTAATTGATGATTGGGATCCATTGACTTTAGTTCTCACTAATTGAATTAGTGGAGAGTTAGGAGTTATGGACTAGGATTGATATAGCTCATTTGACTTTCCTTTACTACTAGTTAGAGGATGATTTAATGAGATTAATCCTTGCCAATTCTCATATTGTGGTTAGTGATTAGGATAGAGATCCTTGACCACCAACCCTTGCCAAGACCTTTTTAGGCCTTAGTTTACTTTCTTGTCATTTATCTTTCATGCTTCTTATCAAAACCCCAAAATAACTCACAACCAATAACAAGACACTTTATTGTAATTCCTAGGAAGAACGACCCGAGGTTTGAATACTTCGGTTTATAAATTTTAGGGGTTTGTTTTAGTGACAAATAACTTTTTGTATGAAAGGATTAGTGATTGGTTTAGAAACCGTACTTGCAACGAGAATTCATTTGTAAATTCTAAACCGTCAAAAATCCAATCATCAGGTAGAGAAGTTCCTGGAATTCTTCATGGATGACTTCTCAGTATATGGAGACTCATTCAGCTCCTGTCTTAATCATCTAGCACTTGTCCTAAAAAGGTGCCAAGAGACTAACCTGGTCTTAAACTGGGAGAAATGTCACTTTATGGTGACTGAAGGAATTGTCCTTGGGCACAAAATTTTAGGCAAGGGAATAGAGGTGGATCAAGCAAAGATAGAAGTAATTGAAAAATTACCACCACCTACCAATGTTAAGGCAATCAGAAGCTTTCTAGGGCATGTAGGATTTTACAGAAGGTTCATAAAGGACTTTTCAAAAATTGCAAAATCTCTAAGCAACCTGCTAGCTGCTGACACGCCATTTGTGTTTGACATAGAGTGTCTGCAGGCGTTTGAGACCCTGAAAGCCAAGCTGGTCACAGCACCAGTCATCTCTGCACCAGATTGGACATTACCATTTGAACTAATGTGTGATGCCAGTGACCATGCCATCGGTGCAGTGTTGGGACAGAGGCACAACAAGCTTCTGCACATCATTTATTATGCTAGCCGTGTTCTAAATGACGCACAGAAGAATTACACAACCACAGAAAAAGAGTTACTTGCAGTGGTTTATGCCATTAACAAGTTTAGATCCTATTTAGTAGGGTCAAAAGTGATTGTGTATACTGACCATGCTGCTCTTAAATACTTACTCACAAAGCAAGATTCAAAACCCAGGCTCATAAGGTGGGTGTTGCTTCTGCAAGAGTTTGACATAGAAATAAGAGACAGAAAAGGGACAGAGAACCAGGTAGCTGATCATCTGTCCCGAATAGAACCAGTAGCTGGGGCATCCCTCTCTTCTACTGAGATCTCTGAGACCTTTCCAGATGAGCAACTCTTTGCCATTCAGGAAGCTCCATGGTTTGTAGACATTGCAAATTATAAAGCTGTGAGGTTCATACCCCAGGAGTATAGCAGGGTGCAAAGAAAAAAATTAATTTCTGATGCCAAGTACTACCTATGGGATGAGCCATATCTCTTTAAGAGATGTGCAGACGGAATGATCCGCAAATGTGTACCTAGAGAAGAAGCACAAAAGATCCTATGGCATTGCCATGGATCACAGTATGGGGGACATTTCGGAAGTGAGCGAACAACCACTAAGGTCCTCCAATGTGGCTTCTACTGGCCTACTCTCTATAGAGATGCCCGAGAGTTTGTGCGTAACTGTGACAGTTACCAAAGAGCTGGTAACTTGCCTCATGGGTACGCCATGCCTCAACAAGGGATCTTAGAGATTGAATTGTTTGATGTATGGGATATTGACTTCATGGGTCCGTTCCCACCATCATACTCAAACACTTACATTCTGGTGGTGGTGGACTATGTATCTAAATGGGTAAAAGCAATTGGCACACCCAATAATAATACTAAGACCGTGTTGAAATTCCTCTAGAAATACATCTTCAGCAGGTTTGGTGTTCCCAGAGTACTAATCAGTGATGGGGGCACTCACTTCTGCAATAAACAACTGTACTCTGCTATGGTCCGATATGGAATTAGCCACAAAGTAGCAACTCCGTATCATCCACAGACAAATGGGCAAGCTGAAGTCTCTAATAGAGAGCTAAAAAGAATCCTGGAATGGACTGTTATTGCCCGTAGAAAGGATTGGGCAAAGAGCTTGGATGATGCTCTGTGGGCATACAGAACAGCATTGAAGACTCTTATAGGAACCTCTCCATACCAACTTGTGTATGGGAAGGCCTGTCATCTGCCCGTGGAACTGGAACATAAAGCCTACTGGGCAACCAGATTCCTAAACATGGATGTTAAGTTAGCCGGTGAAAAAAGATTGCTCCAGCTAAATGAGCTAGAGGAGTTCAGACTCAGTGCCTTTGAAAATGCAAAAATTTATAAGGAAAAGGCAAAGAAGTGGCATGACAAGAAGTTGTAATCCAGAGTCTTTGAGCCAGGACAAAAAGTTCTGCTCTTCAACTCTAGGCTCAGACTATTCCCAGGAAAACTTAAATCCCGATGGAGGGGTCCGTATATGATTACAGGAGTGTCACCATATGGATATGTTGAGCTTCAGGATATTGATTCTGACAAAAAGTTCATTGTTAATGGACAGAGGGTCAAACATTATCTTGAAAGCAATTTTGAGCAGGAATGCTCAAAACTGAGGCTTGAATGAGTCTCAGTAAAGGTCCAGCTAAAGACAATAAAGAAGCGCTTGCTGGGAGGCAACCCAGTCATTGACAGGTCATTTGTTTTACTTAGTAAAAGTTTGATATATATTCTTCAAGGTTGATCAGCAAAATTGAAGGAATTTACAGAGTTACAGAAGGATTCAGTGAAAAAAAGCAGAGAAAAGGAGCTTGCTGGCAAGAAAATGCCAGTAAAGGGCACTCTGGGCGTTAAACGCCAGAATGGATGCCATTCTGGGCGTTTAACGCCAGTAAAGGCACCATTTTGGGCGTTAAACGCCAGAATGGGCACCATTCTAGGCGTTTAACGCCAAAAATGCAGCATCCTGGGCGTTCAGCAAAACGCCCAGTGATAAAGGGGTTTCTGGCGTTTAACGCCAGCCAGGGCACTTGGCTGGGCGTTAAACGCCCATAATGGCCACCAATTGGGCGTTAAATGCCAGAATGGATACCATTCTGGGCGTTTAACGCCAGAAAGGTAGGGGGACAGAGATTTTGTTTTCCACTTCAAATTTTTTTCAAACTTTCTTTTTTTGATCCATCATTTTCTGCATAAACACATTACAAACTTTCATCATTCACCTTCAAATTTCAAAAATTAAACACTTATCTAAATCATTCTTCAAATCTCTTTCAAATTCCTTCCAAAACTTCTTCAAAAAAATCAAATATCTTCTCAAATTTTTTCCATATCTTCTCAAATCTCCTTCAAAATTTTCGAAATCTCTCCCCCTCCCTTATAAATACACATTCGGCCATCCCCCTCTCCCCACCATTCGAATTTGCTCTCCTCCTCTCTCTCCTATTTCCTTTCTTTTGCTTGAGGGCAAGGAAACCTCTAAGTTTGGTGTGCTTTTCCATGATCACTAAGCCAAGATTTATCAAGATCATGGCTCCTAAGGGAAAACAAACCAATTCAAAAGGCAAGAAAGAGAATAATCCAAAGAATCTTTGGAATCAAGAGAAGTTCTTAACCAAAGAACATGTAGACCATTACCACACAATAATGGGTCTGAGGTCAGTAATCCCGGAAGTCAGATTCGATCTGAAAGAAGATGAATATCCGGAGATCCAAGAGCAAATTCGAAATAGAGGATGGGAAGTTCTAACCAACCCTGAGACATGGTTGGAAGAAACATGGTTTAGGAATTCTACTCAAATCTGTGGCTGACAGATAAGCAGAGAATGACTGGAACTGCTTTTCATACCTACCGAACCATGATCAGAGGGAGAATTATTTACTTCCTTCTGGACAAAATAAGAGAGGTCTTCAAATTGCCTCAACTACAAGATGATCCTGAATCCTTTAATAGGAGAATGGTGAGAGTAGATAAGGGGTTGGATCAAGTTCTAGAGGACATATGCCTCCTTGGAACTAAGTGGATGACCAATTCAAAAGGTGTCCCAAACCAACTCAAGAGGGGAGATCTCAAACCAGTTGCAAGAGGCTGGCTAGACTTCATTGGGCGTTCTATTTTGCCCACTAGTAACCGTTTTGAGGTCACTATCAAGAGAGCAGTGATGATTCATTGCATTATGCTGGGAAAAGAAGTGGAGATTCATCATCTGATTGCTTGTGAGATTTACACAATTGCAAACAAGAACTCCACTGAAGCCAAACTGGCTTATCCAAGCTTAATCTCTTTACTATGTAAAGATGATGGGGTGAGGATGGGAGTAGATGAATTCATTCCAATTAAACATCCAATCACCAAGAAGTCAATGGAAGGACAATTGCAGGATAACTCTATCAAAAAGAGGGCGCAGGAATTCCTCCCTAAACTTCCTGAATTTGACTACTGGGCCCGCCTAGAAGCATCTGTTGCCAAGCTGCAAGAAGCTATAGAACAAATTAAGGAAGAACAGCAGAATCAAAACTGCATGCTCTGCAAACTGCTGAAGGAAAAAGAGAAGCAGGGGCGTGAGCTACAGGAGCTGAAGCGCCAGAAGCTCTCCCTTGAAGGGTCAAACACCCCACAAGTTGAGGGAGCATCCGCTTCTCAAAATCCAGGTTGTTGAGTCCTAACTCTGTGATAACCTCTATCATTAGGAATCAATTTTAGAGTCATTTAAATTTCTGTTTTTAATTTTTTTCTATTATTATTAGTCTTCTCTTATAATTATCTTTGAGTCTTGTTCTTATTTCATGATTAATAAAATTTAAGGTTCATGTCTTAAAGCTATGAGTGTCCTATGAATCCATCACCTTTCTTAAATGAAAAATGCTTTAATCCCAAAAGAACAAGAAGTACAGGATTTCGAATTCATCTCTGAAACTAGTTGAATTATTTTGATGTGGTGACAATACGTTCTGTTTTCTGAATGAATGCTTGAACAGTGCATATGTCTTTTGAATTTGTTGATTAAAGAATGTTAAACTTGTTGGCTCTTGAAAGAATGATGGAAAAGGAAAAATGTTATTGAGGATCTGAAAAATTATCAGATTGATTCTTGAAGCAAGAAAAAGCAGTGAATTCAAAATATATATATATATATATATATATATATATATATATATATATATATATATATATAAATAAAAGTGATCCAAGGCAAAAAGAGTGTGCTTAAGAACCCTGAACACCTCTAATTGGGGACTCTAGCAAAGCTGAGTCACAATCTGAAAAGGTTTACCCAGTTATGTGTCTGTGGCATGTATGTATCCGGTGGTAATACTAGAAGACAGAGTGCTTTGGGTCACAGCCAAGACTCATAAAGTATCTGTGTTCAAGAATCATCATACTTAACTAGGACAATCAATAACACTATCTGAATTCTGAGTCCCTATAGATGCCAATCATTCTAAACTGCAAAGGATAAAGTGAGATGCCAAAACTGTTCAAAGGCAAAAAGTTACTAGTCCCGCTCATCTAATTGGAGCTAAGTTTCATTGATATTTTGGAGGCTATAGTATATTCTCTTCTTTTTATCTTATTTGATTTTTAGTTGCTTGGGGACAAGCAACAATTTAAGTTTGGTGTTGTGATGAGCGGATAATTTATACACTTTTTGGCATTGTTTTTAGTATGTTTTTAGTATGTTTTAGTTAGTTTTTATTATATTTTTATTAGTTTTTAGTTAAAATTCACTTTTCTGGGCTTTACTATGAGTTTATGTGTTTTTCTGTGATTTCAGGCATGTTTTGGATGAAATTGAGGGACCTGAGCAAAAATCTGATTCAGAGGCTGAAAAGGACTGCAGATGCTGTTGGATTCTGACCTCCCTGCACTCGAAGTGGATTTTCTGGAGTTACAGAAGCCCAATTGGCGTGCTCTTAATTGCGTTGGAAAGTAGATATCCTGGGCTTTCCAGAAATGTATAATAGTTTATACTTTGCCCGAGATTTGATGGCCCAAACCGGCGTTGCAAATCAGCTTCAGAATTCCCGGCGTTTAACGCCGGAACTAGCACAAAAATTGGAGTTAAACGCCCAAACTGGCACAAAAGCTGGCGTTTAACTCCAGGAAAAGTCTCTACACATGAAAGCTTCAATACTCAGCCCAAGCACACACCAAGTGGACCCCGGAAGTGGATTTTTACGTCATTTACTCATTTCTGTATATCCTAGGTTACTAGTTCACTATTAATAGGATCTTTTGACATTGTATCTTTACCTCATGACACTTTACACGTTTCATATTGTACCTTCTACGGCATGAGTCTCTAAACCCCATGGTTGGGGGTGAGGAGCTCTGCTGTGTCTTGATGGATTAATACAATTACCACTGTTTTTCATTCAAACACGCTTGTTTCCATTCTAAGATATCACTTGCTCCTCAACTTGATGAATGTGATGATCCGTGACACTCATCATCATTCTCACCTATGAACGTGTGCTTGACAACCACCTCCGTTCTACTTTAGATTGAGTGAATATCTTTTGGATTCTTTAGCCAGAATCTTCGTGGTATAAGCTAGAATTGATGGCGGTATTCAGGAGAATCTGGAAGGTCTAAACCTTGTCTGTGGTATTCTGAGTAGGAGTCAAAGATTGAATGACTGTGACGAGCTTCAAACTCGCGATTGTGAGGCGTTAGTGGCAGACGCAAAAGAATCACTGGATTCTATTCCGACATGATCGAGAACCGACAGATGAATAGCCGTGCTATGACAGAGCGCGTTGAACATTTTCACTGAGAGGATGGAAGGTAGCCATTGACAACGGTGAAACCCTACATACAGCTTGCCATGGAAGGAGCCTTGCGTGTATGAAGAAGAAGACAGTAGGAAAGCAGAGATTCAGAAGATAGAGCATCTCCAAAACCTCAACCTGTTCTCCATTACTGCAAAACAAGTATTTATTTCATGTTCTTCTACTTTTCACAATTACACCTGAAAATTATTGATCTCCTGACTAAGAGTTACAAGATAACCATACCTTGCTTCAAGCCAACAATCTCCGTGGGATCGACCCTTACTCACGTAAGGTATTACTTGGATGACCCAATGCACTTGCTAGTTAGTTGTGCGGAATTGCAAAAGTGTGATTTCAATTTCGTGCACCAGTCCCGCTCATCTAATCATAATTAATATTTATTGATATTTTGGAAATTATAGTATATTCTCTTCTTATTATCCTAATTGATTTTCAGTTGCTTGGGGACAAGCAACAATTTAAGTTTGGTATTGTGATGAGCGGATAATTTATATGCTTTTTGGCATTGTTTTTAGGTAGTTTTTAGTATGATCTAGTTACTTTTAGGGATGTTTTCATTAGTTTTTATGCTAAATTTACATTTCTGGACTTTACTATGAGTTTGTGTGTTTTTCTGTGATTTCAGGTATTTTCTGGCTAAAATTGAGGGACCTAAGCAAAACTCTGATAGGAGGCTGACAAAGGACTGCTGATGCTGTTGGAATCTGACCTCCCTACACTCGAAATGGATTTTCTGGAGTTACAAAACTTTAAATGGCGCGCTCTCAACAGCGTTGGAAAGTAGACATCCAGAGCTTTCCATCAATATATAATGGTTTATACTTTATTCGTGATTAGATGACGTAAACTGGCGCTCAACGCCAGTTCCATGCTGCATTCTGGAGTCAAACGCCAGAAACACGTCACGAACCAGAGTTGAACGCCGAAAACACGTTACAACTTAGCGTTCAACTCCGAAAGAAGCCTTAGCTCGTGGATAGATCAAGCTCAGCCCAAACATACACCAAAGTGGGCCCTGGAAGTGGATTTATACATCAATTACTTACTCCTGTAAACCCTAGTAGCTAGTCTAGTATAAATAGGATAGTTTACTATTGTATTAGACATCTTGGGACATTTAGTTCTCAGATCATGGGGGCTGGCCATTCGACCATGCTTGGACCTTTCACTTATGTATTTTCAACAGTGGAGTTTCTACACACCATAGATTAAGAGTGTGGAGCTCTGCTGTACCTCAAGTTTCAATGCAATTACTATTATTTTCTATCCAATTTGATTTATTCCTGTTCTAAGATATTCGTTGCACTTCAACTTGATGAATGTGATGATCCGTGACACTCATCATCATTCTCACCTATGAACGCGCATGACTGACAACCACTTCCGTTCTACCTTAGACCGGGTGCATATCTCTTGGATTCCTGAATCAGAATTTTCGTGGTATAAGCTAGAATAGATGGCGGCATTCATGGGAATCCGGAAAGTCTAACCTTGTTTGTGGTATTCCGAGTAGGATTCCGGGATTGAATGACTATGACGAGCTTCAAACTCCTGAAGCTGGGCGTTAGTGACAGACGCAAAAGAATTACTGGATTCTATTCCAACCTGATTGAGAACCGATAGATGATTAGTCGTGCTGTGACAGAGTGTAACAACCCTAGTTTTTGAAAATTAGATAATTAGTTATTTGTGATTTATTTTATTTGCTGATAATTTCATTTTAAGAAAATTATTTTGCTAAAGGTAATTAAATGGAGTTTCATGATAATTGGAGTTTAAATTAACTAGAATTTTTATATAAATTTTATTAGATATTTGGTATGATTGAAATTATAATTTTGGTAAATGAAAAATAAGAAGAAATTGTATAATTTAATTTAAATAAATCCTATTTTGAATGAATTATGTTATTAATTTGAACTCCTAGAAATTATTTTATTAGGAATGATTAGATTGATATTTATAAATACTTTAAGTTTAAGTCAATTAATATTTATGTACAATTTTTAATATAATTAATTATTTTATAAATTGAAATTAAAGTTTCAGAGATAGAAAAATAATAGAGATTTGTATGATTTAATCTAGAAAATTGATATTTGAATTTAAATTGTACTTTACAAAATATAATTAACTTGTTCATTTTATAATGTAAATTAGAAATAATTGATTTAACTTCGCAATATATTGATAAATAATGTTCCTAAATATTTTTAATAGAGTATATTTGATTTTAAAATTATCCTACCTTCCAATTTTATCAAAATATCTATTCATATATATCCATATTACTTTATAAAATCCCTAATTTCTATCCCTAATTCCCAAATCCAACTCAGAAACCCTAATTTCCCAAATTGGAAAATCCTAACCCTCACTCCCTCACCACCACTCAGCCGAACCATACCCCCCTTTCTTCCTAAACAGAACAAACACAGAATTGAGAAAGAAACACACAAATGGAGAGGGACAAGAGAGAGATCAGAATCGAAGAACAGGGAGGAGCCTCGCCGCCACCGCACACCATCACACCCAGCCGCGTCTTGCTCGTCGTCGTGCCATCCACCCACGCCAAGAAGGAAGACAGAAACGGAGGAGAGTAGCGTCGCGTCTGCCGTGAGCTAGTCGCCGAGGAAAGCCGCGTCGCCGTCGTTCATTCCGTTCTGCCGCCATCGCTTCAAGGGTCTATCGTCGCTGCCGACGTCATCGAAAGGAGGAGAGCGACCACCACGAGGAGCCACCGCCGTCCTCTCTCGTCGTCTTCCTTGGAGCCGTCACCGTCGAGGGGCCAGCAGAGGGAGAGAAAACGAATGCGAGAGTCAAGGTCACCACCGAGGAGAGGAGCTGTGTTCCACGCTGCTGTCGCCACCAGTCCACGGCCACCACTGCGAGGGTTCCGCCGTCGTCGTTCCAGTGCCGCCATTCATGCCCTCCGTTCCCTTCGTCGTTCTATCCAGCATCACCAGCACTGAAGTCAGCTTCTACCACCATCAAGCCTGAAGGGAAGCGCCACTGCTATTGCCGACAGTAGTTTCCCCTTTGTTCCCAATTCCATTCCTGAAATTGTAACATTCTTGCTCAAGCTCTGTTTCCGAATCTATTTCTCTACCATATTTTGTTTTGATTACAATAGTATATGTTAATGTCTCTGTTTAGTATTATCGTCCTTATCGGGAACCACTGATGTCACCGCTATAGAGATGATTGGGATATGCGCGATTGTCATTGTTGTTGCTGCTCCAGAAGAAGTGAGGCTGCTGCTGTTGTTCCGGCCGCATTGGCTGTTGTAAACTGGGAAAAAGAAAGGGATCGTTGCGTTTAAATTCGACGGTTTCGACTAATTGAGGTAGGGGATTTATTTTAAAGTTAATCATTTTAATTTGTGGATGCCAATGAAGTTTAGTGAATAATTGCGAATAATTTACAAATATTTTGTGTGATTAATTGACTGAAATGAACTCAGTTTGAGGTTGTGAAATTTGAATTAGGTTTGGTATTAAGATAATGTTTTAGTATTTCAATCAGTTTATTGAGTTTAGGTTATGGCTGAGAATGTCACTGGGTTTTGTTATTGTGAGTAATTAATTTGACAAGGTTAATTTTGGTTAATACTGTGACTGGTATTGGTTTCCTGATTTTGATAGATTTTGTTGAAAATTCTGAACTTGGGTGATATTGCTGAATTGGGTGAGATGTGGTTGTGAATGGTGATTCATTTGACAATACTGGTTAAATTGAAATTTGATGAGTTGACTGTTGAAAGGTTGTCGTATTGATATTTGATGAACTGAGTTGGATTTGTGTTTGGTTTGGGATTATTGTGATGATGGTTTAAGTTGTGGCTATATTTTGATTATTGAGAAGTTTGAATTAACTATAGAACTAGTTATGATGTTTCAAAGTTAAAGTGTAAAACTTGATTTTCTGCATTATGTTTAAAAGAAGCCGGAAACTTTGAAAAGCTATAACTATTTCTGTGATTATCGGAATTGTGTGAGACCAAGTCCGGATTGAGCTTGGGAATATAGGGAACTGGACTGCTGAATTTGAGGCTTTTTCACTAAGTTTATGATTTATGGTGAATTTTTAAGTCATGGATGTCAAATCTGGTTTTTCTGCAGAACATTTAACACAGCAGCAACTTGATTCCTTTATTGGAAATTCTGCAGCTTGAATTTTGAGATGGAACCAATTTTAAATGAAACTCTGGTCCTAATACTTTAATTTCATAAAAATTTAGAATTGTTAGAGTTGTGGTTTTAAAGATATGAATTTTTAAAGTAAGATATATTATGCAGTAAAAATCAGGTTTTGTTTTCTAAGTCAGTAATTTTGAGCCTTTATAATTTTTAATTCTGGAATTATATTGAGATGCAACCAATTGGAGGTGAAAGTTGAGTATGTTTAGTTATTATGATTTAAATTTCAGGGTTTTCTATGTTTTAATAAGTGAGTTATGGGAATTGGAAGAGGTTGTGTTCAATGATTTGTAAAACAGATTTCAGCAGAAAATTACTTAACTTCCAAGCTACGTAACTCCTTCATTAAAAATGGTATGACCCTGGAACCAATTGAGAAAGAAATTTGGATGAGTTATGTTTAACCACATTAATTTTGAAGGTAGTTGGATTTAATTTGGATTTTATATGAAATTTCGAATGTTGTATGCTGCTGCTGTTTTCTGGTTTTAAAACACTGCAGAGCAGTCACGGTTTTGCTTATATTCCTGAAGCTAGAGTCAGAGAAAAATTATGATTTTTGGTTTAATAGGAAGCTTAATCCGAGACGGTCACATGGATATAAAGTTTGCGTGATTCCGAATTCATTTGATATTTTAAAAACAAAATGGAAATCAGGCTGCCAAGTTGTGTTGGCAATTATTTTGGAAATGGAATTTAAGAAATAGATTTTCTATATTATCATCAAATGTTGTTGAGAATATATATTGTTGTGACAACTGCTGAAAGAGGCTGATGAAATGTTGAGAAAGAAGGAACCCGTAAGGGTGGCTAAGTCCTATTTTCAAAGGAGATTATGTCCAAAATCTTATAAAAATATAAGGACTTAACCAAAATCAATATTTAAGACTTATCTAATGATAATAACTTCAATGATTCTTTTAAGAAAAGATTATTTGGTATACGGGATTATTGGCAAGGACGTGGGTGTTGTCCCGCTTGTATATTCATGATTACAAAAGAGAATAAAAAAACAGAGTACCTGTTGAAAGGGTCATTTGTTGCTTGAGGCAACCTCTGAGATGTGTTTATTCATTTGTTGCATTAAGGTAACTCCAGATATACTTGTATGATCATCTGCTGCAGTGAGGCAGTCAGATAGATAATGGTATGATTACTGAGAACGCTTTCCTACGGTACAGATCCAATTTTAATTCTGTAAGGCAGAGGGGTTATTTCCTGCTACAGAAGTACCGTGACCACCTGTTCCATTTCTGTAGTGGCAGAGGGGTTATTTCCTGTATACAGAAGGTGTGTCGGCATACAACCCTGCAGTGGCAGATGTGTTATTTCCTGCGTGCAGTGGACCCTGTGGTGGCAGAGGGGTTATTTCCTGTACACAGGGGTATAGCCAATAGGAAAGCCATATCCGGCTAGTAATGCTGGGTTACGTCGGGAGCGGGTAGAAACCGACAAATGAGCTCATTACCTGCACTAGGGCTAGACATGCATCATCCTTGTGTGTGTATTTGCATTTGATTGGGTTTGCTCATTGTACTTCCCTGTGATTGTGCTGTTTGCCTTGCTGTGACTTGTTTGTGTGCTGAATTGAATCTTTTGTTGGTGCTATTAGTTGGTGAATGTATGATGATGAGTAAGAATTGACGTTGTGATTGAAAATTAATTATGTGGTTGAAAAATGTTTTAAAGTAACCAGCTTTATATTTTGGAATTTGTTTTGAGCTTAGATTTTTGTAAGAGGTAAATAGTTAGTTAAAGTAAAACCAAGAATAGTATTTTCAAAAAGGTTTGATAAAAATATAGTTTCCTTGAGTATGTTAATTATTTGCATGTTAATCATTATTTTTACGGCATTCTCATTCCCTACTGAGAACGTGTGGTTTGTTCTCACCCCAAAATCCTCCACCTTTTCAGTGACGTAGGTTTGAAGACCCAGTTTGAAGCTGCGGGAGATTATAGAAATTACTTATGAGTTAAGTTACTTTCATTGAAGTTCCCTCGCTCTTATTGCTTAACATTTTTATTTTATACAGAGGGATAGGATTTGTATCTAAGTTTTATTGGAAATCTTTTGTATGACAGATATTATTATTAGTAATTATGTGATTATTATTACTTGGTGATGTTTGCTATAAGATTTGATAAATAAAAACAAAATTTTCCGGTATTTTTGCTAAAACTGAATCGCGATATCGAACTAGAGGTTCAATAGTAAATATTTAATAAAGGAAAGCAGGTTGGTAACGCCTTACTTTCGGTACGATCATGACGTTCTGGAAGTTGGGTCGTTACACAGAGCATTTGGACCATTTTCACTGAGAGGATGGGATGTAGCCATTGACAACGGTGATGCCCTACATACAGCTTGCCATGGAAAGGAGTAAGAAAGATTGGACGAAAGCAGTAGGAAAGCAGAGATTCAATAGTGACAAGCATCTCCATACGCTTATCTGAAATTCCCACCATTAATTTACATAAGTATTTCTATCCTATTTTATTTATCTTTTAATTATCTAATCCAATCACATTTGAATCAGCCTGACTGAGATTTACAAGATGACCATAGATTGCTTCATACCAACAATCTCCGTGGGATCGACCCTTACTCATGTAAGCTATTACTTAGACGACCCAGTGCACTTGCTGGTTAGTTGTGTGGAGTTGTGACTAAGTGTAATTCACGTGTGAGAGCTACCAAATTATTGGAGCCATTGTTGATGATCACAAAATCCGTGCACCAATCATCAACCTAAAAGAAAATAAAATAATAGAGATAAAATGAAAATAAAATTGGGTTGCCTCCCAATAAGCGCTTCTTTAATGTCAATAGCTTGATAGTGATTGATGAGAGGATTTTTGCGTGGTCTAGAATTCAGAATAAATTTCCGTTGCAAGTATAGCTTCTAAACCAACAAAAGTCTTTCCATACAAACGTGTTGGTTGTCACAAGTAACAAACCCCTTAAAAATTGTTAACTGAGTATTTAAACCTCGGGTCTTCTTCTCAAGGAATTGCAGGGAGGTATGTTCTTATTATTGGTTATGAGTTGTAAATTGGGGTTTAGGAGGTAAGGAGGGAATATGTTGAATGACAAATAAAATAAAATAAAATAATAACAATAAAATCTCTTAGCAAGGTATAAGAAATTGGAAGTCCAGACCGAATTATCCTTATCAATGATAATAAAAATTAAATCTTAATTTCACTTAGTTAACCCTTACTTAAAGCAGAGGAAGGTCAAGTGACTAATTAGTTTGATCTTCAAATCCGAGTTAATTCCTAAGAAAAGATTGGGATTACTGAAGTTCAATTCAATTAGAGGAGATAATAATTATCAATTATGCTGCTGAGTTGGATAACTTCCTGAGTTACTGATTTCTTAACCAAAACTAAAAGGAAAGGAAATTGAAGCTACTGGAATAAAAATGCCTTCAGATGGGAAGCAATAATCATGTAGATAAAAGAAAGCAATAATAACTGAAATACCTCAAATAATATTAATTCAAAGAAAATCATAACATGAAAGCCATAAGCCAATTGAGATGTAAATAAGAAATGGAGTAATAAAATAAAATAAATAAAAGTAGAAAATACTTTAAGGGAACATTGAACCTGGGATTTAGAGTCACTCCTAAAACTAAGAGAAGTCCTAAATCCTAATCCTAAGAGAGAGGAGAGAACCTCTCTGTCTAAAACTACATCTAAAACATGAAAAGTGAATTATGAGAGCTTCATGAGTCTCTGCAAGTTCCCTGACTTTAATCTGTGTTTCTGGGCCGAAAACTGGGTTGAAATGCAGCCCAGAATATCTGCCAGCGACTTTTGTAATACTGCAGATCACGCATGTCACGCGTCCGCGTCGTCCACGCGACCACATCACTCAGCGTTTTTCGTATCACGCGTCCGCATCGTCCACGCATTCACGTTGTATATGTAGCTTCCAATCTGCGCGGTCGCGTCAGACACGCGATTGCGTCACTCCGATTTCTTCCATTTCACGCGGTCGCGTGAGCCATGCAACTGCGTGACTTCTCGCTGGTCACCTCCTCGAATCCTTGTGTTCCTTCCATTTTTGCACAATTTCTCTTCATTCTCTAATCCATTCCTGCCCTATGAAGCCTGAAACACTTAACATACAGATCAAGGCATCGAATAGTAATAAGAGAGAATTAAGATTAGCTAAATTAAGACCAAAGAAGCATGTTTTCAATCATGTAATAATTTTAGGAAGGAAATATAAATACATGCTAAATACATGAATAAGTGGGTAAAGATCATGATAAAACCACACAATTAAACACATTGTAAACCATAAAATAGTGGTTTATCAACCTCCCCACACTTAAACATTAGCATGTCCTCATGCTAAACTCAAGGAGACCAAATAAATGAGTAGGGAAAGGCAAGATTCATGCAATGCAACCTATGAATGTGAATGCAACTACATGCAAAGATGATTCTACCTTCTTGGTGAAAAAGCAAATAATTCTTTCAAGAACAAGTATGAACTGGATTCACTAATTCAAATCACAAAATACAATACAAATAACTTGCAAGAAAAAGATAGCTCATGAAAGCAGGGAACATAGAATTTAGCACTGAACCCTTACTGGTAGTGTATATCATTATAACTCTCAAGTGTCTAGGGTCAATTCTCTCAATTCTCTACTAATCTTGCTTTCTATAGCTTGCTCTTCATCTAACAATCAACAAAATTTTAATGCACCAATACACAAATCAAGAGGTCTTTCAAGGGTTGTAATGGGGTTAGGGTTAAGGTAGGATTGTATTTGGTCAAGTGGACTAAAATTTGAATCCTTAATTAACATAAACTTTCCACCTAACTTAAGACAATCCATTTAATTAAAATACAAAATCTAACTTCCCATTAACTGTATTTACTACATATTTATGCATTCTAAGTTTTGAGTACAGCTCATTTGCATTGATCTCACTATTTATTTTGGGGCATTTTGTCCCCTTTTCTTAATTGCTTTTTTTTTTCTTTTTCACCCTTTTTTTTTCAATGCATATGATTAAAGTATTGAATGCAATAACATGTGCTCAACCATTATTTTGCACATTTTCACTAAAATATACAGCACCCAATTATTCAAACTAAATATTTCCAAACCCAACTTCCCCACACTTAAATCATGAGCACTTTTACTAGTCTAAGCTAACTAAGGATTCAAATTAAGGACATTATTGTTTTTCGCTCAGAGTTAGTAATGTGCTAAAGTAAAGAACAAATGGGTGTATTAGGCTCAAATTGGTTTGCAAAGGATAATGGAAGGGAAGGCCATATGGGTATGTAAGCTCAATGAAACAAGGCCTCAATCATATAAGTGCATGTATACATCAAATAATGGAAATATAGAATCAAGCAAGACAAAGATCACAATTTTAGAGAGAATAACACACACAAAAATAAAATATTGGTTGATAAAATGCAACCAATCAAATAGGCTCAAAATCTCACTGGTTTTGTGTGTTCAAGCTTTAAACCATGTTCCAAAATAATATTTCTTTATTACAAATTTTTCAAAAAGTTTTATTCAAATTAGTGAAATACTATAAGAGTTTCTTGAAAAAGAAAATATTACTTCAACCAAGTAGTAAAATATGCAAAAAATCAAACAAATATGCAATCAAACATGCAAATGCAACAATGAACAAACAAATAAAATAAAAAATTTGGTGTTGAGTCAAGAAATAACTAACCCATGGAGATCAGTATCGACCTCCCCACACTTAAAGATTGCACCGTCCTCGGTGCATGCTGAGATGTGCAGGTGGACGGGCTGCTCCAACTGACGCTTGTAAATGGAGGTGTCTTGGTTGGAGATCTCTTGGTTCCTTTCCTTGTTGGTGTCTTGTCAGTGGCCTTCTCTTTTCCTTTCTTGGTACCCATGCTTAAGGAAGAAGAAAAAGATAGAGTGTCAAATATAGAAAACTAAGACTGGAAGGAAGGAAATTCAAGTGATAAGGAATGCCAAAGGAAAGATGATAGTCCATCTACATGGTAGCTACAATATGTAGGGAAGACAACAATAAAGATTAAAAATGGCAATTCAAAATAATTAGATGCAAGAGGGTAAAAACATGCAAATAATAGGCATGAGAAGCATAGCTCAAGCATCAAGTAATAAATGTGCCAAATTAAAGAGCATGTGTAATGATGACAATTGTGAATGATAATCCCAAATACATTGGGTGTGCAAGTTAAAATAGGGATGAAAATAATGTAATCCAAATATATATGAGAGCCATAAGTAAATGTCAATTGTCAAATCTCTTCTCCGAGTAGCCACGTGCTCAAATAAAATAAGGCACTTATCCAAATAAAACTCCAACACCAACATGAAAATGCATGAAAAAGAATTGAAAAAGAAAAAGGAAAGAACAAATAAATGCATTAAATTAAAGAGATAGAAGAGTAGAGGGGAAGAAGAAGAGAAAGAAAGAAGAAAGAAGGAAAGATAGAAGAAGTAAGGATTAGAAAAGGAAGGATAAGATAATTGGCACTAATCTGGATAGGTTGTGCGACGCTGGCGACGCGGTTGCGTGGGTGACGCGATCGCGTGGTGCGCAATAAGGTCAGGTGACGCGGACGCATGAGGCACGCGGACGCGTGGCCTGTTTTGTGCGACTGGCGCGAGTGCAGCCTCGCAGTCGCACAACTTTCTGTTCGAAACTCTTTTGGCCAAAAATCTGGGTGACGCGATCGCGTGGGGCATGCGATCGCGTGAGTGGCCATCATGGGGATATGACGCGGATGCATAGAGCACGCGTTCGAGTGGTGAGGCTTGGGCTTCCAGCACGAGTCCAGCCCAACTCCAGCTTAACTTTCGGCCATGCACTTTGTTGACGTCGATTTTCAGGTCACGCAGCCGCGTGGGTGATGCGGTCGCGTGGGAGGCATGTTTCTCATGTGACGCGGACGTGTCAGCGACGCGATCGCGTGGATCGATTTGTGCCATTAGCGCGCCTCCAGCCACGCTTTCGCGTGACTCTCTGTTTAACCTTATTTTCTTCCAAACGCACATACGACGCAGACGCGTCGGCAACGCTGTCGCGTCGCGTGCGAAAATCCCCTTTTTTTTATATCTGAAAAATAAAAAATGCAGAATGTAGTGTTAATATGAATGTGATGCAAAACTCCAGATTCAATATAATAAAATAAAATAAAACTCAAAAACAAATAAAACTAAATAAAAATAAAAAAGGAACGATCATACCATGGTGGGTTGTCTCCCACCTAGCACTTTTAGTTAAAGTCCTTAAGTTGGACATTTGGTGAGCTCCCTGTTATGGTGGCTTATGCTTGTATTCATCCAGGAATCCCCACCAGTGTTTGTACTTCCAGTAACCTCCGGGATCCCAAACTAAGCATGTAAAGCCCTTAAGAAGCTTCAAACAGATTCTTAGGCTCCCGGGGTAACAAGTGTCAGAGCAGATTCCAGGATCCCAAATCTTGCTTTTACACCCATCTTTGTCGGGATCTGTATTTTTCCAACTGGGTGATAAGTAATTTGAATTCTCACTGCAGCTACCAAACAGCTTCCTAGACCCATTCAGTTGAGCTTTACACCAACCTTTGTGTTTAAACTTAAAGCTTCCAACCATAATGAACCTTGCAGGGCAATTCTTACCACTGGCCATCTTCCTCTTACTCTTAATGTCACAAAGAGCTCTAAGTTGACCATCCGTCTCCAGTAGCCCATATTCAAGTGGAATTAGAAAGCTAAGGGATATGAATTTTACCCACTTGAATGTTGTGAAGGATGATGGCAACTTAGGGGGAGGTATCTTCAATGAAATTGCAAGCTCCACTCCTTTGTGCTCTTTTCTGATAATTACCACCTCTTTGCAAGCTTCTTTAATTTCAACCTCTTCCTCTTGGTAGCTTTCTTCCAATTCAATCTTCTCTTCATTGCTTTCCAAGGGCATGGGAGGTTGTGCTTCTTCTTCTTGAATCTCCATCTCTTGATCAACCTCTTCCAAGTCTTCAACTGTAATATGCCTTGGAGGTTGTACACCCTCCTCAACATCAATTGCAACCGTCTTGGAAGGAGGCTCTATGTTTTGACTTTCCCATGGATGTTCAACATCTCCTAAGTCTTCAACCAATTCTATTTCTTCAATAATTCCGGCTTCCTCTACTTGTTCCAATACAAAGTCATACTTCGTACTGTTCACTGGAGTTTCTAGTATCTCCTTCATACTACGTTCTTCATTAGATTGTCCACATGAAGCCATGGGGGTTCCTTGAGTGTCCGAACGTCGGGAAGCTAATTGACTCATTATTGCTTGCCCCAATTGATAAATGGTTGCCTGAAATCGATCCACTGTTTCCTTGAAACGATCCTTTGTCTCTTGATGCAGTCGGCTTTCATAAATAGGATCATAGTGCTCTTGGATTGATGGATATGGAGATGGTGAATATTGAAGTAGTGGTTTTTGTGAGTAATTGGGTTGGAATTGGGGTGGTTCTATATATGGTTCATATGGCTCATAAGGTGGTTGGTATGGTGGTTGAGGGTTAGGGTCATATGGAGGTGAATGGTGGTAGTTGGCTTGTGAGTGTGGTGGTTCAAAGTTGTGTTGAGGAGAGGGTTTATAGGCATATGGTAGTGGTTGTTGATAGTTCATTGGAGGTGGTTGTTGCCATGACGGTTGATCAAATCCTTGTGGCTCCTCCCATCTTTGATTGTTCCAACCTTGATGCCTGTTCTTATTGTAATTTCTTCTTCTTGCAACATAATTGTAACCAGACTCATAGCCAAAGGGGTAAGAGTTCATAGTAGCAAACAAAACTTAAAAACAAAAATAAAAACAAATTGAAATTAAAAGGTTATTTTAATTTTTTTTAAATTTGAAAATTAAATTTTGAAAATTTGAAAATTAAATTTTGAAATCTGAAATTTGAAATTTTGAATTTTAAAATTTTTTTGAAACTTTGAATTTTGAAATTTTGAAAATTTAAATTTAAATATTGAATTTTGAAATTTGATTTTTTGAAATAAGATAAGATAAGATAAAAATTTTAAAATAAAAACCAATAACCTCTTAATTTACGAAAAAGCAAAAATAAAAACAAAAATAAAAACAAATAAACAAGCAAAAATAAAATATTTACAATAACCAATAATAAGGCGCACGTTTGCAATTCCCCGGCAATGGCGCCATTTTGATGAGAGGATTTTTGCGTGGTCTAGAATTCAGAATGAATTCCCGTTGCAAGTATAGCTTCTAAACCAACAAATGTCCTTCCATACAAACGTTTTGGTTGTCACAAGTAACAAACCCCTTAAAAATTGTTAATCGAGTATTTAAACCTCGGGTCATCTTCTCAAGGAATTGCAGGGAGGTATGTTCTTATTATTGGTTATGAGTTGTAAACTGGGGTTTAGGAGGTAAGGAGGGAATACATTGAATGACAAATAAAATAAAATAAAATAATAACAATAAAATCTCTTGGCAAGGTATAAGAAATTGGAAGTCCAGACCGAATTATCCTTATCAATGATAATAAAAATTGAATCTTAATTTCACTTAGTTAACCCTTACTTAAAGCAGAGGAAGGCCAAGTGACTAATTAGTTTGATCTTCAAATCCGAGTTAATTCCTAAGAAATGATTGGGATTATTGAAGTTCAATTCAATTAGAGGAGATAACAATTATCAATTATGCTGCTGAGTTGGATAACTTCCTGAGTTACTGATTTCTTAACCAAAACCAAAAGGAAAGGAAATTGAAGCTACTGGAATAAAAATGCCTTCAGATGGGAAGCAATAATCATGTAAATAAAAGAAAGCAATAATAACTGAAATACCTCAAATAATATTAATTCAAAGAAAATCATAACATGAAAGCCATAAGCCAATTGAGATGTAAATAAGAAATGGAGTAATAAAATAAAATAAATAAAAGTAGAAAATACTTTAAGGGAACATTGAACCTGGGATTTAGAGTCACTCCTAAAATTAAGAGAAGTCCTAAATCCTAATCCTAAGAGAGAGGAGAGAACCTCTCTCTCTAAAACTACATCTAAAACATGAAAAGTGAATTATGAGAGCTTCATGAGTCTCTGCAAGTTTCCTGACTTTAATCTGTGTTTCTGGGCCGAAAACTGGGTTGAAATGCGGCACAGAATATCTGTCAGTGACTTTTGTAATTCTGCAGATCGCGCATGTCACACGTTCGCGTCGTCCACGTGACCGCATCACTCAGCGTTTTTCGTATCACGCGTCCGCATCGTCCACGCATTCGCGTCGTATATGCAGCCTCCAATCCGCGCGGTCGCATCAGGCATGCGATCGCGTCACTCCATTTCTTCCATTTCACGCGGTCGCGTGAGCCATGCGACCGCGTGACTTCTCGCTGGTCACCTCCTCGATTCCTTGTGTTCCTTCTATTTTTGCACACTTCCTTTTCATCCTCTAATCCATTCCTGCCCTATGAAGCCTGAACACTTAACACATAGATCAAGGCATCGAATAGTAATAAGAGAGAGTTAAGATTAGCTAAATTAAGACCAAAGAAGCATGTTTTCAATCATGTAATAATTTTAGGAAGGAAACATAAATACATGCTAAATACATGAATAAGTGGGTAAAGATCATGATAAAACCACACAATTAAACACATTGTAAACCATAAAATAGTGGTTTATTAGTGAGCTCTCATGGAGCCTCACAGATGATCAGAGTATGGTTCAGATCTCTCAATACCAAACTTAGAGTTTGGCTGTGGCCTTTGTTCATACCCTGGGTCGAACGGGCCGACCTAGGATGTTCTACAGGCAAAGCGACCGACCTCTTCAGGTCAGGACAACCCGACCTCTTCTCAAAGAGCTCGATCAAGTCACAGGAAAGCCCAAAAAAGGGCCCAAATGGAGGACCACGCCCCAGATCTTAAGGCATCCCAAGCCTACAGAGAGAAGGGTGGTTCCCTTGAAGATAAGATAAGATAAAGATAAGATAACTAACTTATCTTATCTAAGAAGGTCACTTCACACCATTATAAATACACTGGAGCACCCAAGTATAACTCATACTCTGATTCTACTCAATACCTGCTTAATACCCTTGCTAACTTAAGCATCGGAGTCCCTTGCAGGTACCCCCACCCTCTGAGGATGAAGGATCCGCATCATCACCAAGTCCAACAAGTCGGACACAACAGCTCTAACCCACACAGAAGATCTCGTCCGAGATCGACCTACATTTTCAGGTTACCCACAGAATATTGGCGCCGTTGCCGGGGAACCTAGAAGTCATTCCATTACCATGGCGGACGACCATGACAACAATCACACCTCATATCTAGAAGAAAGAACGCTGTACAAAAATGCGGGCACAACACCAAAAAATACTCCCTAAATCGACAATAAGAACTCCCCAAACGAGGCAGCCATGGAGGCATTCCAAGATCGGTTAAAATAAGTTGAGGAAGATGCCCTACGTCAACGAGAGGCCGAGAAGGATCTGCAAAGAAAAATAAGGCGACGCCAGGAACTGGAAACCAAACTCCTAAAACTTGAAGCTGATGTCAAGACGAAAGCCAGCCGATCTATTCACCAAAGAAATCATGAAGACAAAAATCCCAAAGGACTTTAAACTCCCAGACATGACCTTATACGACGGCACTACAGGTCCCAGCCATCATCTCAGCAACTTCAGAAGTAGAATGTACCTCACCGATGCCTCAGATGCAATTCATTGCAAAGCCTTTCCAACTACTTTAACAAAAACAACAATTAGATGGTTCGACAATCTCCTTCCTAGGTCCATTTCAAGTTTCGACGACATGGCTAAAAAATTCCTGGCCAGATTCTCCGTCCAAAAGAACAAAGTTAAACACGCTCCGAGCTTACTAGGAATCAGACAAGGAGAGTGGGAAACCCTGTGTAACTACATGGAGAGATTCAACAAAACATGCATGGATATACAAAACCTTCCAACAGAAGCTGCCATCATGGGTCTTATTAATGGTCTGCGAGAAGGGCTTTTTAGTCAATCCATATCAAAGAAATACCCCACATCTCTGAACGAGGTACAGGAGCGAGCGGAAAAGTACATCAACATGGAGGAAAACTCCCAATTAGGAGAGACCTCAAAAGCAGGGTTCACCCCTCCGGATAAAGACAAAGATTCCAGAAAAAAGGAAGATCGACATGGAGAGAAAATCAAAAAGTACCACAATTACACCCCTCTTCAGGTGTCTCTTGTGGATGTCTACAGAGAGGTTTGCAACACAGAAAAAATACCACCAGCTCGACCACTCAAAGGCATAAAAGGAGGAGGAAACCGGGCTGAGTATTGTGAATACCATCGGATCCGCGGGCACTCCACCAATGAGTGTTTTAAATTAAAAAATATCATAGAAAAGCTCGTACGAGAAGGAAAGCTAGATCGATACCTGGCCACCCATGAGGATGAACAAAGGAAAAGAAGAAGAGGAGAAGACATCGGACCAACCGCACGATCATCTCGGACGCTAGAAAGACATGTCCACATGATACACGGTGGATCCGCCGGGGGAGGGATCTCCAAATCCTCCCGCAAAAGACATCTCAAAGACGTATACCACGTCGCAGAAAAGAAGGAAACACCCAACATCCCGGCGATCACTTTTACCAAGGAAGACGCATCCGGCGTCACGACAGGGCATGACGACCTCATGGTGATCACTATTATACTGGCAAACGCAAATCTTCACCGCACGTTGATAGACCAGGGAAGCTCTGCCGATATCTTATTCAAAACCGCTTTCGACAAACTCGGCTTGGAAGAAAAAGAACTCAGAGCATATCCCGACAGTCTGTTCAGGCTAGGAGATACCCCAGTTCAACCGATGGGATACATCTCGCTCCATACAACTTTTGGAAAAGGAAGTCAGTCAAGAACACTCAAAATAGATTACATCGTCGTCGACGTAAGCTCAGCCTACAATGCCCTAATAGGTCGAGCAACGTTAAATCAGCTCGGCGCAATAGTCTCGACTCCACATCTATGCATGAAGTTCCCAACTGCAGGTGGAATAGCCACAGTAAAGGCAGATCAGAAGATGGCGCGCCGCTGTTACAACGAAAGTCTAAACCTCAGAGGCAGAGGAGAAGAATTCCACACAATCGAGCTCGGTGGAGTTCGGAGGCGGGAGGAGCTCTGCCCACAACCTGAAGGAGAAATAGAGAAAATTCAGATCGGGAACACCCCGGGCCAAACAACCAACATCGGCACACTCCGAAAAGGGGTCATAAAAGAATCACTCATACAGTTCCTACGCGACAACGCCGACCTCTTTGCGTGGAAGGCTGCAGACATTCCAGGCATAGATCCCAAACTAATGTGCCACAAGCTAGCAGTCTATCCAGGATCTCGGCCGGTACAACAAAGGCGCAGAAAGCTAGGACCAGAACACTCTCAAGCGGTGGAAGAACAGGTACGAGCTCTACTGGAGGCAGGCTTCATAAGAGAAGTCAAATACCCTCTATGGCTTCTAATGTCGTTTAGGTAAAAAAGTCAAATGGGAAGTGGAGAATGTGCACCGACTATACCGATCTCAACAAAGCTTGCCCAAAAGATCCTTATCCGCTCCCAAACATTGACGCATTGGTAGATGCCTCCTCCGGATACAAATCCCTCTCCTTTATGGATGCATACTCGGGATATAACCAAATCCCAATGTACCCACCCGACCAAGAAAAAAAAATCTTTCTTAACCCCAAAGGCAAATTACTGCTACATTGTTATGCCCTTCGGTCTCGAAAATGCGGGAGCCACTTACCAAAGATTAATGAACAAAGTTTTTTCGGAACACATCAGAAAGATCATGGAGGCCTACGTAGACAACATGCTAGTGAAGACGCAAAACGAAGAGATGTTACTATCCGACCTGACACAAGTATTCAATACCATAAGACGACACGGCATGCGACTCAATCCCACAAAATGTACCTTCGCAGTAGAAGCTGGTAAATTCTTGGGTTTTATGATCACACAGAGAGGAATCGAGGCAAACCCGGACAAGTGCAGAGCCGTACTCGACATGAAAAGCCCGACTTGTATCAAAGTGGTACAACAACTCAATGGGCGGCTGGCAGCTTTGTCCAGATTCCTGGCGGGATCCGTGACGAATGAATTTTTTGCCGGTATAGAAATTATCAAGTGATCAATCGTAGTATAGTCTAAACCGACGCAAAATCCATCATCAAACAAATCTACAATCTATATCCGAGAGTACTAGTCTCCCGAGTCGTTCTCCCTTGGAATTGCCAAAGTGTGCATCTTATTGATTTAGTAAGCCTTGTTGGAATTCTTTGAAGGTTTTAGCAAAGTAATGAGAAACAAACAATCAATTATCAAAAGACTTGGCTTAGGGTTGGCATTAGAAATTCTATCCTTATAGTCCATTCAATGATGACAACAATTAGGCCTTGCTTCATTTAGTTATCCCTTAGGTATAGAGGGAGGTCAAATGAAAGCAATCAACTTGAGTCACAAGTCCTAGCTTCACCTTATGGGAATCTAGCTTTAGTGCACTCCAAGCCAACTAGCAATCCCTAATTCCAAATCAACTATTGATACAACTATTCAACTTCTTCCAATGACCAAACCCTATGCCAAGTGTGAAATTTCTACTCCATAGCTAGTGTTGACATTTTATCAAACATGTGATGAGCAAGAAAGAAAGTCATAGTAAAATGAGAAGAAAAGTAGAATTGAAAGTATTGCAACACAAGGATCTAACAACAAGTCTCAAAGAGTAACAATGAAAATCAAATTCTCAAAGTATGGATGAAATCCAAAATTACAAAGTTGAATTCTAGATCTATGAGAATTGATCAATTACAACTACTACTTGAAATTGGAGAAGAAAATCTATGACATGAACAAAGTGGAGTGAGAATTGTAATGGATCTCACCAAAAAGTGATTGAAAATTCAGAAATTGGATGAAGATGAACCCTAGTGAAAAGCTTGAAATCTCCCTCTTCTTCTCCCAAAAGTGTAACTAACTATCCCTCCAAAAATATCTCAAATCTAGAAAATGAACTAAGTGTCCTTAACCCTTGCTCCTTTGGTCTTCTTAAGCTTTTCCCGCCAAGGCATTTCCCCAAAAGTGGGATTCTTAACTACCTCCACGCCTAAGTCACGTGACTTCTTAAAAAATCATATTCGCAAATCGGCGCGCACGCGCAAGGTGCGCGCACGCGCCATCGAGGCGTCTTGTAATGTGCGTGGAGGCGTGATGTACGCGTGCGCGCCCATGAAGATCATGGCTTAGCCGCTACTCAAGCCGGCTCGTGGCTTGGCTCTTGGCTTCGGCTTCACGTTGCTCTATCCGCGCGGGCGCGCCAGGTGCGCGCACGCGCCCATGCGGAAATTTCCAAAGCTCAATTCTCATGCTTCCTTCCTTTGCACCCGTCTTCCTTCTCTCTTCCGGTCCATTCCTACTCTATATCCTGAAACCACTTAACACACAAGTCACGGCATCGAACGGCATCAAGAGAAGATTAGAAATGTATCTATTTTAGTGCAAGATAGGCATGTTTTCATTCATGAGGCAAAACTAGGAAAGGAATGCAAAATCTTGTATTTTCATATAGAAAGTGTGTGAAATCATTGATAAAACCCCTGAAATCAGCACAAGATAAACCCTCAAAATGGGGTTTGTCAACCTCCCCACACTTAGATTCTAGCATGTCCTCATGCTTAGGGAAATGCAAAGAAACACAGAAGACCGAGGGATCGCAAAAGTATAAGACTCATGAAATGCAACCTACTTATATGCATGCAACTATGACTAGTGCTACTATCTACTTGGTTAGGAACAAATCAGCCTTCTTATGACATATGCGAGCACATGGCACACGATGGTGGTCAAAGCATAGGACTTGCCAATTTCTAAGCATCAAATGCAATATATGCAACTTTGCATGAGGAATGCTCGCGAGAGCTGGGAATCAAAGGATTGAGCATCGAACCCTCACCGAAAGTGTTTGCACTCTAGTCGCTCGGTGCTTGGGGTTGATTCACTCAATTCTCCCCTAATCATGCTTTTCCAAGATTTGTTTTTCTTCTAACAATCGACAACTATTCAATGCATGCATACAATTATCATGAGGTCTTTTCCTTGGGTTGTAATGGGGCTAGGGTTAAGGTAGGAGGCATATTTGGTCAAGTGGGCTTTACGATTTGAATCTTTGATTAACTTAAACTTCCCACATAACCTATGACATCCTATATAAATTCAAAGCTAACCTAACTACCCATTTCTCACTTTTTCACATACTCATGCATTTTCTTTTCATTTCACAACACTTGTGCATTGATTTTATTGAGCTACACTTTGCTTTGGGGCATTTTGTCCCCTTTTTTTATTTCTTTCTTTTTCTTCCTTTTTTTTATTTCTTTTTTCTATTTTTTTTCCTTTTCCATATTATTTTTCTTTTCTTTTTCTTTTGTTTTTCTCATTTTTTTTCTATATATAAGAGCATCAATGCATAAGGTTTTACATTTGATCAACACATGAATATGTACCCAATTCCCAATATTTTCAATAACAATACAAAATTACCCTTTTATTCACCCAATGTCCCAAGGTTCCCACACTTGAATGATACACACACACACTAACCTGAGCCAATCAAAGATCCAAATTAAGGACATTTATTGTTTTTTTCGCTTTAAGGCTTGTAGTGTGCTAAATTAAAGAACAAGTGGGTTAAGCGTAGGCTCAAATTGGCTAACAATGGAAGATCAAAGGTAAGGCTATTTGGGTAAGTGAGCTAATAAAATGATGGCCTCAATCATCTAAATGCATGTATACACAAAATAATGGACATAAAGAATCAAACAAATCAAGGATTACAATCATAGAAAGAGAATAATGCACACAAGAAGGAGAATAAGTGGTTATAAGATGTAACCACGCAATTAGGCTCTGATGAGCGGATAATTTGTACGCTTTTTGGCATTGTTTTTAGTATGTTTTTAGTATATTTGGTTTAGTTTTTAGTATATTTTTATTAGTTTTTAGTTAAAATTCACTTTTCTGGACTTTACTATGAGTTTGTGTGTTTTTCTGTGATTTCAGGTATTTTCTAGCTGAAATTGAGGGACCTGAGCAAAAATCTGATTCAGAGACTGAAAAGGACTGCAGATGCTGTTGGATTCTGACCTCCCTGTACTCGAAGTGGATTTTCTGGAGCTACAGAAGCCCAATTGGCGCGTTCTCAACGGCGTTGGAAAGTAGACATCCTGGGCTTTCCAGCAATATATGATAGTCCATACTTTTCCCAAGATTTGATGGCCCAAATCGGCGTTCAAAGTCACCTTCAGAGTTCCCAGCGTTAAACGCCGGAACTGGCACCAAAATGGGAGTTAAACGCCCAAACTGGCATAAAAGCTGGCGTTTAACTCCAAGAAGAGTCTCTACACGAAAATGCTTCAATGCTCAGCCCAAGCACACTGGTGCACGAAATTGCAATAACACTTTTGCAATCCCGCACAACTAACCAGCAAGTGCACTGGGTCGTCCAAGTAATACCTTGCGTGAGCAAGGGTCGATCCCACGGAGATTGTCGGCTTGAAGCAAGCTATGGTTATCTTGTAAATCTTAGTCAGGATATCAGAAATTATCAGGATTGATTGTAAAAAGCAAAAGAACATGAAAAAGGTACTTGTTTTGCAGTAATGGAGAATAGGTTGAGGTTTGGAGATGCTCCATCTTCTGAATCTCTGCTTTCCTACTATCTTCTTCTTCAAACACGCAAGTCTCCTTCCATGGCAAGCTGTGTGTAGGGTTTCACTGTTGTCAGTGGCTACCTCCCATCCTCTCAGTGAAAGCGATTGCATATGCTCTGTCACAGCATAGCGGAATTCATCTGTCGGTTCTCAATCAGGCCGGAATAGAATCCAGTGATTCTTTTGCGTCTGTCACTAACGCCCCGCCTTCAGGAGATTGAAGCATGTCACAGTCATTCAATCATTAAATCGTACTCGGAATACCACAGACAAGGTTTAGACCTTCCGGATTCTCTTGAATGCCGCCATCAGTCCTAGCTTATACCACGAAGATTCCGATTAAAGAATCCAAGAGATATCTACTTAATCTAAGATAGAACGGAGGTGGTTGTCAGTCACACGTTCATAGTTGAGAATATGATGAGTGTCACAGATCATCACATTCATCCGGGTTAAGAGCAAGTGATATCTTAGAATGGAAGCAAGCATGATTGAATAAGAAACAGTAGTAATTGCATTAATCCATCAGGACACAGCAGAGCTCCTCACCCCCAACCATGGGGTTTAGAGGCTCATGCTGTGGAAGTACACAAAGAAACGTCTAAAATGTTATGAGGTCATCAGGTACGGATACAATGTCAAAAGATCCTATTAATAGTAGACTAGTGTCCTAAGGTTTACAGAAATGAGTAAATGACATAAAAATCCACTTCCGGGCCCACTTGGTGTGTGCTTGGGCTGAGCAATGAAGGAATTTCGTGTAGAGACCTTTTCTGGAGTTAAACGCCAGCTTTCATGCCAGTTTGGGCGTTTAACTCCAAATTTTATGCCAGTTCCGGCGTTTAACGCTGGAATTTCTGTAGGTGACTTTGAGCGCCGGTTTGGGCCATCAAATCTTGAGCAAAGTATGGACTATTATATATTGCTGGAAAGCCCAGGATGTCTACTTTTTAATGCCGTTGAGAGCGCGCCAATTGGGCTTCTGTAGCTCCAGAAAATCTACTTCGAGTGCAGGGAGGTCAGAATCCAACAGCATCTGCAGTCCTTTTCAGTCTCTGAATCAGATTTTTGCTCAGGTCCCTCAATTTCAGCTAGAAAATACCTGAAATCACAGAAAAACACACAAACTCATAGTAAAGTCCAGAAAAGTGAATTTTAATTAAAAACTAATAAAAATATACTAAAAACTAACTAAAAGATACTAAAAACATACTAAAAACAATGCCAAAAAGCATACAAATTATCCGCTCATCACAACACCAAACTTAAATTGTTGCTTGTCCCCAAGCAACTGAAAATCAAAATAGGATAAAAAGAAGAGAATATACTATAGACTCCAAAATATCAAAGAAACATAGCTCCAATTAGATGAGCGGGACTAGTAGCTTTTTGCCTCCGAACAGTTTTGGCATCTCACTCTATCCTTTGAAGTTCAGAATGATTGGCATCTATAAGAACTCAGAACTCAGATAGTGTTATTGATTCTCCTAGTTAAGTATATTGATTCTTGAACATAGCCAGTGTATGAGTCTTGGCTGTGGCCCAAAGCACTCTGTCTTCCAGTATTACCACCGGATACATACATGCCACAGACACATAATTGGGTGAACCTTTTTAGATTGTGACTCAGCTTTGCTAAAGTCCCCAATTAGAGGTGTCCAGGGTTCTTAAGCACACTCTTTTGCCTTGGATCACAACTTTACTTCCTTCTTTTTCTTTCTTTTTCTTTTTCTTTCTTCTTTTTTTTTTCGAAATTTTTTTTTTGTGTTCACTGCTTTTTCTTGCTTCAAGAATCATTTTGATGATTTTTCAGATCCTCAATAACAGTTCTCCTTTTCCATCATTCTTTCAAGAGCCAACAAATTTAACATTCTCAAAACAACAAATTCAAGAGACATATGCACTGTTCAAGCATTCATTCAGAAAACAAAAAGTATTGTCACCACATCAAGCTAATTCAACTAGTTTCAAGGATAAATTTCGAAATCCTGTACTTCTTGTTCTTTTGTGATTAAAGCATTTTTCATTTAAGAGAGGTGATGGATTCATAGGACATTCATAACTTTAAGGCATAGATTTTATTAATTATGAACTAAGAACAAGACTCAAATATAGATATAAGATAAAAAAAATAAAAATAGAAATAGCAAACAAAACACGAAAAACAAAAAAATAGGCTCCTAATGATAGAGGTTTTCACAGAGTTAGGACTCAACAACCTTGGATGCTCCCTCAGCTTGAGAGGAGAGCTTTTGGCGCTTCATCTCTTGGATTTCACGCCCCTGCTTCTCTTGTTCCTTCCATGGACTTCTTGGTGATTGGATGCTCAATGGGTATGAATTCATCTGCTTCTATCTTTACCCCAGCCTCTTTACAGAGCAAGGAGATCAAGCTTGGGTAAGCCAATTTGGTTACAGTGGAATTCCTATTTGCAATTGTGTAGATCTCACAAGCAATCACATGATGAACCTCCACTTCTTTTCCAAGCATAATGCAATGAATCATCACTGCCCTCTTGACGGTGACCTCAGAACGGTTGCTAGTGGGCAATATGGAACGCCCAATAAAGTCTAGCCAACCTCTTGCAATTGGTTTGAGGTCTCCCCTCTTGAGTTGGTTTGGGACACCCTTTGAATTGGTTATCCACTTAGTTCCAGGGAGGCATATGTCCTCTAGAACTTGATCCAACCCCTTAACTCCTCTCACCATCCTCCTATTAAAGGAATCAGGATCATCTTGCAGTTGAGGCAACTTGAAGACTTCTCTTATTTTGTCCAGATGGAAGTACATAACTTTCCCTCTGACCATGGTTCTGTAGGTATGGTAAGCGGTTCCAGTCATTCTTTGCTTATCTGTTAGCCACAGATTTGAGTAGAATTCCTGAACCATGTTCCTTCCAACCTTTGTCTCAGGATTGGTCAGAACTTCCCATCCTCTGTTTCGAATTTGCTCTTGGATCCCCGGATATTCATCTTCTTTCAGATCAAACTTCACTTCCGGGATCACTGACCTCAGACCCATTATTTTGTGATAATGGTCTTCATGTTCTTTGGTTAAGAACTTCTCTTGATTCCAAAGATTCTTTGGATTATTCTCTTTCTTGCCTCTTAAATTGGTTTGTTTTCCCTTAGGAGCCATGATATTGATGAATCTTGGCTTAGTGATCACGGAAAAGCACACCAAACTTAGAGGTTTGCTTGTCCTCAAGCAAAAGAAAAGAAAGAAGAGAGAGAGAGAAAGAGGAAATTCGAATGGTGTGGGTAAAAGGGGTTCCAAACGTGAATTTATAAGGGGAGGGAGAAGAGATTTCGAAAAAAATAAGAATTTGAAAGAAAATTTGAGAAGATATGGAAAGAAATTGAGATAAGGGTGAGTTTTTGAAGAAGATTTGGGATTAATTTGAAATAGATTTGAAGGATGGTTTTGATTTGTGAAGATTTGAAAGTGAATGATGAAAGGTTGAAGTGCATTTATGTAGAAGAGTATGGTTAAAAAGAGGAAAGTTTGAAAAAAATTGAGTTGAAAACAAAAATGTGGTCCCCCCACCTTTCTGGCGTTAAACGCCCAGAATGGCACCCATTCTGGCGTTTAACGCCCATTTGCTACCCCTTTTGGGCGTTTAACGCCCAGCCAGGTGCCCTGGCTGGCGTTAAACGCCAGAAATCCTTTGTCACTGGGCGTTTTTTCAAAACGCCCAGGATGCTTCACACCTGGCGTTAAACGCCCAGAATGGTGCCCATTCTGGCGTTTAACGCCCAAAATGGTACCATTACTGGCGTTAAACGCCCAAAATGGTGCCCATTCTGGCGTTTAACGCCCAAAGTGCCCCTTACTGGCGTTTTTTCGCCAGTAAGCTCATTTTCTCTGCTTTTTGAGCTGAATCCTTCTGTAACTCTGTGAATTCCTTCATTTTTGATACTTGCCTCTGTAAGAACAATTCATACAACTTTCTAATGACTGGGTTGCCTCCCAGCAAGCGCTTCTTTACTGTCTTTAGCTGGACTTCTGCTAAGAATCACTCAAGTCTCAGTCTTGAGCATTCCTGCTCAAAATTGCTTTCAAGATAATGCTTGATTCTTTGTCCATTAACAATGAACTTCTTGTCAGAATCTATATCCTGAAGCTCAACATATCCATATGGTGATACTCCTGTAATCACATACGGACCCCTCCACCGGGATTTGAGTTTTCCTGGAAACAATTTGAGCCTGGAGTTGAAGAGTAGAACTTTTTGTCCTGGCTCAAAGACTCTGGTTGACAATCTCTTGTCATGCCACTTCTTTGCCTTTTCCTTATAAATTTTTGCATTTTCAAAGGCATTGAGTCTGAACTCCTCTAGCTCATTTAGCTGGAGCAGTCTTTTCTCACCAGCTAACTATGCATCCATGTTTAGGAATCTGGTTGCCCAGTAGGCTTTATGTTCCAGTTCCACAGGCAAATGACAGGCCTTCCCATATACCAGTTGGTATGGAGAGGTGCCTATAGGAGTCTTGAATGCTGTTCTGTATGCCCATAGAGCATCATCCAAGCTCTTTGCCCAATCCTTTCTTCGGGCCATTACAGTCCGTTCCAGGATTCTTTTTAGTTCTCTGTTAGAGACTTCAGCTTGCCCATTTGTCTGTGGATGATATGCAGTTGCCACTTTATGGCTAATTCCATATCTAACCATAGCAGAGTATAGCTGTTTGTTGCAGAAATGAGGGCCCCCATCACTGATTAGCACTCTGGGGACGCCAAACCTGCTGAAAATGTTTTTCTGGAGGAATTTCAGTACGGTTTTGGTATCATTAGTGGGTGTAGCAATTGCTTCTACCCACTTAGATACATAGTCCACTGCCACCAGAATATAAGTGTTTGAGTATGATGGTGGGAATGGTCCCATGAAATCAATTCCCCATACATCAAACAATTCTATCTCTAATATCCCTTGTTGAGGCATGGCATATCCGTGAGGCAGGTTACCAGCTCTTTGGCAACTGTCACAGTTACGCACAAACTCTCGGGAATCTTTATAGAGAGTAGGCCAGTAGAAGCCGCACTGGAGAACTTTAGTGGCTATTCGCTCACTTCCAAAATGTCCCCCATACTGTGATCCATGGCAGTGCCATAGGATCCTTTGTGCTTCTTCTCTGGGTACACACCTGCGGATCACTCCGTCAGCACATCTCTTAAAGAGATATGGTTCATCCCAAAGGTAGTACTTGGCATCTGAAATTAGTTTCTTTCTCTGCACATAACTGTACTCTTTGGGTATGAACCTCACAGCTTTATAGTTTGCAATATCTGCAAACCATGGAGCTTCCTGAATGGCAAAGAGTTGCTCATCTGGGAAAGTCTCAGAGATCTCAGTAGAAGGGAGGGACGTCCCAGCTACTGGTTCTATCCGGGACAGATGATCAGCCACTTGGTTCTCTGTCCCTTTTCTGTCTCTTATTTCTATATCAAATTCTTGCATAAGCAACACCCATCTTATAAGCCTGGGTTTTAAATCCTGCTTTGTGAGTAAGTATTTAAGAGCAGCATGGTCAGTGTACACAATCACCTTTGATCCCACTAAGTAGGATCTAAACTTGTCAATGGCATAGACCACTGCAAGTAATTCTTTTTCTGTGGTTGTGTAATTCTTCTGTGCATCATTTAGAACACGGCTAGCATAATAAATGACATGCAGAAGTTTGTTATGCCTCTGTCCCAACACTGCACCAATGGCATGATCACTGGCATCACACATTAATTCAAATGGTAATGCCCAATCTGGTGCAGAGATGACTGGTGCTGTGACCAGCTTAGCTTTCAGGGTCTCAAATGCCTGCAAACACTGTGTGTCAAACACAAATGGCGTGTCAGCAGCTAGCAGGTTACTTAAAGGTTTTGCAATTTTCGAAAAATCCTTGATAAACCTTCTACAGAATCCTGCATGCCCCAGAAAGCTTCTGATTGCCTTGACATTGGCAGGTGGTGGTAATTTTTCAATTACCTCTACCTTTGCCTTATCCACCTCTATTCCCCTGCTTGAAATTTTGTGCCCGAGGACAATTCCTTCAGTCACCATAAAATGACATTTCTCCCAGTTTAAAACTAGGTTAGTCTCTTGGCATCTTTTCAGGACAAGTGATAGGTGGTTAAGAGAGGAGCTGAATGAGTCTCCATATACTGAGAAGTCATCCATGAAGACTTCCAGAAATTTCTCCACCATATCTGAGAAGATAGAGAGCATGCACCTCTGAAAGGTTGCAGGTGCATTGCACAGACCAAAAGGCATCCTTCTGTAGGCAAACACGCCAGAAGGGCAAGTAAATGCTGTTTTCTCTTGGTCCTGAGGATCTACTGCAATTTGGTTGCAGCCTGAATAGCCATCCAAAAAGCAGTAGTAGTCATGACCAGCTAATCTTTCTAGCATTTGGTCTATGAATGGTAAAGGAAAATGATCCTTTCTGGTGGCTGTATTGAGCCTTCTGTAGTCAATACACATGCGCCACCCTGTGACTGTCCTTGTAGGAACCAGTTCATTTTTTTCATTATGAACCACTGTCATGCCTCCCTTTTTGGGAACAACTTGGACAGGGCTCACCCAGGGGCTATCAGAAATAGGATAAATAATCCCAGCCTCCAGTAATTTAGTGACCTCTTTCTGCATCACCTCCTTCATGGCTGGATTTAGCCTCCTCTGTGGTTGAACCACTGGTTTGGCATTATCCTCCAACAGGATCTTGTGCATGCATCTAGCTGGGCTAATGCCCTTGAGATCACTTATGGACCACCCAAGAGCTGTCTTGTGCGTCCTTAGCACTTTAATCAATGCTTCCTCTTCCTGTGGATTTAAAGCAGAGCTTATAATCACTGGAAAAGTGTCACCCTCTCCCAGAAATGCATATTTCAGGGATGGTGGTAGTGGTTTGAGTTCAGGCTTAGGAGGCTTATCCTCCTCCTGAGGAATTTTCGAAAATTCCTTTGCCTCCTCTGGCTCTTCCTGATCAGTTTGAGCATCTTTGAAGATGTCCTCAAGCTCTGATTCTAGGCTTTCAGCCATATTGATCTCTTCTACCAGAGAGTCAATAATGCCAGCGCCCATGCAGTCATTTGGTGTGTCTGGATGCTGCATAGCTTTTACAGCATTCAACTTGAACTCATCCTCATTGACTCTCAAGGTTACTTCCCCCTTTTGTACATCAATGAGAGTTCGTCCAGTTGCTAGGAAAGGTCTTCCTAGGATGAGAGTTGCACTCTTGTGCTCCTCCATTTCCAGTACCACAAAGTCAGTTGGAAAGGCAAATGGCCCAACCTTGACAATCATGTCCTCTATTATGCCTGATGGGTGTTTAATGGAGCCATCAGCAAGTTGGAGGCATATCCTGGTTGGTTTGACTTCTCCAATCAACCCAAGCTTTCTGATAGTGGATGCAGGTATTAGATTGATGCTTGCTCCAAGATCACATAAAGCTGTCTTGGTGCAAGTGCCTTCTAATGTGCATGGTATCAGAAAGCTTCCAGGATCTTGAAGCTTTTCTGGTAAGCTTTTTAGAATGACTGCACTGCATTCTTCAGTGAGAAACACTTTTTTAGTTTCTCTCCAATCCTTCTTATGACTTAAGATTTCCTTCATGAACTTAGCATAAGAAGGTATTTGCTCAAGTGCCTCTGCAAATGGAATCTTTATTTCAAGAGTCCTTAAATAGTCTGCAAAGCGGGCAAATTGCTTATCCTGTTCCGCCTTGCGGAGTTTCTGAGGATAAGGCATCTTGGCTTGATATTCTTCAACCTTAGATGCTGCAGGTTTATCCCTTACAGAAGTGGTTGAAGAAGCTTTTTTAGAGGGATTACTGTCAGCACTCTCAGGTGTCTGATCCTCCCTTGGCGTTTGGATGCCAGGAATGGGTGGAAAATGGGCGTTTAACGCCAACTTTTCCCCCTTTTCTGGCGTTTGAACGCCAGAACTGGGCAAGGAATGGGCGTTTAACGCCAGTTTTCCTTCCCTTTCTGGCGTTTGAACGCCAATATTCCTCTCTGGGCTCTTACTGTCCTAAGAGGGATTTTGAACAGAGGTTTGGTTGTCCTCTGTCACTTGTTCCTTGTTTGGCTTTTTACTCTTTTGAACAGTGTTTTTCAAGGTCTTTCCACTCCTCAATTGAACTGCTTGACACTCCTCTGTTATCTGTTTAGATATTTGCTGTTTTGCTTGATTCAACTGTAGTTCTATGCTTTTATTAGCAACTTTAGTTTCATGGAGCATCCTGTTCTGTCATCAGGAGCAATTGTTGATTAAGCTCATTCATCTGTTCTTGAGGATTAGGATCAGTTACTAATGCCATGACTTCCTCCTTTGGAACGAACTCATTGCTAGAATACAAGTATTGGTTTCTAGCAACAGTGTCTATAAGCTCTTGAGCTTCTTCAATTGTCTTCCTCATGTGTATAGATCCACCAGCTGAGTGGTCTAAAGACATCTGAGCTTTTTCTGTAAGCCCATAGTAGAAAATGTCTAACTGGACCCACTCTAAAAACATTTCAGAGGGACATTTCCTTAGCATACCTCTATACCTCTCCCAGGCATCATAAAGGGATTCATTATCCTCTTGTTTAAAGCCTTGGATGTCCAGCCTTAGCTGTGTCATCCTCCTTGGAGGGTAAAAATGATTCAGGAATTTGTCTGACAACTGTTTCCATGTCTTTATGCTTGTTGTAGGTTGGTTATTTAACCACCTTTTAGCTTGATCTTTTACAGCAAATGGAAACAGTAACAGTCTGTAGACATCCTGATCCACCTCTTTATCATGTACTGTGTCAGCAATTTGTAAAAACTGTGCCAGAAACTCAGTAGGTTCTTCCTGTGGAAGACCGGAATACTGGCAATTTTGCTGCACTATGATAATGAGTTGAGGATTTAGCTCAAAGTTGCTTGCTTTGATGGGAGGTGTGCAGATGCTACTCCTATATGCAGCTGTAATGGGGTTAGCATATGACCCCAGAGTCCTCGTGGACTGATTAATTCCACTTAAGTCCATAATGGACAAAAGGGAAATGATGATGATTGCAAAGAGATAAATTTTGTTTATTTTTATTTTTTTTGAAATAACCGAAAAAAAACTAAAATAAAATAAAATAAAATAAAACAAAAGGAAAATAAAATAAAAAAATTCGAAAATCAAAAGGAAAATGAGATCAAAGCAAATTGAGAACTGAATCAATTAAGTAATTAAAAAGATTTTGAAAAGAGCAATTAAAAAGATATGATTGAAAAATTTTTATGAAAAAGATTTGATTTTTGGAAAGAGGAAAGAGAAAAACACAAAGAGACACCAAACTTAAAATTTTTAGAAATCAAACACTAATTTTTTTCGAAAATTTTTAAAGGAAAAACACAAAGAGGACACCAAACTTAAAATTTTTATGAATCAAGAAGGGACTAAGAACATGCAAATTCGAAAATTAAAAGAAGAAAAACAAAAAGCATGCAATTGACACCAAACTTAAAATATGAACTAGACTCAACTAAAAGACTCTAAACCAACAAAAATAAAACAGTCCTAATCTAAGCAACAAAATAAACCGTCAGTTGTCCAAACTCGAACAATCCCCGGCAACGGCGCCAAAAACTTGCTGCACGAAATTGCAATAACACTTTTGCAATCCCGCACAACTAACCAGCAAGTGCACTGGGTCGTCCAAGTAATACCTTGCGTGAGCAAGGGTCGATCCCACGGAGATTGTCGGCTTGAAGCAAGCTATGGTTATCTTGTAAATCTTAGTCAGGATATCAGAAATTATCAGGATTGATTGTAAAAAGCAAAAGAACATGAAAAAGGTACTTGTTTTGCAGTAATGGAGAATAGGTTGAGGTTTGGAGATGCTCCATCTTCTGAATCTCTGCTTTCCTACTATCTTCTTCTTCAAACACGCAAGTCTCCTTCCATGGCATGCTGTGTGTAGGGTTTCACCGTTGTCAGTGGCTACCTCCCATCCTCTCAGTGAAAGCGATTGCATATGCTCTGTCACAGCATAGCGGAATTCATCTGTCGGTTCTCAATCAGGCCGGAATAGAATCCAGTGATTCTTTTGCGTCTGTCACTAACGCCCTGCCTTCAGGAGATTGAAGCACGTCACAGTCATTCAATCATTAAATCCTACTCGGAATACCACAGACAAGGTTTAGACCTTCCGGATTCTCTTGAATGCCGCCATCAGTCCTAGCTTATACCACGAAGATTCCGATTAAAGAATCCAAGAGATATCTACTTAATCTAAGATAGAACGGAGGTGGTTGTCAGTCACACGTTCATAGTTGAGAATATGATGAGTGTCACAGATCATCACATTCATCCGGGTTAAGAGCAAGTGATATCTTAGAATGGAAGCAAGCATGATTGAATAAGAAACAGTAGTAATTGCATTAATCCATCAGGACACAGCAGAGCTCCTCACCCCCAACCATGGGGTTTAGAGTCTCATGCTGTGGAAGTACACAAAGAAACGTCTAAAATGTTATGAGGTCATCAGGTACGGATACAATGTCAAAAGATCCTATTAATAGTAGACTAGTGTCCTAAGGTTTACAGAAATGAGTAAATGACATAAAAATCCACTTCCGGGCCCACTTGGTGTGTGCTTGGGCTGAGCAATGAAGGAATTTCGTGTAGAGACCTTTTCTGGAGTTAAACGCCAGCTTTCATGCCAGTTTGGGCGTTTAACTCCAAATTTTATGCCAGTTCCGGCGTTTAACGCTGGAATTTCTGTAGGTGACTTTGAGCGCCGGTTTGGGCCATCAAATCTTGGGCAAAGTATGGACTATTATATATTGCGGGAAAGCCCAGGATGTCTACTTTCCAATGCCGTTGAGAGCGCGCCAATTGGGCTTCTGTAGCTCCAGAAAATCCACTTCGAGTGCAGGGAGGTCAGAATCCAACAGCATTTGCAGTCCTTTTCAGTCTCTGGATCAGATTTTGCTCAGGACCCTCAATTTCAGTCAAAATACCTGAAATCACAGAAAAACATACAAACCATAGTAAAGTCCAGAAAAGTGAATTTTAATTAAAAACTAATAAAAATATACTAAAAACTAACTAAAAGATACTAAAAACATACTAAAAACAATGCCAAAAAGCATACAAATTATCCGCTCATCACACACACCAAGTGGGCCCGGAAGTGGATTTTTATGTCATTTACTCATCTCTGTACACCCTAGGCTACTAGTTCCCTATAAATAGGACCTTTTACTATTGTATTTTCATCTTGGTTCTTCTGGTTCCCTCTCTGGGGCCGAAACCAATGATCACTCTTGTTCTTATGTATTTTCAACGGTGGAGTTTCTACACACCATAGATTAAGGTGTGGAGCTCTGCTGTACCTCGAGTATTAATGCAATTACTATTGTTCTTCTATTCAATTCCGCTTGTTCTTTGTCCAAGATATCACTTGTTCTTCAACTTGATGAATGTGATGATCCGTGACACTCATCATCATTCTCACCTATGAACGTGTGACTGACAACCACCTCCGTTCTACCTTAGATTGGGTGAATATCTCTTGGATTCCTGATACACGATGCATGGTTGATCGCCTGACAAACGAGCCAGCCATTCCGTGAGATCAGAGTCTTCGTGGTATAGGCTAGAACTGATGGCGGCATTCAAGAGAATCCGGAAGGTCTAACCTTGTCTGTGGTATTCTGAGTAGGATTCAATGATTGAATGACCGTGACGTGCTTCAAACTCCTAGCAGGCGGGGCGTTAGTGACAGACGCAAAAGAATCACTGGATTCTATTCCGGCCTGACCGAGAACCGACAGATGGATAGCCGTGCCGTGACAGGGTGCGTTGAACATTTCCACTGAGAGGATGGGAGGTAGCCACTGACAACGGTGAAACCCTTGCATAAGCTTGCCATGGAAAGGAGTAAGAAGGATTGGATGAAGACAGTAGGAAAGCAGAGAGACGGAAGGGAAGGCATCTTCATACGCTTATCTGAAGTTCCTACCAATGAATTACATAAGTATCTCTATCTTTACCTTTATGTTTATTTCGTTTATCACTATACCCATTTGAGTCTGCCTGACTTAGATTTACAAGGTGACCATAGCTTGCTTCATACCAACAATCTCCGTGGGATCGACCCTTACTCGCGTAAGGTTTATTACTTGGACGACCCAGTGCACTTGCTGGTTAGTTGTGCAAAGTTGTGTTTATGCCATGGTATTGAGCACCAAGTTTTTGGGGCCATTACTAGGGATTATTTGAGTTGTGAAAAGTAGTGATCACAATTTCGCACACCAAGTTTTTGGCGCCGTTGCCGGGGATTGGTTCGTGTATGGACAACTGACGGTTCATCTTGTTGCTTAGATTAGGTATTTTTTTTCAGAGTTCTTAAGAATGAATTCTAGTGTTTCAAGGTGATGTTCTTGTCATCACCAAAGCTGATTGATTCTCATCAATTTAGCTCCTGAATGCAATGTCCTGCTGAAGCTTGGCTAGCCATGTCTAATTCCTTTAGACTAAAGCTTTAGACTAACATTGCATGATTCCTGGAATTCTCATTAAGAATTTTGATACCTTTATTTTCTTCTTCCACTTAATTTTCGAAAAAAAAAATTTACAAAATCATAAAAAACCAAAAATATTTTATGTTTCTTGTTTGAGTCTAGTGTCTCATCTTAAGTTTGGTGTCAATTGCATGCATTCATTCATGTGTCTTAAGGATCTTCAAGTAATTCTTGATTATTTCTTACTCTGATCTTTGAATTCTCTTGACTTGAGTGTTTATGTGTCTCATATGCATTCTCATTAGCGTCAGTAGTATGCAAACTGCTAAGTTTGGTGTCTTGCATGCATTGTTATTTAGTCGCATTTTGATTATTCTTATTAAAAATCCAAAAAAATTTTAAATTTGTGTCTTTTCAAGTCAATAATACAGAGAATTGAAGATTCAGAACATGCAACAGAGGAATTATACAGAAAAAGCTGGGCGTTCAAAACGCCCAGTGAAGAAGGACAGACTGGCGTTTAAACGCCAGCCAGGGTGCCTGGTTGGGCGTTTAACGCCCAAAAGGGTAGTGCATTGGGCGTTAAACGCCAGAATGTGCACCATTCTGGGCGTTTAACGCCAGGATGGCACAAGGGGGAGGATTTTGTTTTCAAATCAATCTTTTTTCAAGTTTTCAAAGTTTTTCAAAATCAAATCTTTTTCAAATCATATCTTTTCAATCAAATGTTTTCAAAATCAATTTCTTTCCTTTTTCAAAGATACTTGCTATCAATTAATGATTTGATTCAACATTTCAAGTATGTTGCCTTTTCTGTTGAGAAAGGTTTAATGTTTGAATCATATCTTTTCTTGTTAGGCAAGTCATTAATTTTTAAAATCAAATCTTTTTAAAATTGTTTTCAAATCATATCATTTCAATCATATATTTTTAAAACCATAACTTTTCAATCATATCTTTTTAATCACATCTTTTTCAAAGAAGTTTTCAATCATATCTTTTTAAACTCTAATTTCAAAATCTTTTTCAAAAATTACTTGATTTCTTTCCCACTCTTGGTTTTCGAAAATCAAATTAAAGTTTTTCAAAATGTTTTTAAAATCTTTTACTTAATTTTCGAAAAACACAAACAAAAAAATCAAAAAAAAAAAAATAATAAAATCATAAAAAGACCAAAAATATGTTATGTTTCTTGTTGAGACACTAGTCTCATCTTAAGTTTGGTGTCAATTGCATGCATTCATTCATGTGTCTTAGTGATCTTCAAGATGTTCTTGATGATTTCCGTGCTCTAATCTTTGAATTCTATTGACTTGAAGTATTTTGTGTGTCTCATATGCATTCTCATTAGTGTCAGTAGTATACAAACTGCTAAGTTTGGTGTCTTGCATGCATTGTTATTTGATTTTAGTTGCATTTTAATTATTCTTCATTATTAAAAATCCAAAAATATTTTTAATTTGTGTCCTTTCAAGTCAATAATACAGAGAATTGAAGATTCAGAACATACAGCAGAGGAATTGCACAGAAAAAGCTGGGCGTTCAAAACGCCCAGTGAAGAAGGACAGACTGGCGTTTAAACGCCAGCCAGGGTACCTGGTTGGGCGTTTAACGCCCAAAAGGGTATAGTTTTGGGCGTTAAACGCCAGAATGTGCACCATTCTGGGCGTTTAACGCCAGGATGGCACAAGGGGGAGAATTTTTTTTTTCAAATCAAATTTTTTTCAAGTTTTCAAAGTTTTTCAAAATCAAATCTTTTTCAAATCATATCTTTTCAATCAAATGTTTTCAAAATCAATTTCTTTCCTTTTTCAAAGATACTTACTATCAATTAATGATTTGATTCAACATTTCAAGTATGTTGCCTTTTCTGTTGAGAAAGGTTTAATGTTTGAATCATATCTTTTCTTGTTAGTCAAGCTTTTAATTTTCAAAACCAAATCTTTTTTTTAAAATGTTTTTCAAATCATATCTTCTCAATCACATTTTTTTTTAAAACCAATCATATCTTCTTAACCTCATCTTTTTCAAAATAGTTTTCAATCAAATCTTTTTGATTTCTAATTTCAAAATCTTTTTCAAAAATCATTTTATTTCTTTCCCACTTTTATTTTCGAAAATTAAGTAATGTTTTTCAAAAATATTTTCAAAATCTTTCACTTAATTTTCGAAAATTTCCTTCTCCTCACATCCTTCTATTTATGGACTAACAATATCCCTTAATGCAAAATTCAAACTCCATTCTTTCTGATAAGTTCGAATTTTCTACTTCTGTCTTCTACTCTTCTTTTCCTCTGACACTTCAGGGAATCTCTATACTGTGACATAGAGGATTCCACATTTTCTTGTTCCCTTCTCTTTCTTATGAGCAGGAGCAAAGACAAAAGCATTTTTGTTGAAGCTGACCCTGAACCTGAGAGGACCTTGAAGCGAAAGCTAAGAGAAGCTAAAGCACAACTCTCTTTAGAGGACCTGACTAAATTCTTCAAAGAAGAAGAACACATGGCAGCCGAAAACAACAACAATGCCAACAATGCAAGGAAGGTGCTAGGTGACTTTACTGCACCTACTCCCGACTTCTATGGGAGAAGCATCTCTATCCCTGCCATTAGAGCAAACAACTTTGAGCTTAAGCCTCAATTAGTTTCTCTAATGCAACAGAATTGCAAGTTCCATGGACTTCCATTGGAAGATCCTCATCAGTTCTTAGCTGAATTCTTGCAAATCTGTGACACTGTCAAGACTAATGGGGTTGACCCTGAGGTCTACAGACTCATGCTATTCCCTTTTGCTATAAGAGACAGAGCTAGAATATGGTTGGATTCTCAACCTAAAGAAAGCCTGGACTCTTGGGAAAAGCTAGTCAATGCCTTCTTGGCAAAGTTCTTTCCACCTCAAAAATTGAGTAAGCTTAGAGTGGAAGTCCAAACCTTTAGACAGAAGGATGGAGAATCCCTCTATGAAGCTTGGGAAAGATACAAACAATTAATCAGAAAGTGTCCTTCTGACATGCTTTCTGAATGGAGCATCATAGGTATTTTCTATGATGGTCTCTCTGAACTATCCAAGATGTCTTTGGATAGCTCTACTGGAGGATCTCTTCATCTGAAGAAGACGCCTGCAGAAGCTCAAGAACTAATTGAAATGGTTGCAAATAACCAATTCATGTACACTTCTGAAAGGAATCCTGTGAACAATAGGATTAATCAGAAGAAAGGAGTTCTTGAGATTGATGCTCTGAATGCCATTCTGGCTCAGAACAAAATATTGACTCAACAAGTCAATTTGATCTCTCAAAGTCTGTCTGGAATGCAAAACGCACCAAGCAGTACTAAGGATGCTTCATCTGAGGAAGAAGCTTATGATCCTGAGAACCCTTCAATGGAAGAGGTGAATTACCTAGGAGAACCCTATGGAAACACCTATAATTCTTCATGGAGAAATCACCCAAATTTCTCATGGAAGAATCAAGAGAGACTTCAAGAAGGTTTCAACAACAATAATGGTGGAAGAAATAGGTTTAGCAATGGCAAGCCTTTTCCATCATCTTCTCAGCAACAGACAGAGAGTTCTAAGCAGAATACCTCTGACTTAGCAACCATGGTCTCTGATCTAATCAAAACCACTCAAAGTTTCATGACTGAAACCAGGTCCTCCATTAGGAATTTGGAGGCACAAGTGGGTCAGCTGAGCAAGAAAATCACTGAACTCCCTCCTAGTACTCTCCCAAGCAATACTGAAGAAAATCCAAAAGGAGAGTACAAGGCCATTAACATGGCCGAATTCTGGGAGGAAGGAGAGGAAGTGAACGCCACTGAGGAAGACCTCAGTGGGCGTGCACTGACCTCCATTGAGTTCCCCAATGAGGAACCATGGGAATCTGAAGCTCAAAATGAGACCATAGAGATTCCATTGGACTTACTTCTGCCTTTCATGAGCTCTGATGAATATTCTTCCTCTGAAGAGGATGAGTATGTCACTGAAGAGCAAGTTGCTAAATACCTTGGGGCAATCATGAAGCTAAATGACAAGTTATTTGGAAATGAGATTTGGGAGAATGAACCTCCTTTGCTCACCAAAGAACTGGATGACTTGTCTAGGCAGAAACTACCTCAAAAGAGACAAGATCCTGGGAAGTTTTCAATACCTTGTACCATAGGCACCATGACCTTCAAGAAGGCCTTGTGTGACTTAGGGTCAAGTGTAAACCTCATGCCCCTCTCTGTAATGGAGAAGCTAGGGATCTTTGAGGTGCAAGCTGCAAAAATCTCACTAGAGATGGCAGAAAACTCAAGAAAACAAGCTTATGGACTTGTAGAGGATGTTCTGGTAAAAGTTGAAGACCATTACATCCCTACTGATTTCATAGTTCTAGAGACTGGAAAGTGCATGGATGAATCCATCATCCTTGGCAGACCCTTCCTAGCCACAGCAAGGGCTGTGATTGATGTTGATAGAGGAGAGTTAATCATTCAAGTGAATGAAGAATCCTTTGGGTTTAAGGCTCAAGGATATCCCTCTGTCACCATGGAGAGAAAGCTTGAAGAACTTCTCTCAAATCAGAGTCAAACAGAGCCCCCACAGTCAAACTCTAAGTTTGGTGTTGGGAGGCCACAACCAAACTCTAAGTTTGGTGTTGAACCCCCACATTCAAACTCTAAGTTTGGTGTTGGGAGGTTCCAACATGGCTCTGAGTATCTGTGAGGCTCCATGAGAGTCCTCTGTCAAGCTAATGACATTAAAGAAGCGCTTGTTGGGAGGCAACACAATGTTTTATAATTAACTATTTTCTTTTGTTATTTTATCTTTTTTGTAGGTTGATGATCATAAGAAGTCACAAAATCAATGAAAAAAGCAAAAACAGAATGAAAAATAGGAAGAAAAACAGCACACCCTGGAGGACGCACTTACTGGCGTTTAAACGCCAGTAAGGTTAGCTGTTGGGCGTTTAACGCCCAGTCTAGCACCATTCTGGGTGTTTAACGCCAGAAAGGGGCACCAGACTGGCGTTAAACGCCAGGAAAGGGCAAGAACCTGGCGTTAAACGCCAGGAATGGGCACCAGCCCGGCGTTTAACGCCAGAAATGGCACAAAACGTGATTTTGTTAGCCATTTGGTGCAGGGATGACTTTTCCTTGACACCACAGGATCTGTGGACCCCACAGGATCCCCACCAACCCTACCACTCACATCCATCCTTCATAAAAACCCACCTACCCCTTCATTCAAATTCAAACCACTTTCCCACCCAAACCCACCCTCAAATGGCCGAACCACCCTCTCCCTCTCTCCTATATAAATCCTCCTTCACTCCTTCATTTTCACACACCTTAAACACCATCTCTCTCCCCTTTGGCCGAATACAAAGCCATTCCCTTTCTACTCATTTCTTCTTCTTCTACTCTCTTCTTTCTTCTTTTGCTCGAGGACGAGCAAACATTTTAAGTTTGGTGTGGTAAAAGCATTGCTTTTTGTTTTTCCATAACCATTTATGGCATCCAAGGCCGGAGAAACCTCTAAAAAGAGGAAAGGGAAGGCAAAAGCTTCCACCTCCGAGTCATGGGAGATGGATAGATTCATCTCAAGGGTGCATCAAGACCACTTCTATGAAGTTGTGGCATTGAAGAAGGTGATCCCCGAGGTCCCCTTTTCACTCAAAAAGGGTGAATATCCGGAGATCCGACATGAGATCCGAAGAAGAGGTTGGGAAGTTCTTACCAACCCCATTCAACAAGTCGGAATCTTGATGGTTCAAGAGTTCTATGCCAATGCATGGATCACCAAGAACCATGACCAAAGTATAAACCCAAATCCAAAGAATTATCTTACTATGGTTCGGGGAAATTACTTGGATTTTAGTCTGGAAAGTGTAAGGTTGGCATTCAATTTGCCCATGATGCAAGGAGATGAACATCCTTACACTAGAAGGGTCAACTTTGATCAAAGGTTGGACCAAGTCCTCACAGTCATATGTGAAGAGGGCGCACAATGGAAGAGAGATTCAAGAGGCAAGCCGGTTCAATTGAGAAGGCATGACCTCAAACCCATGGCTAGAGGATGGTTGGAGTTCATTCAACGCTCAATCATTCCCACTAGCAACCGGTCCGAAGTTACTCTAGACCGGGCCATCATGATTCATAGCATCATGATTGGAGAAGAAGTGGAAGTTCATGAGGTTATAGCCCAAGAACTCTATAAGGTGGCGGACAAGTCCTCTACCTTAGCAAGGTTAGCCTTTCCTCATCTCATTTGTCACCTCTGTTATTCTGTTGGAGTTGACATAGAGGGAGACATCCCCATTGATGAGGATAAGCCCATCACTAAGAAAAGGATGGAGCACACAAGAGACCCCTCTCATCATGAGATCCCTGAGATGCCTCAAGGGATGCACTTTCCTCCACAAAACTATTGGGAGCAACTGAACACCTCCCTAGGAGAACTAAGTTCCAACATGGGACAACTAAGGGTGGAGCATCAAGAACACTCCATCATCCTTCATGAAATAAAAGAAGACCAAAGAATCATGAGGGAGGAGCAACAAAGACAAGGAAGAGACATTGAGGAGCTCAAGCACTCCATAGGATCTTCAAGAGGAAGAAAGAGCCGCCATTACTAAGGTGGACCCGTTCTTTGATTTCCTTGTTCTTTATTCTTCTGTTTTTCGAATTTTATGCTTATGTTTATCCATGTTTGTGTCTTGTGATCATTAGTGTCTTAGGTCTATGCCTTAAAGTTATGAATGTCCTATAAATCCATCACCTTTCTTGAATAAAAACGTGCTTAATTGAAAAAAAAGAAAAGAATTGCATGAATTTTGAATTTTATAATAGTTTAATTATTTTGATGTGGTGGCAATACTCTTGTTCTCTGAATGTATGCTTAAACAGTGCATATGTATCTTGAATTTGTGGTTCATGAAGGTTGGCTCTTGAAAGAATGATGAAAAAGGAGACATGTTACTGAGGATCTGAAAAATCATTAAAAATGATTCTTGAAGCAAGAAAAAGCAGTGAATACAAAAAAATAATTTTCGAAAAAAAAACGAAAAAGAAAGAGAAAAAGAAAGAATAAAGTTGTGATCCAAGGCAAAAAGAGTGTGCTTAAGAACCCTGGACACCTCTAATTGGGGACTTTAGCAAAGCTGAGTCACAATCTAAAAAGGTTCACCCAATTATGTGTCTGTGGCATGTATGTATCCGGTGGTAATACTGGAAGACAGAGTGCTTTGGGCCACGGCCAAGACTCATAAAAGTAGCTGTGTTCAAGAATCATCATACTCTACTAGGAGAATCAATAACACTATCTGGATTCTGAGTTCCTAAAGAAGCCAACCATTCTGAATTTCAAAGGATAGAGTGAGATGCCAAAACTGTTCAGAGGCAAAAAGTTAAAAGCCCCGCTCATCTAATTAATACTGATCTTCATAGATGTTTTTGGAATTCATTGCATATTCTCTTATTTTTATCTTATTTGACTTTCAGTTGCTTGAGGACAAGCAACAATTTAAGTTTGGTGTTGTGATGAGCGGATAATTTATATACTTTTTGGCATTGTTTTTTGTATGTTTTTGGTATGATCTAGTTAGTTTTTAGTATATTTTTATTAGTTTTTAGCTAAAAATCACTTTTCTGGACTTTACTATGAGTTTGTGTGTTTTTCTGTGATTTCAGGTATTTTCTGGCTGAAATTGAGGGACCTGAGCAAAAATCTGATTCAGAGACTGAAAAGGACTGCAGATGCTGTTGGATTCTGACCTCCCTGCACTCGAAGTGGATTTTCTGGAGCTACAGAAGCCCCATTGGCGCGCTCTCAACGGCGTTGGAAAGTAGACATCCTGGGCTTTCCAGCAATATATGATAGTCCATACTTTGCCCAAGATTTGATGGCCCAAACCGGCGTTCAAAGTCACCTCAAGAAATCCCAGCGTTAAACGCTGGAACTGGCACCCAAATGGGAGTTAAACGCCCAAACTGGCATAAAAGCTGGCGTTTAACTCCAAGAAGAGTCTCTACACGAAAATGCTTCATTGCTCAGCCCAAGCACACACCAAGTGGGCCTGGAAGTGGATTTTTGTGTCATTTACTCATCTCTGTACACCCTAGGCTACTAGTTTTCTATAAGTAGGACCTTTTACTATTGTATTAGGAAGTCTCGGTAGCTATCTTCGTGTTTTATGCTATCTTAGATCATTGGGAGGCTGGCCATTCGGCCATGCCTAGACCTTATGCTTATGTATTTTCAACGGTGGAGTTTCTACACACCATAGATTAAGGTGTGGAGCTCTGCTGTACCTCGAGTATTAATGCAATTACTATTGTTCTTCTATTCAATTCCGCTTGTTCTTTGTCCAAGATATCACTTGTTCTTCAACTTGATGAATGTGATGATCCGTGACACTCATCATCATTCTCACCTATGAACAAGGTGACTGACAACCACTTCTGTTCTACAAGCAATCAAGGCTCTAGTGAATATCTCTTGGATTCCTGATTGCACGATGCATGGTTGATCGCCTGACAACCGAGTGCTCGCCTGACAAACGAGCCAACCATTCCGTGAGATCAGAGTCTTCGTGGTATAGGCAAGAACTGATGGCAGCATTCAAGAGAATCCGGAAGGTCTAACCTTGTCTGTGGTATTCTGAGTAGGATTCAATGATTGAATGACTGTGACGTGCTTCAAACTCCTAGCAGGTGGGGCGTTAGTGACAGACGCAAAAGTATCAATGGATATTATTCCGGCCTGACCGAGAACCGACAGCTGAATTCCGCGTGCTGTGACAGAGCATATGCAATCGTTTTCACTGAGAGGATGGGAGGTAGCCATTGACAACGGTGAAACCCTACACAAGCTTGCCATGGAAAGGAGTAAGAAGGATTAGATGAAGACAGTAGGAAAGCAGAGAGACGGAAGGGAAGGCATCTTCATGCGCTTATCTGAAGTTCCTACCAATGAATTACATAAGTATCTCTATCTTGATCTTTTATGTTATTTTCGTTCATCACCATATCCATTTGAGTCTGCCTGACTAAGATTTACAAGATGACCATATCTTGCTTCATACTAACAATCTCCGTGGGATCGACCCTTACTCACGTAAGGTATTACTTGGACGACCCAGTGCACTTGCTGGTTAGTTGTGCGAAGTTGTGTAATGCCATGGAATTGAACTACCAAGTTTTTTTGGAGTTCATGACCAGGGATTATGAGAGTTGTGAAAAGTATTGTTCACAATTTCGCGCACCACCCATACTCCATCACTAGAGACAATGGTACCCAGTTCACAGACGCAGGCTTCAGAAAACTAGCGGCCGACCTGAATATAAAATAACAATTCACCTCTGTTGAGCACCCTCAAGCCAATGGGCAAGCCGAAGCTGCTAGCAAAGTTATATTAGCAGGGATAAAACGGAGATCACAGGATACAAAGGGAGCCTGGGCCAAGGAGCTCCCACAAGTCCTATGGGTGTACCGAACGACTCCACATTCCACGACAAAGGAGTCACCTTTCCAATTAGCTTACGGAATGAAGGCAATGATTCTAGTAGAGGTCGAAGAAGGATCACCCAGAGTAATCCATTTTAGCGAAAAAGTCAATTCCCAACTTCAAAGGGAAGAGCTCGACTTACTTCCAGAAATTCGAGAGAAAGCTCGGATAAGGGAAGAAGCGCTGAAAAGACGAATGGCCTCCAGATACAACCAAAAAGTAATACAGCGGGCCTTCGTTGAAAATGACCTTATCCTAATCCAAAACGATATAGGAACAACTCGACCTGGAGAAGGAAAGCTGGCAGCAAACTGGAAAGGACCCTTCCGAGTCATAGAAGTATTGGGAAAGGGCTACTACAAACTTTCTGAACTCGACGGACGAGAGCTTCCTAGATCATGGCACGCCTGCAACCTAAGAAGATTCTCTACAAATGCTCAAGTCATATTATTCAGAAAACATTCATCGCCCGATTATAAAGCTACAGATCGACAAAAAGTGAAAATCGAATTCACTGCGCGATCACGATAAAAACGAGGGCTAAAAACCCAAATTCTACAAAATCGGCAAAGATGAAAACAGAATAATGCAAGAAGTTATAGAAAGTGATTCATAGAAAGGACCTGCCGAGGACCTAATAAAATGGATTGCTATAAAATAACTTAAAGACTGTCCGGCACAAAAAGTAGGACCAGCCATAACAACCCAAGTTATAAGTAAAGCCCTGAAAAGAGGTCTGGCCAACCCTATAAAAGAGGATTGCTATAACTTCGAAGAGCCCGACATGAGGAAGTCGGACTCCTACAAAAAGTTACAAAAGATAACCCCTGAAAGAGACTTGAACAAAGTCCAAAAAAGAGGATTATCAAGTAACTCGACAGGGCCCGACGTGACAAAGTCGGCCCGGAAAGATAAATTTACAAAAGATAAATCCCTGAAAGAGACTTGAACAAAGTCCAAAAAAGAGGATTATCAAGTAACTCGACAGGGCCCGACGTGACAAAGTCGGCCCGGAAAGATAAAGTTACAAAAGATAAATCCCTAAAAGAGACTTGAACAAAGTCCAAGAAAGAGGATTATCAAGTAACTCGACAGGGTCCGACGTGACAAAATCGGCCCAGAAAGATAAAGCTACAAAAGATAAATCCCTGAAAGAGTCCTGCACAATGTCCAAGAAAGAGGATTATCAAGTGAACTCGACAAAGCCTGACATGACGAAGTCGGTCCAAGATACAAAGCTACAAAGGTAATCCCTGAAAGAGCCTTGAACAAAGTCCAAGAAAGAGGAGTACCGAGTAATCTGACAGAAATCGACATGATAAAGCTACCTTTGGAAGAGACCTTAAGTAAGGAAGGGCTACAAACAAACAAAAACCAAGATGAAAAATCGGCAATCTCAGTATTACGATAAACAACAGTTTAAGATTGACCAGAAGGCAGCGTCAGGCCAGTGTATCAAGTTAATCATGATAGATAAAAACCTACGAAGGTGCCAAGACGAGTGCAAAGAAGACAAGATACAAAAATTACTAAGTTATGATAACAGCAAGCTTCAGAGGCCGCCAAAATCAGCCCAGGAAGCTTGAAAGTCACTTTATTTTTCAAACCAAAGTTGCTAAACAAGCAACAGAAGTATCAACAGTCAACAAAACACCATTTATAAAACAAAAGAGTTCAAAGCCCACAGGCCGGGCTATACACAAATTTATCAGAAATAATCAAAGAGAGTCCAAAGGTTTCCCACTAGCAGCATCCCGTGGTGAAGGAGGACGAGTCTGAAGAGGCACTGCATCTACCGTCCCATCATCCTGGTTCAAGATCTGAACATCAGGATCGGACTCAGGTTGAACGACCTCAACAGCCTGAGAGGAAGAGGGCGGCACAACAGAGACATTAGTAGAAGGAACAGGAGGGGCTCAACATCATCATCATCAGGGTCCTCGGGAACGATTTTGCCATCCTTCACAACATTATCCAAGCTAAACAAGGCAAGGTCAGCTTCTAGAGCAATAACCCAAACTTGTTCCTTTAGGTTCTCATAGGCAGCGGTTACGCTTCCCACAAGATGACCTTGGAGCTCGGAATAATCAACCCAGACTGACTTTAGCTCATCCCGAAGACGCATCACTTCTCGGTAAGATGCGACATAGCTTTCTTTGTGCTTCAAAGCCACATCCTTAGCCAATCGCACCGAGGCCGCCAGGGCAAGAGAGCTGGCTTTCTCCCCTTCCAGCTCCTTTTTCAGTTGAGTCACCTCCGCTTCAAACTCCTCCTAGAGACCCTTCATCCGATCAAATTCTTGCTTAGCCTCCTCCATAAAAGCTTTGGTAGCATGCAGAGGTAGATTTTGGGCAGTGCAATACAAAGCAACTCCCATATGGGCCATCTTGACACTACTCCGAGTTATAAAATCCAAGTGATGAAGGAGAGATACATCATCCATTGAAAGAGCACCATAAGGTGCGATCTGATGGTCCACAAAACCAATAGGATCAAAATCTGGGGCATCTAGATTGAAGGGTTCAACAGTTCGAGGTCTTTTTAGAGAAGGGGCGGCCGAAGAAGAAATCACAGCAGCGGTAGAAGACTGAGGGGGATCCACTAAACGGACCCGAGGTGTAGGGATCATTCTCCTCGGGCCAGGAGAGCTCGGCACGGATGGCTTCGAAGGAGCTTGGGAAGCTCCTTCCCCATCAGCCCAGGCCGAGATGTTTTGAGCCACAGTAGCTTTCCTCGCCTTCTTGAAGGCCTTCATGGCATCATTATTCTTGGCCATCTCTGTAAAATAGAAAACAACAATTTATCATGCCAGGAAGAAAAACAGGAGGAAAATAAAGATAAAAAGATATATCAAGGCAGTACCCAAAGCAGTCCGAATAAGGGACGGATCTCCCAAAGACTTTTTAGTATCCAAATGGGGAGGCTCTCCCCAAATATCCTCCAAAACACTCACAAAGGACTGCTCGACCTCGCTCAACATCTCCCAAGTATATCGGGATACCACTACATTCCTCTGCCACTCTAAGGGAAAGCAGGGCTCATCATTTTCATCCAGAAAGAAAGGTCGGGCTCTCTCAACAGCCCGGACCTTAAAGAAGTAGTTCTTAAAATCCCGAAAAGATTCGTCATACATAGAAAAGACCTTGTGTCCCTGGGCAGACCTAAAAGAAATCCAAGAAGCTTTCTTCTTGGTAGTCCCAGGTTTGGTCAACACAAAAAGATACAGGAAAAGAGTTTGAGAAGGCGTAACACCAAATTCTTGACAAACAAGCTGAAAAATCTTTATGAAGCCCCATGAATTCGGATGGAGCTGCGAAGGGGCTACGTTACAAGACCATAACAGGTCGGTTTCAAAAGAAGTAAAAGGAAAGGTGATGTTCATTTGGCTAAAAAAGAAGTCACAAGCATAGAAGAAGGGACGCTCCCCCTGGATCAGGACTGGAAAGCAGACTCTATCACCAGAATCGGGTGCTACCAACTCATAATTGCCCTCCTGATCCATACTACTATAGACACGATGATGCTTTCTAAGCATCACACATAATTCTGAATCAACTAAAGAAACACACAGCAAGACAAGAGAGTCTAGCCAATCGGACATCCCTTCGGGAACCTCAGAAGACGCCTCGATAATGTTTTTTTGGGAAGACATGGCAAACTAATCCTACAAAGCAAGAAAAAGATTGGGTTACTAAAAAGGCAAAGACATCCCAGACGAAATCAAAACAACTTGGATAGCACATTCCAGCGCAGTAGAGCAGATAAAAAGGAAAACCCCAAGACACAACCCAAGGTCCAGAGGCATCCTTTGGAGGCAATCAGGGAATAAAGATTCAGGAAAATCTACAAGACTAAATGTCTCAACAGAAACCCTTTCCAAGAAAAAGAAATGCGGAAAAAGATCAAACGAGTCACCAAAAGAAAAGGCTATAACAGTTTAGGAATCGGCAGAAGCATACAAAGCTCTAAAGAGCCAAACCAAGAAAATACACTCAGAAGCATATATAAGGTCAAAAGGCGCAACAAAAATTCAAGCTTCAAAATCAAAACACAAACACAGAGTAACAGGCGAGGGGAAAGCAAAACCAACCTGAGAAAGAAAGGGGAAGAAATACGTAAGAGGGTTAAGGACGATGAGGTTAGAGATCGCCGTCAAAAGCACTTACAGTCGCCGAACAACGTTGCAAGAAGAAACACCCAGAAATGTAGGTTTTCAAAAGAAAAAAGAAGGAGAGGAGAAAAAAGGAAGTCACAGCAAAAATAGATGAGGAGAGAATACATTTCCTGAGATTAAAGTTTAAAATAAAAGCCAAGAGAAACGGAGCATCAAAAACCAATTAATGGGGCATTAAAAACCCTCGCACGTTCCCAAGGCCAGGACGCTAATCCAAAAGCGCGCGTTTTTAAAAGGAAGCGAAACGTTCTGCATTCAAAAAGGAGAAACTCTACAAAAAGAAATCAACAAAATGCTCGAGTTCGGCTTCACCAAAAGAAGGATCAAAACTAAAGACTCGACCTCAAAAAGGAAAACCAAGCTCGAGCAGGGGCACTGTTCATACCCTGGGTCGAGCACTCTTCAGGTCAAGACAACCCGAACTATTCTCAAAGAGCTCGACCAAGTCACAGGAAAGCCCAATAAAAGGCTCAAATGGAGGACCACGCCCCAGATCTTAAGGCAGCCCAAGCCTACAGAGAGAAGGGCGGTTCTCTTGAAGATAAGATAAGATAAAGATAAGATAACTAACTTATTTTATCTAAGAAGGTCACTCCACACCATTATAAATACACTGGAGCACCCAGGTATAACTCATACTCTGATTCTACTCAATACCTGCTTAATACCCTTGCTAACTTAAGCATTGGAGTCCCTTGCAGGTACCCCCACCCTCCGGGGATGAAGGATCCGCATCATCACCAAGTCCAACAAGTCGGACACAACAGCTCCGACCCACACAGAAGATCTTGTCTGAGATCGACCTATAGTTTCAAGTAACCCACGGAACAGCCTCCCAACACCAAACTTAGAGTTTGAATGTGGGGGCTCTGTTTGACTCTGTATTGGGAGAATCTCTTCATGCTTACTCTCCATGGTTACAGATGGAGAACCTTCAGTCTTTACTATAAGGCATTCTTCATTCGCATGAAGGATCAATTCTCCTCTGTCAACATCAATCACAGCTCTTGCTGTGGCTAGGAAGGGTCTTCCAAGGATGATGGATTCATCTTCATCCCTCCTAGTGTATAGGATTATGAAATCAGCAGGGAAGTAAAGGCCTTCAACCTTTACTAGCACGTCCTCTACTAGTCCATAAGCCTTTTTCATAGATTTATCTGCTATCTCCAATGAGAATTTGGCAGCCTATACCTCATAGATTCCCAGTCTCTCTATTACAGAGAGGGGCGTCATGTTTATTCCTGATCCCAGGTCACACAGAACTTTTTCAAAGGTCATGGTGCCTATGGTACAGGGTATTAAGAATTTACCAGGATCCTATTTCTTTTGAGGTAAATTTTGCTGAACCAATGTATTCAGTTCATTGGTGAGCAAGGGAGGTTCTTCCTCCTAAGTCTCATTACCAAATAGCTTGGTATTCAGCTTCATGATTGCTCCTAAATATTGGGCAACTTTCCCTTCAACAATGTCTTCATCCTCTTCAGAAGATGAATAGTCATCAGAGCTTATGAATGGTAAAATGAGGTCCAAGGGAATTTCTATGGTCTCTGTATGAGCCTCAGATTCCTTTGGTTCCTCATTAGGGGATTTCGTACTGACCATTGGACGTCCTCTGAGGTCTTCCTAATTGGGATTCACGTCCTCCTCCTCCTCTAAAGTTTTGGCCATGTTAATTATATCAATGACCTTGCACTCTCCTTTGGGATTCTCTTCTGTATTGCTTGGGAGAGTGCTAGGAGGAGTTACAGTAACCCTTTTACTAAGCTGGCCCACTTGTGCCTCCAAATTTCTAATGGAGGATCTTGTTTCAGTCATGAAACTAAGAGTGGCCTTAGATAGATGATGGGAAAGGTTTGCTATTGCTAAACCTGTTTCTTCCACCATTGTTATTATTGAAGCCTTACTTCTGTTGATCCTTCCATGAAAAATTTGGATGATTTTTCCATGAAGGATTATAGGTGTTGCCAAAGGCTTCACCCATGTAATTCACCTCTGCCATTGCAGGGTTCTCAAGATCATAAGCTTCTTCTTCAGAAAATGCTTCTTTAGTACTGTTGGATGCATTTTGCAATCCATTCAGACTCTGAGAGATCATATTGACTTGTTGGGTCAATATTTTGTTCTGAGCCAGTATGGCATTCAGAGCATCAATTTCAAGAACTCCCCTCTTTTGAGGCGTCCCATTACTCACAGGACTCCTCTCAGAGGTATACATGAATTGGTTATTTGCAACCATTTCAGTAAGTTCTTGAGCTTCTGCAAGCGTTTTCTTTAGGTGAATGGATCCAACTACAGAATGGTCCAGTGACATCTTAGAAAATTCAGACAGACCATCATAGAATATATCTAATGTGGTCCATTCTGAAAGCATGTCAGAAGGACACTTTTTGGTCAATTGCTTGTATCTTTCCCAAGCTTCATAGAGGGACTCACCATCTTTTTGTCTGAAGGTCTGAACATCCACTCTAAGCTTGCTCAGCTTTTGAGGAGGAAAGAACTTGGCTAAGAAAGCCGTGACCAGCTTATCCCAAGAGTCCAGGCTATCTCTAGGTTGTGAGTCCAACCATGTTCTAGCTCTGTCTCTTACAGCAAAAGGGAAAAGCATAAGCTTGTAGACTTCAGGATCAACTTCATTGGTCTTAACAGTATCACAGATCTGCAAGAACTCAGTTAAGAACTGATAAGGGTCTTCTGATGGAAGTTCTTGAAACTTGCAGTTCCTTGCATTGTTGTTTGGTTCGGCCATAATTGTTTTTTTTGCCACTTCCTTTTCAAAAATTTCAGTGAGGTCCTCTTCAGAGTTTTGTGCTTTAGCTGCTCTTAGCTTTCTCTTCAAAGTCCTTTTAGGTTTAGGATCAGCTTCAACAAGTATGCCTTTATCTTTGTTCCTATTCATATGAAAGAGAAGAAAATAAAGAAAATATAGAATCCTCTATATCACAGTATAGAGATTTCTTGAGGTGTCAGAGGAAAAGAAGAATAGAAGGATGATGTAGGTAAGGAAGAATTCGAACATTCAAAGAGAGATGGAGTTCGAAGGGACAATGGAGGAGAATCTTATTGTTTAAATAGAAAAAGATGAGAGAGGGGAAGAAATTTTCGAAAATTAAAGTTTAAAATAATTAGTTAATTAAAAGGGATTTAAAAAAAAGTTAATCTTTTTTCGAAAATTAAGAGTGAAAATGTGGTTTTGAAAAAGATAAGAAATAAATTTGAAAAAGATAAGAATTTAGAGCAAGATTTTGAAATCAAGGATTTTTAAAAAGAAGATATGATTTAAAAAAGTTATTTTTGAAAAATAAATTAAAAAGATTTGATTTTTAAAATTAATGACTTAATTAACAAGAAACTAAAAGATATGATTCTAAATTTCAAATATGGAATCTCTCTTAACAAGAAAGTAACAAGCTTGAAATATTTGAATCAAGATTTTTGAAAATATGAGGAAAAGATTTGATTTTTGAAAAAGATATGATTTTGAAAAAGATATGATTGAAAATATTTGATTTGAAAAAGATTTGATTTTGAAAAAAAATATGAAGATTTGAAAAAGATTTGATTTGAAAACAAAATTCCTCTCCTTGTGTCATCCTGGCGTTAAACGCCCAGGAGCTGCATGTTTTGGGCGTTTAACGCCCAATTGCTGCATGTTTTGGGCATTTAAACGCCCAGCCAGGTACCCTGATTGGCGTTTAAACGCCAGTTTTCCTTCTTCACTGGGTGTTTTAAACGCCCAGCTTTTTCTCTGTAATTCCTCTGCTTTATGTTCTTGGATCTTCATTTTACTAAATCCTTTATTCAAGAAGATATGTTTTCAATTTTGAAAAACAACAAAATGAGTCAAAACATATAATTCTTGGATCAAAACACAAGATATATACAGGAACATTATGAACGTCAAGATGAACACCAAGAACAATCTTGAAGATCAAGATGAACATCAAGAACTCAGTTTTCTTTAATGAAAGAAAACATGGACACCAAACTTAGAATTTTCTCATGTTTGGGCCATATGAATCCAAGAATGTATGTGTAGAACATCATGCAGTGCAATTCAATAAATCATTAAGATCAAACAAGGCAATTCATCAAGAACGGCTTGAAGGTCATCAAGAACACAATGCATGTGTTTCGAAAATTGCAAGACAATTAAAATCATGCAATTGACACCAAACTTAAAATTTGGCCCTAGATTCAAACAAGAACCATGAAATATTTTTGAGTTTTTATGATTTTATGAATTCTTTTTGGGTTTTCGAAAATTATTTTTGGAAGAACGAAAAACAAAGAAAAAATTTTTGAAAGATTTTTTGAAAACTTTTTGAAAATAAAATAATGGTTAAAAACAAGAAGAAAATTACCTAATATGAGCAACAAGATGAACCGTCAATTGTCCAAACTTGAACAATCTTCGGCAACGACGCCAAAAACTTGGTGCACGAAATTGTGATACACAATGGCGCCAACAACTTGGTCTCACAATTGTAATCTCAACTCTTTTTCACAACTTTGCAAACCTAACCAGCAAGTGCACTGGGTCATCCAAGTAATAAACCTTACGTGAGTAAGGGTCGATCCCACGGAGATTGTCGGCTTGAAGCAAGCTATGGTCATCTTGCAAATCTCAATCAGGCGGATTCAAATGGGTTATGGAGTTTTCATACTTAAAAGATAAATAAAACATAAAGTAAAGATAGAGATACTTATGTAATTCATTGGTGGGAATTTCAGATAAGCATATGGAGATACTTCATCCCTCTTGAATCTCTACTTTCCTACTGCCTTCATCCAATCCTTCGTACTCCTTTCCATGGCAAGCTGTATGTTGGGCATCACCGTTGTCAATGGCTACTTCCCGTCCTCTCAGTGAAAATGGTCCAAAAGCACTGTCACCGCACGGCTAATCATCTGTCGATTCTCGATCATGTTGGAATAGAATCCAGTGATCCTTTTGCGTCTGTCACTACGACCATCACTCGCGAGTTTGAAGTTCGTCACAGTCATCCCTTCCCAAATCTTACTCGGAATACCACAGACAAGGTTTAGACTTTCCGGATCTCAGGAATGGCCACCAATAATTCTAGCTTATACCACGAAGACTCCAATCTTTCAGAATGGAGGCTAAGAGATATACGCTCGATCTAAGGTAGAACGGAAGTGGTTGTCAGGCACGCGTTCATAGGTTGAGAATAGTGATGAGTGTCACGGATCATCACATTCATCATGTTGAAGTGCACGCGAATATCTTAGAATAGGAATAAGCTTGAATTGAATAAGAAGACAATAGTACTTTGCATTAATACACGAGGAACAGCAGAGCTCCACACCTTAATCTATGGTGTGTAGAAACTCTACCATTGAAAATAAATAAGTGGTCTGGAGGTCCAAGCATGGCCTAATGGCCAGCCTCTCCCAAATATGAAAATATGATATCCAAAATTCTCTATATGATCCGAAGATGAAAATACAATAGTAAAAGGTCCTATTTATAATGAAACTAGCTACTAGGGTTTAGAGAAATAGGTAAATGATGCCAAAATTCACTTCCGGGCCCACTTGGTGTGTGCTTGGGCTGAGCATTGAGCTTTACACGTGTAGAGGTCTTCCTTGGAGTTAAACACCAGCTTTGGTGCTAGTTTGGGCGTTTAACTCCAACTTTTATGCCAGTTCTGGCGTTTTGACGCCAGAAAAGGGCAGAGAGCTGGTGTTTTGATGCTATTTTACGTCATCAAAACTCGCGCAAAGTATTGACTATTATATATTTCTGGAAAGCCCTGGATGTCTACTTTCCAATGCAGTTGAGAACGCGCCATTTGGAGTTCTGTAGCTCCAGAAAATCCACTTAGAGTACAGGGAGGTCAGAATCCAACAACATCTGCAATCCTTTGTCAGCCTCTGAATCAGACTTTTGCTCAGGTCCCTCAATTTCAGCCAGAAAATACCTGAAATCATAGAAAAACACACAAACTCATAGTAAAGTCCAGAAATGTGAATTTTGCTTGAAAAATAATAAAAATATACTAAAAACTTACTAAATCATACTAAAAACTATATAAAAACAGTGCCAAAAAGCGTATAAATTATCCGCACATCAGTGACCTAGGTTGCTAAGAATAGGTATTTTAAAGGTCTAGTAGGGAAAAAAATCCATTTATCTATCCTTTTATTTTTCTGTTGCGTCTTTCCTCTATCTTTTTCTTATCCCTGTATCCTTTTGTTTTGTTTTCCTTATTAGAGTACATTTTCGTGTGTGGTTTCATGCTCTATAACGTTCGTGAAACTGTAGTATGGCTCTGTCAGAGCATAAAGAGTAACGTTTTAAAGAGGGTGAGCAACATTCTTTACTGGAGTCCGATTGTCGTATTTGGCGGTCTGATATAGTTTGAGGATATGCCGATCGTTTACTAAACAAGTATTCAGCAGATGTTTCATATTCACTAGCAAACTCAGGTGCGACATCCAAGGATTGAGTTGTATGTTGAGTTTGAACATATAACTACAAGTTGACAGAACTAAAGCATATAAAGGAATGAACAATGATAGCAATGAGGAGTTCGAAGCTACGTATAAAGCCAGTGATGAGGACGAGGATGACGATGGGGGAGGTAAGGCAGTCGCGGAAACTTTAGTGGTTCCACCTGCAGTTAGTCAACTGATGGAAATTTCACATTTTTATGCATAGCTTGGATCTTGACGCCATGCATGCACTGGAGCTTCCCGAATATGCGGACATAGGTACGTGAGTAGTGGGTAGTATGTTTCCTTAATTTTGTTTTGACGAATTGACGAGTGACAATTTATTCTTTTTATAGGTGTTGCTGACCTTGTAGACGGGGAGTTCATGATCGAATGGAATACGGTTCTAGAAAATCAATCATTGCGGCAATTCGGTGTTACACTATCTCCAGAAGAGTCAATTACTTTGTTTATGAATCTGAGCCACAGACGTTCTATGCAAAATGCAAGACTATTTGACATGGGTGCGATTGGCTTATCCGAGTCAGATTGATATAGAAGAAAGCTTACTGGGAGATTCAGAGATATAACGGGAGGCACACGTGTTCCATGGGAACGATCTCACAAGAGCACTCCATGTTGGACTCGAACACGATTGCTGAGGCTATGATGCCATTGGTTGAATCTGACCCATCCATAGAGGTGAAATCTATAATTGCGAAAGTCCAGGAAAGATTATACTACACTATTAGTTACCGAAAGACTTGGTTGGCAAAGCAGAAGTCGATAGTAAAAGTTTTTGGTGGATCAGAAGAATCTTACAGAGCTTTGCGGTTGTGGTTCTCTGCAATGGTCCAAAAGATGCTTGGTTCACAAGTCCAAATAGAAACACGACCCCTGTATAACAGGAGTGAAGAGGTGGCGGGTGTTAGGATACTTCATCGCGTATTCTAGAATTTCCATCAATGCATAAGAGCCTTCAAATATCGCAAGCCGTTGGTTCAAATTGACGGCTCCCACCTATACAGAAAATATAAAGGTTGCCTTTTGGTTGCAGTTGCGCAAGATACGAATCAAAACACGGTGCTGATTGCTTTTGCCATCGTAGAGGGTGAGACAGCTGATGCGTGACACTTTTTTCTTAGTAATTTATGAAGGCATGTTGTAAGAAGAGATAGCGTGGGTATAATCTCTGATTATCATTAGTCAATTTGGGCAGCAGTAACTCATAGCAGAGGTGATTGGAAACCTCTGAGAGCATGGTGGATGTTTTGTATTCGGCACATTAGTAGTAATTTCTTGAGGGAATTCAAGGTCACGTATTTGCAAAAGCTTGTGGTCAACATTGGGTATTCAAAGATGGTGGAGGAGTATAACATCAACTACAAGAGGTTGCAAGAACGTATGCCCATTGGTACGACAACATCGAACTACCTCAGTGAGTATTGGCATTTGACAAGGGACATCGACGAGGCCACATGACGACGAACCTTGTCTTATGCATTAATTCAATGTTGAAGGGTGGCCGAAATCTGCTTGTCTTGGCGCTCGTCCGAGCAACATATTATTGGTTGAACGAGCTATTTACGTAGAAGAATACTGAGGCTTACTAGTGCAAGTGTGCTAGATTTACATAATCTCAATTTACCACTCAGCGGATAGAGGGAAATATGCAGCATTCAGGAAACATAGTCGTGCACCGATTTGATAGAAGAAACGAGGTGTTTGAGCTACGCAAAATTCCAAGCGAGCGAGTGTTAGTAGTTGATCTTGCATTGCGGAGATGTGACTATAGGCATTTTCAGGTGGAGCGACTTCCACGTTGCCATGTTATTGTGAGCAGTGCTAAGTAGCACCTCAATTGGCAGGTGTATGTCAGAGATTCGCAAGGTCTACAGAATTGAGTTTTTTCCGTTGGGCGACACAAAGTCATAGCCTGATTACCTAGGACCGACGATGGTCGCGAATCCCACCTTGAGACAAACGTCAGAAGGTTGTCCAAAATTGACTTGCTATCTAAATAAAATGGATTCACAGAAAATGTGTGGTCCCTGGGTATGCCGTCTTCACGAGAGACAGGATCATAGTCATAGTAGATGTCCGCAATGTGCTGGACCAAGTGGGGTTAGTGGTAGTGGTGGTTCATAGGGTTTATTTTAGGTTGTAGAGGTCATTTGTTCGTTGTAGTTGGATTATGAATTTCTAAGTTTATGTATTTTTAAGTTAATATATTTGAATTCTTGATAAACTAATGTATCTTTAGTTTTAGGGTTTATAGATTAAATAAACTAATTTTGCATCGACTGAATATTAATTACAATGGATACAAAGATTAAATAATACTGAGTTCAACTCAACTGAAGGCGCATACAACTAATACAAAGATTAAATAGGCTACGTTTGACTAAACTGAAGATGAGTACCACTAATACAAAGAGTAAATAGAATAAGTTCAACTAATCAGCTCTCTTCTTAAAAAACCCCATCACCTTGTTTGCTATCTTGTTAACACTTGACAAAGTAAACCTGTTCGGTGGACGGACATCTATCCGTAGATTGTATTGATAACCATCTGCCTGTTCTTCGGACCTGACCCACCTACTTCTGCTAGAGTGGAAGGACCGAGGATATACTCATCAACAACCTCCTGCTGTGTTGGTGCATTAAAGTCAAGACCGCTTAGAGCCTCTGTTCGCACATTCAGATGGCCAGTATCGATCTCAAGATGCGGATCGATGCAACCACTCACTCGACTATTAGGTGTGGGGGTACGATGGTTTCAACGAGCCAACTGTCCACCGATGCCTGGTGTGACTGTGGCAACAACTACGATGACACTGCTGGGATGAGATATTCATCAAGAGGACCACCACTAGCAAGGAAACGTGTGATTAGCGCATCATCCACAAACGTGTCTACCTGTGGTGACAATTGGTAAAAGTCTACAAAATCGAATCCAAGATGGTTATGCTCACTGTGAGGCAAGCTGTGGTGCTCGCTGTGGTACTGGCTATGGTGGTTGTGATGGCTGTGGTGGTTGTGATGGTTGTGATGGCTGTGATGGCTGAGGTAGTTACAGGCGATGATAAGGAAATAGCTGGAACACTACATATGGCTGCTGGGGTGGCTATTGAGGAATTAACTATGACAACCTTAAGTATATCCAGAATAATCCAAGGTACCAACTATAGTAATCGGCAGACGGGCTAAAGTTAGGAATTGGTTGCAGATACCTATCTCGCAACCGACTGTTGCAGCGGTTCCCCCATTTATGAATCCATTCGTCGAGTATGGTGCTCCAATCATGGCACTATACTCCGCAAAGTGTGTAATAATGCTAGTCAAGAGGGATGGCCTGTGCCGGGTGATGAGTGGATATTTTATATCCTTTTTGGTACTATTTTCTTAGTGTTTTCAGTTATATTTTATTAAGTTTTATCAAGTTTTAGTATGTTTTAGTGCAAAAATTTATATTTGGACACTACTTTGAGTTTTTGTGTTTTTTCTATGATTTTAGGTGATTTTTTGGTGAAATTGGCAAGTTTTAGCAAAGCCTGATTCAGAGGCAAAGAAAGGACAGCAGATGCTATCAAGTCCTGACCTCCATGCATTCAAACACATATTTCTGGAGCCATAGAGGTTCAATTGATTCTTTCTCAACGGAGTTGGAAAGATAACTTCCAAGGCTTTCTAGCAATATATAATAGTTTATACTTTTGTTAGAGACGACTGCCCAAAATGGGCATTGAACGTCCAATTTACCCCCTTTCTGGCGTTCAACACCCATGAAGGACTAAGGCCAGCGTTGAACGCCCAAAACTGGCATTTAACGCCACCAAGGGAGCAAGGCAACGCATTTACACTCTGTAGTGGGCATTCAACACCCACTCATCCAAGTTGGATGCCAAGCTCAGCCCAAACACTCACCAAGTGGGCCCAGAAGTGGCTTTTCGCACTCTTTAGCTTTGATTATCTCATTTTTGTAATTTTTAATTAAAAATAATATCTTTTTAGGTCTAGCATTTATTATTATATTAGTATTTAAGGAAGAGGAGGCACCTATTCAGGAGGGACGCCTCTTAGGAGGGGAGTCAGACACTTCTCTGTTTTCTCTGTACATTATAAGCAACTAAACCTCCTAGGTTAAGGATAGGAGCTCTGCTCATTCCTATAGATTAATATCATTACTTTTCTACTTTAATTTATGTTTGATTCCATTCTATGATATATTTTCGTTCTTCATCTTTATGAATCTGGGGTAGAACGAGAGTATGACCCCTTACTCTACATGAGCTCTTGCGAAGCCTTAGCCGATAGTATTGAGCTACAGTTTGAGAGTACATCATAGGTTCCAAGTGAGTATTTGGGCTAATTAGGATATGTGACATAAAATCTCGTTAGTCATCATGGGTAATTAAGGTCTCTGTGGCATTAAGGCTAGAATACAGAGCATCATTCTTCGATCCGGAAGATCTGACCTTGTCTGTGGCATATTGAGTAGGATCACCAAAGATTGAATTGCATGAGCTTTACCCTTGTTCAGATTAGATGACCATTAGCACCGGTGTGTGATTTGGATCAGAGGAGATTAATGACCACTAGCCCCAGCTTTAATGAATTATAGCCTTACCATTGAATGAATCACTCATTATTAAAGTAGTCAGTAAGAAGTATTAATCCGGAAGAACAAGCATCTCCAAGGCCTTAACTGATTTTCCTTTATTGTTCTACACCAATTCCATATTGCTTTCTTTATTGTTTTGCTTATGCGCCTACAACAACAACAACAATAATCTTTCTATTCGCCTGACTAAGATCTGCAAGATAACCACAACTTGCTCAATCCAACAATCCTCGTGGGATCGACTCTCACTCACCTGGGGTATTACTTGGACGACCCGGCGCACTTGCCAGTTCAGTTGTGCGAGTTCTAATTTCGTGAACCAAGTTTTTGGCACCATTTTTGGGGATTATTCGTGATTGACAACTACCGGTTGTCTTGCTCCTTAGATTTGGTACTTCTACTTGTTTTTCTTTTTGTGTTTCTTTGTTTCTTTTTGAAAAACCATTTTCAAAACTTTTTATCTTGAGTCATTGGTGCACAAAATTGTGATCATCAATGGCGCCATCAACATGGTACGCTCAATTACAATCTCAACTCTTCATCACAACTTCGCACAACTAACCAGCAAGTGCACTGGGTCGTCCAAGTAATAAACCTTACGCGAGTAAGGGTCGATCCCACGGAGATTGTTGGTATGAAGCAAGCTATGGTCATCTTGTAAATCTCAGTCAGGCAGATTCAAATGGTTATGGAGGATTTATGAATAAAGCATAAAATAAAGATAGAGATACTTATGTAATTCATAGGTGAGAATTTCAGATAAGCGTATGGAGATGCTCTGTCCCTTTCGTCACTCTGCTTTCCTACTGCCTTCATCCAATCCTTCTTACTCCTTTCCATGGCAAGCTGTATGTTGGGCATTACCGTTGTCAATGGCTACAATCCCGTCCTCTCAGTGAAAATGTTCAACGCGCTCTGTCACAGCACGGCTAATCATCTGTCGGTTCTCAATCAGGTTGGAATAGAATCCAGTGATTCTTTTGCGTCTGTCACTAACGCCCAGCCTTCAGGAGTTTGAAGCTCGTCACAGTCATTCAATCCTTGAATCCTACTCAGAATACCACAGACAAGGTTTAGACCTTCCGGATTCTCTTGAATGCCGCCATCAATTCTAGCTTATACCACGAAGATTCTAATTAAGGAATCCAAGAGATAAACATTCAAGCCTTGTTTGCTTGTAGAACGGAGGTGGTTGTCAGGCACGCGTTCATAAGTGAGAATGATGATGAGCGTCACATAATCATCACATTCATCATGTTCTTGGGTGCAAATGAATATCTTAGAACAAGAATAAGCTGAATTAAATAGAAGAACAATAGTAATTGCATTAATACTCGAGATACAACAGTGCTCCACACCTTAATCTATGGTGTGTAGAAACTCCACCGTTGAGAATACATAAGAACAAGGTCTAGGCATGGCCGTGAGGCCAGCCCCCAATGATCTAAGAACTAGACGTCCAAAGATGATCAAAAGTTCTAAAGTGATCCAAAGATTAAAAATACAATATCAAAAGGTCCTATTTGTAGAGAACTAGTAGCTTAGGGTTTACAAAGATGAGTAAATGACATAAAAATCCACTTTCGGGCCCACTTGGTGTGTGTTTGGGCTGAGCATTGAAGCTTTCATGTGTAGAGACTTTTCTTGGAGTTAAACGCCAGCTTTTGTGCCAGTTTGGGCGTTTAACTCCCATTCTTGTGCCAGTTCCGGTGTTAAACGCCAGAATTCTTGAGCTGACTTGGAACGCTTGTTTGGGCCATTAAATCTCGGACAAAGTATGGACTATTACACATTGATGGAAAGCCCAGGATGTCTACTTTCCAACGCAATTGAGAGCGCGCCAATTGAGTTTCTGTAGCTCCAGAAATCCTACTTCGAGTGCAGGGAGGTCAGAATCCAACAGCATCTGCAGTCCTTTTCAGCCTCTGAATAAGATTTTTGCTCAGGTCCCTCAATTTCAGCCAGAAAATATCTGAAATCACAGAAAAACACACAAACTCATAGTAAAGTCCAGAAAAGTGAATTTTAACACAAAACTAATAAAAATATAATAAAAACTAACTAAAACACACTAAAAACATACTAAAAATAATGCCAAAAAGCGTATAAATTATTGCTTATGCGTATAAATTATTGCTTATCCCTAAGCAACTGAAAATTAAATAAGATAAAAAGAAGAGAATATGCAATAAATTCCAAAAACATCTATGAAGATCAATATTAATTAGATGAGCGGGACTTTCAGCTTTTTGCCTCTGAACAGTTTTGGCATCTCACTCTATCCTTTGAAATTCAGAATGATTGGCTTCTATAAGAACTCAGAATCCAGATAGTGTTATTGATTCTCCTAGTTAAGTATGATGATTCTTGAACATAGCTACTTTATGAGTCTTGGCCGTGGCCCAAAGCACTCTGTCTTCCAGTATTACCACCGGATACATACATGCCACAGACACATAACTGGGTGAACCTTTTCAGATTGTGACTCAGCTTTGCTAGAGTCCCCAATTAGAGGTGTCCAGGGTTCTTAAGCACACTCTTTTTGCCTTGGATCACGACTTTATATATTTATTTATTTATTTATTAATTATTTTTTTTTGTTTGAATTCACTGCTTTTTCTTGCTTCAAGAATCATTTTTATGATTTTTCAGATCCTCAGTAACATGTCTCCTTTTTCATCATTCTTTCAAGAGCCAACAATTTTAACATTCATGAACAACAAATTCAAAAGACATATGCACTGTTCAAGCATACATTCAGAAATCAAAAGTATTGCCACCACATCAAAATAATTAATCTGTTATAAAATTTGAAATTCATGCAATTCTTCTCTTTTTCATTTAAGAACATTTTTCATTTAAGAAAGGTGATGGATTCATAGAACATTCATAACTTTAAGGCATAGACACTAAGACATTAATGATGATAAGACACAAACATAAAGCATAATTTTCCAAAAACAGAAAAATAAAGAACAAGGAGATTAAAGAATGGGTCCACCTTAGTGATGGCGGCTGGTTCTTCCTCTTGAAGATCTTATGGAGTGCTTGAGCTCCTCAATGTCTCTTCCTTGCCTTTGTTGCTCCTCTCTCATGATTCTTTGATCTTCTCTAATTTCATGGAGGAGGATGGAATGTTCTTGGTGCTCCACCCTTAGTTGTCCTATGTTGGAACTCAATTCTCCTAGGGAGGTGTTGATTTGCTCCCAATAGTTTTTGTGGAGGAAAGTGCATCCCTTGAGGCATCTCAGGGATTTCATGATGAGGAATTTCCTCATGTCCATGAGTGGGATCTCTTGTTTACTCCATCCTCTTCTTAGTGATGGGCTTGTCCTGATCAATGAGGATGTATCCCTCTATGTTAATTCCAACTGAATTACAGAGGTGACAAATGAGATGAAGGAAGGCTAACCTTGCCAAGGTAGAGGACTTGTCCGCCACCTTATAAAGTTCTTGGGATATAACCTCATGAACTTCTACTTCCTCTCCAATCATGATGCTATGAATCATGATAGCCCGGTCTATAGTAGCTTCGGACCGGTTGCTAATGGGAATGATTGAGCGTTGGATAAACTCCAACCATCCCCTAGCCACGGGCTTCAGGTCATGCCTTGTCAGTTGAACCGGCTTCCCTCTTGAATCTCTCTTCCATTGAGCGCCATCTTCACAAATGTCTATGAGGACTTGGTCCAACTTTTGATCAAAGTTGACCCTTCTAGTGTAGGGGTGTTCATCTCCTTGCATCATGGGTAAGTTGACCCTTCTAGTGTGGGGGCTCTGTTTGACTCTGTTTTGAGAGAAGCTCTTCATGCTTCCTCTCTATGGTAACCGAGGGATATCCTTGAGCCTTAAACACAAAGGATTCTTCATTCACTTGAATGATCAATTCTCCTCTATCAATATCAATCATAGCCTTTGCTGTGGCTAGGAAGGATCTGCCAAGGATGATGGATTCATCCATGCACTTCCCAGTCTCTAGGACTATGAAATCAGCAGGGATGTAATGGTCTTCAACCTTTACCAGAACATCCTCTACAAGTCCATAAGCTTGTTTTCTTGAATTGTCTGCCATCTCTAGTGAGATTCTTACAGCTTGCACCTCAAAGATCCCTAGCTTCTCCATTACAGAGAGAGGCATGAGGTTTATGCTTGACCCTAGGTCACACAGAGCCTTCTCAAAGGTCATGGTGCCTATGGTACAAGGTATTGAGAACTTTCCAGGGTCCTATCTCTTTTCAGGTAATCTCTGCCTAGTCAAGTCATCCAGTTCTTTGGTGAGCAAAGGGGGTTCATCCTCCCAAGTCTCATTACCAAATAACTTGTCATTTAGCTTCATGATTGCTCTAAGTTACTTAGCAACTTGCTCTTCAGTGACATCTTCGTCCTCTTCTGAGGAAGAATACTCATCAGAGCTCATGAATGGCAGAAGTAGATCCAATGGAATCTCTATGCTCTCAGTGTGAGCCTCAGATTCCCATGGTTCCTCATTAGGGAACTCATTGGAGGCCAGTGGACGTCTATTGAGGTCTTCCTCAGTGGCGCTCACTGTCTCTTTCTCCTCTCCAAACTCGGCCATGTTGATGGCCTTACACTTTCCTTTTGGATTCTCTTCTGTATTGCTTGGAAGAGTACTAGGAGGGAGTTTAGTAACTTTCTTACTCAGCTGACCCACTTGTGCCTCCAAGTTTCTAATGGAGGACCTTGTTTCAGTCATGAAACTTTGAGTGGTTTTGATTAGATCAGAGACCATGGTTGCTAAGCTAGAGTGGCTCTGCTTAGAATTCTCTGTCTGTTGCTGAGAAGATGATGGAAAAGGCTTGCCATTGCCAAACCTGTTTCTTCCACCATTATTGTTGTTGAAACCTTGTTGAGGTCTCTGTTGATCCTTCCATGAGAGATTTGGATGATTTCTCCATGAAGGATTATAGGTGTTTCCATAGGGTTCTCCCATGTAATTCACCTCTTCCATTGAAGGGTTCTCAGGATCATACGCTTCTTCTTCAGATGAAGCGTCCTTAGTACTGCCTGGTGCAGCTTGCATTCCGGACAGACTTTGAGAAATCATATTGACTTGTTAAGTCAATATTTTGTTCTGAGCCAATATGGCATTCAGAGTATCAATCTCAAGAACTCCTTTCTTCTGATTCGTCTCATTGTTCACAGGATTCCTTTCAGAAGTGTACATGAATTGGTTATTTACAACTATTTCAATGAGTTCTTGAGCTTCTGCAGGCGTATTCTTCAGATGAAGTGATCCTTCAGCAGAGCTGTCCAATGACATATTGGACTGTTCAGACAGACCATCATAGAAGATACCTATGATGCTCCATTCAGAAAGCATGTCAGAGGGACACTTTCTGATCAATTGTTTGTATCTTTCCCAAGCTTCATGATGGCAAGTCAGCATATACCCATTTTTCAAGCTAAATTCACTTGTTTCATTAGTCTTTATGCACTTTCTTGAATCCTAAGTAATGATTTGGAATGAAAATGCATAACTTCTTTAAATCAAACAACCACCATTAAATTGATGCTAAATCATGAGGTTTGAGCTAAAATTTATTGATTTTTAATGAATTATAAACCTTATGAGTTTAGAGATACTTTGATTGGTTGTTTTGGATTCTTGAAGGTGAAGAAAGGAAGAAAAGAAGAAAAACGTGGCTTAAGAAGTGTGGCCAAGAGAAGAGAAGTGTGGTGCAACATAGAAGAAGGAAGCAAACACTGCCCTCCAGGAGAGCAGCATAATGAACCAAGCCTTTAAAAGCAACACTGCCCTGCCCACAACAATAGCAGAGCACAATTCTATGCCAAGGACCAAAGGAAGCAAAAACTCTGCCCTGCCCTCCTCAAGAGCAATATCGGGCTTTCATGAAAAATAATTCAAAGGAAATTGCTTCCTAGTGTTTCCTATGGGTTTCGAACCAAAGAACAAGGAGGAAAGGAGTAGCGCTCAAACACAAGGAAAACAAGCAAAAATTGGCTTGCTTTCAATCTCCAAGAATCAAACACGGCACCATGAGGAAGCAAGGAACTAGGCGTTACTTTGGTGCCAAGAAAACCAAGGAAAAAGGAGCAGCGTGTGCCTCCACCAAGTTTCGAACTTGGGACTTCACCAAGTGGCAACATTGCCCTGCCATCCACAAGGGCAGGGCAGCGTTTTGTGGTGCATGGCCAGCGCACAAAATTGGCACGGGCATGAGCTTGGCGCACAGCAAGCACGCACGGGCAGCAAGGCAAGCGCACCATGGCAACACTGCCCTGCCCTCCACAAGGGCAGGGCAGCATCCTGACGCATCACACGCACCAAGCATGCACGCAATGAGGCCGCATGCACCAATTCCTGCTTTGCCCTCCACAAGGGCAGGGCAGCCTCCTGGAAGCTACTTTCTCATGGGCTGAAACTTGGATTAAAAACCCAATTTAATTCATTTCTTCACCAAATCAAAAGCCCATCCAAATTCCAAAAATCCAAGAATAGAAAGTGTATAAATAGGAGATAGTTTGATGTAATTAGGACCTTTCTTTTGATTTTTGAATTTTCACATCTTCAGACTTGATTTTGAGAGCTTGGAACTGAGATTTTAGAGAATTGGGAAGGAGAATTGATCTCTCTTCTTCCTCGTTCTTGCTTGAGCACTTTTTACTTTTCTTGTTTGAGTCTTGGGTGTGAAGAATTGAGGAATTTCTGTCTCAATCTCCATTCAAGATCTCTTTAATTTCCCTTCTGCATAATTGAGTTCAATTCCATTTCCTTTACTGCTTCAATCTTTAATTTCTTGTTAATTGCTTTGTGAACTTGGATCTGGGAAGGCAATTGAGATCTAGACTCTGCTATCTAGTCTCTGGAGCCCTGAGATCTAATTCTCTTTTTGGTTCTTCTGTTGAACCCCTGCTGCAATTAAATTTCCATTCATGTTTGAATTCTAGTTCCTTCCAATTTATCTTCTGCTTTATTAATTCCTGCAATTTAATTTCCCTTGCTTAAATTCTGAATTCCCAGTCCTCAAATCCCTTTTCCATTCAAGCAATTTATATTTCTTGCACTTTAAGTTACTGCAATTTACATTTCTTGCACTTTAAGTTTCAGTTATTTAATTTCTTGTTCTTTAAGATTTAGCACCTTTACTTCCAATTCTCTTTAATTTCTGCAATTCATCCCTCTCCCTTTACATTTCCTGCTATTTACTTACTGTTGGATACAAATTCACTCAACCAATACTTGATTCGCTTGACTAAATCAACCACTGAACTAAAATTGCTCAATCCTTCAATCCTTGTGGGATCGACCTCACTCCCGTGAGTTTTATTACTTAATGCGACCCGGTACACTTGCCGGTGAGTTTTGTGTTGGATCGTTTTTCACATATCAAGTTTTTGGCGCCGTTGTCGGGGATTAAAACAGATTGACAATGATTAAGTGAAGTAGAGATCTAGATTAAGCATTTTTTTTCTTTTGTTCTTAATTAACATATTAACTGTTTGACTATTTGCCTAAGCTAACCAAAACTTCACTCTAGCAATAGTTTGAAGCTTCACTAGTTCTCTGGTTCTGTGTGTTTCTTGTGTGTGTTTGTATGTCAGGTACAGGAAGAGCTCCCCCTATTCTCTCTGAAATTGACCAAAGAACTCTTCGAAGAATAAGAAGAGCTGAAAGAGGGAAGAACATTGTTGGAGAGGAAGAATTTGAGGAGGAATTCCAAGAGATGGAATGAGATCCATCAAATCTCAATCAGCCAGAAGGAGGGGCCAACAATAACCCACAACAAAGGAGAGTACTGGCTTCCTACACATTTGCAAATGCTAGACATTGTGGGAGTAGCATTCTTACCCCTAATGTCAATGCAAACAACTTTGAACTAAAGCCACAACTCATCACATTGGTCCAAAATAACTGCTCTTTTGGAGGAGGGCCATTGGAGGATCCGAATCAACATCTATCCACTTTCTTGAGGATCTGTGACACAGTTAAAAGTAATGGAGTGCATCCAGACATATACAAGCTGTTGTTGTTCCCATTCTTTCTCAGGGACAAAGCCACTTAATGGCTAGAACCATTTCCAAAGGAGAGCATCAACACTTAGGATGATTTGGTGAGCAAATTTCTTGCCAAATTTTATCCCCCTCAGAGGATCATAAGATTGAAGACTGAGGTGCAGACATTTACTCAAATAGATGCTAAAAATCTATATGAGGCATGGGAAAGATATAAGGCTCTGCTGAGGAAATGTCCACTAGAGATGTTCACTGAGTGGGACAAGCTGCAGAACTTCTATGAAGGACTTACTCTGAAGGCTCAAGAGGCACTTAATCACTCAGTTGGAGGATCATTGCAATTGATGAAAACTATAGAGGAAGCTCAGAACCTCATTGATATGGTGGCTAACAACCAATATTTCTTTGCTCACCAAAGGCAACGCCAACCATCACAAAGGAGAGGAGTAATGGAGTTGGAAGGAGTGGATTCAATCCTAGCTCAGAACAAAATGATGCAACAGCAAATTCAACAATAGTTTGAGCAAATGGCCAAAAGGATTAATAGCCTTCAAGTTGCAGCAGTTAATACAAGCCAACCATCAACCACATGGGTGCAAAATGAAGAAACTCAAGAGGAGCAACAACAAGAGCAAGTGCACTATATGAACAACCAAAATTCTGGATCAAATGAAGTGTATGGTGACACCTACAATCCATCTTGGAAGAACCACCCAAACCTTAGGTGGGGAGACAACCACAACCAAAACCAACAATCATGGCAAAGAAACTCAGCTCAAAACACTCCAAGAAACAATCAAAATCACAACCAGCAGCCAACTAACCAAAACTTTTACAGAAAACCCCAAAATAATTACCCCAACTCTAACCATTATCCACCCGATAACCAACCAACTAACCAAAACACTTACCATCATCCATTAACACCCCAAAACCAACCAATCTCACAAGACTCTTAGAGGATTACTAATCTGGAGATGCTCATGGAGAAGATGATGAAGAACCAAGAATTGATAACAAAGACCCAAGAAGCTTCCATGAAGAGCCTAGAAAGACAGATTGGACAAATCTCCAAGCAGATTTCTATTGAGAGGCCTTCAAGCACACTACCAAGTGATACCATTCCTAATCCAAAAGAAGAATGCAAAGCTGTGCAATTAAGGAGTGGAAAGACATTGGTGGATAGCAACCAAGGGGCAACCAAGAAACTTATGGAGAATGACAAAGAGCCAACAGAGAAAGATGGAGCTAACAACAAGGACATAACAAGCAAGAATGTCCCAGAAAAGCTCACAGAAGAGAACAACCAACCACAGAATTTAAAGAAGGGAAAGCAGATCATGGAAGAACTTAATCCAAAACAGCAGCAAGTAGAGAAGAGTCGTACATCTCCACTACCTTATCCACAGAGATTCCAAAAAGAAGCAAAGGATCAACACTTCCACAAATTCCTTGAGACTTTCAAGAAGCTAGAGATCAACATACCTTTGGCTGAGGCATTGGAGCAAATGCCTCTATATGCCAAGTTCCTAAAGGAGCTCATCAACAAGAAGAGGAGTTGGAATGAGAAGGAGACTGTAATGCTCACTGAAGAATGCAGTGCACTAATCAGAAAAGGACTTCCTCCCAAGCTTGAAGATCCTGGAGGTTTCTTCCTACGTTGAACTATTGGAAGTCTATCCATCGACAAGGGGATGTGTGACTTAGGAGCAAGCATAAATCTAATTCCATCCTCTTTAGTCAAAAAGCTTGGCATAGGAGAGGTGAAACCAATGCAAATGTCCTTGGAATTAGTGGACCAATCAGTGGTATATCCTAAAGGGTTAATTGAAAACCTTTTAATTAAGGTTGACAAGTTCATCTTTCCTGCAGACTTTGTGATCCTAGAATTAGCAGAGAATGAGAATGACTCCATAATACTTGGTCGACCATTTTTGGCCACTGCTAGAGCCATTGTAGATATAGAGCAGGGAGAGCTAACCCTCAGGATGCATGAAGAAAGCATCACCCTGAAAGTATTTCCAAAATCACAAAGTAAAGAAGGAACAAGCAAGACAAGTAGTGACTTTCTTCCAAGGCAAGCAACCAACAACACAGTAGAACAGAAAAATGAGCAGGTGCAAGAAGGAAAAGGAATTCAAAAAGAAGACGGGATGATAAACAAAAAGGGAGGTATCACAACTCAAGTCACTGTCAAGGGAGAAAGATCAACAAGAAAAAAAAGATGAAGAACAAGAAGAAGGCCTACAAAGGGTGGAAGAATAAAAAAATCCCAACTGAAGGATTTTCCAAAGGTGATAAGGTGCAACTAGTATATCAACAGCTGGGAACAGAAGATCATTACACTGTCAACCAAGTACTCTCTCTTGAGCACATTGAAATTGAGCATCAAGGCACACAGAGAAAGCTTACTGTGAGAGGGGACAAGTTGAGACATCACCAGCATCAACCACCCTAAAGGGGAGTTCAATGTCAAGCTAGTGACAATAAAAGAGCGTTTCATGGGAGGCAACCCATGATTTAAGATTCCTATCCTTTCTTTTATTCAATAAGTTATGATTACCTGAGCATGATTTTGAACTTTCATATAAATGCATATATTGTTTTGAAGCATATGTCAGACTTCTAAGTTTGGTGTGCCTTAAGGCATACCCAAATTTGTTTTTTTTCAAAAAGGGGGTTATTCTTAGAACATATGCATAATCATTTTTGATGAAGCATATGACCAAACACTAAGTTTGGTGTCTGCATGTGTAACAATGTTCAGAAGATCAATTTCTATTCATGGAATCAAAATCATACAGAGATGGATCATGCATCATTATTTTTTGAAATTTTGAAAAAAAAAATTTAAAATTATATATCAATTGTGAAGAATTATTCCCTCAGTAAGAGATAAGTTTGGTGTTTACCAACCTTTGGCATTGCTAACTAAGGGACACAATTGATCGTTTATGAAAAAAAACAAAAGCAATTTTCTTCTTTATTGCAAACCACTTACCAACGTATATATTCATGTTCTAAGGCTAGCTGTTTTGGTTTGATTAGGAAAAAGAGGTTGAGATAAATACAAGGAGGGGAGGGGCCACGGCTAGGACAAGCCAATTGAGGAGTGGTCACATGTGCCTAGAGAAGTGTGCTCCTTGGGAAGCAGAATCTGCATGCATGCACCATCGAACACCTAAATACATGCAATCAATGAGAAGAAGATCCTCGTCAAGCCTTAACAATGCATGCAAGCCGTTCAATCCATGAACCCTTTATATGTTCAACTCAATCTCAACCCTTCATGATCACCAACGAACTTCCCTCTCATTCATTGTGGTTTTGTTAGAAAGTTTGAAGAACCTGCCTACAAATAGCCGTTAACACTAAATGGCTTACACATTCATACAAACTATCTTCACTTGTAAAACATAACCCCCTCTACTCCCAAAACTAAAGCCAACAATTCCCTTCTCTTGCACAACAAAACCAAGCATCATCCCAAACACAACACATTTTTTCGTTACTCCCACTTTTCCCTTCCTCTCACCTCAAATCTAATGGCCTCCTCAAGTTCAAAAAGAAGGCCGGGAAAGGAACCAATGGTGACCGAGCCTCCATCATATGATGCAAGAAAATTTAGGTCCCAATTCCATGAAGGGAGATATCATAGATTCATGAAGACAAAGAATGTCATTTATGAGAAGGGCCTTGAGTTGAAGGACGGGGAATACCCCATCATGAGGCAAATCACTAAAGAAAGAAGGTGGGAACTTTTATGTGCTCCTCTCGTTGACATTAGTGCAGTTAGGATCAGGGAATTCTATGCAAATGCTGTAAAAGAGAACAAAGACAGTGCCCCTTACACGAGTTATGTCAGAGGAGTTGAAGTGAATTTCAGTCCAGCAGCCATGACAAGGGCCCTAAAGTTGAAAACTATAACTTATGCAGAGCCTAGTTTTGAGACCAGATTGCAGATGGAAAACAATCCTGATGAAATCTTGCAAGGGTTATGAATAGAAAACACAGACTGGGAAAGAGACTCAAAAGGGATCCCAAGCCACTTGAAAAGAATAAATATCACTCCTGTGGCCAAGGGATGGTATAAGATAGTAAGGAGATCTATCCTTCCTACTGGAAACGCCTCTTCGGTCACTATCAAACGAGCACTCTTGACATACTGTATCCTACATGGAGGTGAAATCAACCTCGCACAACTTATAGCCGACAGTATTCAAGAGATGGCTAACAGCACAAGTAAATCAAGTGGTCTTGGACATCCAAGTACCATCCTCAGGCTATACAACAATGCTGGAGTGATCTTTGAAGATGAGGACACAGAAAAAGTGAAAAAGGGGAAAGGAATCACCAAGAGGAGCATGGAAGGGTTGAATGAAGAAGATGATCAAGAGGGAGTGGTAGCTCCCAGACAAAGAAGATCTCAAAGAGAGGGAGAACAAGAGCAAGCTCATGGTGCCATAGACATGAGCCAGCTACAAAGAGCAATTGAAGAGCTATCCCAGCAACTCATGAAAGCTCAACAAGAGCAAAATCAAGGGCGCCAAGAGTAATATCTAGAGCCCCATCCAGAGTTTTGGGAGCAATATTTGAGGGATAAAGAGGAGCGAGAAGCTTGGCAGCGTCAAATGGAGGAGAGGCAAGAGAGCTGGCAACAACAAATGATGACTCAACAGCAAGAATTTCATACAAAGATTCTTGAAGAACAAAGGGTGCAGTACAAAGAACTCAAAGAATCATATGATAAGTTGTACTTTAGTCAAGCTAAAGCAGGGGAATATAGTCACAACCTGTATCAATGGAAGAATATTTATCACACCATGGGAGAAGTTAGATATGTGCAAAGAATGGAGAGTGATGAAAACATACAAGTAAGGTTGGAGTACTTGACCCACAATTTGCCAACACTCAATCCACAGATCAAGCCATTTGAGCAATGCCATGAATTTGAAGCCAAGCAGCAAGCAAGGTCTCATCACTATACGGAGGTAACACTTAACAGATTGGAAGAAGTTGGGCTCTCAGGGCTCTTAGATTCTATCTGGGATAGAAGATGCCCTGGTGAAGAAGTCTGAGACTATTCCAAGCTAGGGAAGAGAAAGAAGAAAAAGGGAGAATCAAGCAGCAGCCACAATCATTAGAAGGTGGCAAAGTTCTTTCATACTACTAATAAGGAGATGCATGTCTGAAACATGATATGCCTCCACTGTTTATTCTCTTTTACTCCATTTTCATGCATTTTTTTTATTGCTTAATAAGTAGTTAGAGAAATAATTTGCATGATGCTTGTCATTCATCACCTAGCTGAATTTTGTTTTGTTTCCCATATGCTTGAATAAAAGAGAATTGTTTGAATTAGAAAGTAAATATCCAATGTTGCATAAGTTAGAATGGAAGTTAATGGTGGTGAATGTGTTTGATTAAATGTATAACTCATGAAATAATTACTGCATAGTGTCATTTTCATTGAAGTGTGAGCTAGCTTGCTGTTATAAAGGTTCCTATCAATAAAGAAAAAGCCCTTGAGAACAAAAATAAAACAGAAAGAAAAGGAAGTAGAAAAAGCCAATGTGGCAAGAAAAACAAAGAATAAAGGCTGGACACCAATAGCTTGGACCCTAGAACACATGCCTGTGGTGTTCTTGTACTAGGATATGCTTGGACAAGTAAATTCTGAGGGGTATTTCAAAACCCGGTCACTTAGATCAACTGATTTGGGATGGCCAATCGAAAGTCCACAATAAAGAGCAACCGAGATACAGAACATTTAGTTATCCAAAGAGATGCTGGGCATCAATGATCCTAGGAGGAAATAGTGAGCCATGTGTCTGTGGTGGAGAAATGTTAAGTAAAAATAAAGCCAACGGCTACTACAGCATTTGACACCAAGCCTTCAAAGAATAATAAGCTTGTTAAGCAAAATGAGAAAAGAAAAGTTAGCAAGGGAGCAAGTAAAGAGTAAACCTTATAACAGCAAGTTTAGTAAGCCTTTGAGGAAAAGTGTATATTATGTAACAGCAAACAATAACTGAGTTATCATTGTCTGCATAAAAACTCCATGAATCAAGTTTTGCTATATGCCTAATAAGGATATGTTTTCTCTTCTTGTTCATTTCATTTTCTCTTAGTTTTGATGCTTGCTTGGGGACAAGCAAGATTTAAGTTTGGCGTTGTGATGACAAGTCATCATATACCCATTTTTCAAGCTAAATTCACTTGTTTCATTAGTCTTTATGCACTTTCTTGCATCCTAAGTAAGTGATTTGGAATGAAAATGCATAACTTCTTTAAATCAAACAACCACCATTAAATTGATGCTAAATCATGAGGTTTGAGCTAAAATTTATTAATTTTTAATGAATTATAAACCTTATGAGTTTAGAGATACTTTGATTGGTTGTTTTGGTTTCTTGAAGGTGAAGAAAGGAAGAAAAGAAGAAAAATGTGGCTTAAGAAGTGTGGCCAAGAGAAGAGAAGTGTGGTGCAACATAGAAGAAGGAAGCAAACACTGCCCTCCACAAGAGCACACTTCCCTCCAGGAGAGCAGCATAATGAACCAAGCCTTTAAAAGCATCATTGCCCTGCCCACAACAAGAGTAGAGCACAATTCTATGCCAAGGACCAAAGGAAGCAAAAACTCTGTCCTGCCCTCCTCAAGAGCAATATCGGGCTTTCATGAAAAATAATTCAAAGGAAATTCCTTCCTAGTGTTTCCTATGGGTTTCGAACCCAAGAACAAGGAGGAAAGGAGGAGCGCTCAAACACAAGGAAAACAAGCAAAAATTGGCTTGCTTTCAATCTCCAAGAATCGAACACGGCAGCATGAGGAAGCAAGGAACTAGGCGTTACTTTGGTGCCAAGAAAACCAAGGAAAAAGGAGCAGCGTGTGCCTCCACCAAGTTTCGAACTTGGGACTTCACCAAGTGGCAACATTGCCCTGCCATCCACAAGGGCAGGGCAGCATTTTGTGGTGCATGGCCAGCGCACAAAATTGGCACGGGCATGAGCTTGGCGCACAGCAAGCACGCACGGGCAGCAAGGCAAGCGCACCATGGCAACACTGCCCTGCCCTCCACAAGGGCAGGGCAGCATCCTGACGCATCACACGCACCAAGCATGCACGCAATGAGGCCGCATGCACCAATTCCTGCTCTGCCCTCCACAAGGGCAGGGCAGCCTCCTGGAAGCTACTTTCTCATGGGCTGAAAATTGGATTAAAAACCCAATTTAATTCATTTCTTCACCAAATCAAAAGCCCATCACAATTCCAAAAATCCAAGAATAGAATTGTATAAATAGGAGATAGTTTGATGTAATTAGGACCTTTCTTTTGATTTTTGAATTTTCACATCTTCAGACTTGATTTTGAGAGCTTGGAACTGAGATTTCAGAGAATTGGGAAGGAGAATTGATCTCTCTTCTTCCTCGTTCTTGCTTGAGCACTTTTTACTTTTCTTGTTTGAGTCTTGGGTGTGAAGAATTGAGGAATTTCTGTCTCAATCTCCATTCAAGATCTCTTTAATTTCCCTTCTGCATAATTGAGTTCAATTCCATTTCCTTTACTGCTTCAATCTTTAATTTCTTGTTAATTGCTTTGTGAACTTGGATCTGGGAAGGCAATTGAGATCTAGACTCTGCTATCTAGTCTCTGGAGCCCTGAGATCTAATTCTCTTTTTGGTTCTTCTGTTGAACCCCTGCTGCAATTAAATTTCCATTCCTGTTTGAATTCTAGTTCCTTCCAATTTATCTTCTGCTTTATTAATTCCTGCAATTTAATTTCCCTTGCTTAAATTCTGAATTCCCAGTCCTCAAATCCCTTTTCCATTCAAGCAATTTATATTTCTTTCACTTTAAGTTACTGCAATTTACATTTCTTTCACTTTAAGTTTCAGTCATTTAATTTCTTGTTCTTTAAGATTCAGCACCTTTACTTCCAATTCTCTTTAATTTCTGCAATTCATCCCTCTCCCTTTACATTTCCTGCTATTTACTTACTGTTGGATACAAATTCACTCAACCAATACTTGATTCGCTTGACTAAATCAACCAATGAACTAAAATTGCTCAATCCTTCAATCCCTGTGGGATCGACCTCACTCCTGTGAGTTTTATTACTTGATGCGACCCGGTACACTTGCCGGTGAGTTTTGTGTTGGATCGTTTTCCACACATCACTTCATAGAGGGATTCACCTTCCTTCTGTCTGAAGGTTTGGACTTCCACTCTAAGCTTACTCAATTTTTGAGGTGGAAAGAACTTTGCCAAGAAGGCATTGACTAGCTTTTCCCAAGAGTTCAGGCTTTCTTTAGGTTGTGAGTCCAACTATATCCTAGCTCTGTCTCTTACAGCAAAAGGGAATAGCATAAGTTTGTAGACCTCAGGGTCAACCCCATTGGTCTTGACAGTGTCACAGATTTGCAAGAATTCAGCTAAAAACTGATGAGGATCTTCCAATGGAAGTCCATGGAACTTGCAATTCTGTTGCATTAGAGAAACTAATTGAGGCTTAAGCTCAAAGTTGTTTGCTCCAATGGCAGGGATAGAGATGCTCCTCCCATAGAAGTCGGGAGTAGGTGCAGTAAAGTCACCCAGCACCTTCCTTGCATTGTTGGCATTGTTGTTGTTTTCGGCTGCCATGGGTTCTTCTTCTTTGAAGATTTCTGTTAGGTCCTCTACAGAGGGTTGTGCTTTAGCTTCTCTTAGCTTTCGCTTCAAGGTCCTTTCAGGTTCAGGGTCAGCCTCAACAAGAATGCTTTTGTCTTTGCTCCTGCTCATATAAAAGAGAAGAGAACAAGAAAATATGGAATCCTCTACGTCACAGTATAGAGATTCCTTGAGGTGTCAGAGGAAAAGAAGAATAGAAGGAGGAGGTAGAAGAATTCGAACTTATCAAGAGAGATAGAGTTCGAATTGTGCATTGAGGAGGAGTGTTAGTCCATAAATAGAAGGATGTGAGAAGAGGGGAAGGAATTTTCGAAAATTAAAGTAAAAGATTTTGAAACAATTGAAAGAAATTTTGAAAATTTGATGAATGATTTTCGAAAATTAAAGTTGGAAAAGAAATAAAGTGATTTTTGAAAAAGATTTTTGAAAGTAGACATAAAAAAGATATGATTGAAAACTATTTTGAAAAAGATGTGATTAAAAAGATATGATTGAAAAGTTATGGTTTTAAAAAGATATGATTGAGGAGATATGATTTAAAAAACAATTTAAAAAGATTTGATTTTGAAAATTAATGACTTGGCTAACAAGAAATTTAAAAGATATGATTCAGACATTAAACCTTTCTCAATAGAAAATGCAACATAATTGAAATGTTGAATCAAATCATTAATTGTTAGCAAGTATTTTTGAAAATGGAAAGAAATTGATTTTGAAAATATATGATTGAAAAGATATGATTTGAAAAAGATTTGATTTTGAAAAATTATGAAAACTTGAAAAAAAATTGCATTAAAAATAAAATCTTCCCTCTTGTGCCATCCTGGCGTTAAACGCCCAGAATGGTATACATTCTGGCGTTTAACGCCCAAAATGCTACCCTTTTGGGTGTTAAATGCCCAGCCAAGTACCCTGGTTGGCGTTTAAACGCCAGTTTTCCTTCCTCGCTGGGCGTTTTGAACGCCCAGCTTTTTCTGTGTAATTCCTCTGCTGCATGTTCTGAATCTTCAATTCTCTGTATTATTGACTTGAAAAGTCACAAATTAAAAATTTTTTTTGACTTTTTAATGATGAGGAATAATCAAAATGCAACTAAAATCAAATAAACAATACATGCAAGACACCAAACTTAGAAGTTTGTATACTACTGACACTAACAAATTGAGAATGCATATGAGAAACAACAAAACACTCAAGACAAGAGAATTTAAAGATCAAAGCAAGGAAATCATCAAGAACAACTTGAAGATCAATGAAGACACATGATGCATGTAATTTTCGAAAATTAGAAGAATAAAGACATGCAATTGACACCAAACTTAAACACTAGACTCAAACAAGAAACAAAAAAAAATATTTTTGATTTTAAGATTTTATAATTTTTTGGATTTTTTTGAAAATTGAGTAAAAAAGAAAATAAGGATATCAAAATTCTGAATGAGAATTCCAGGAATCATGCAATGTTAGTCTAAAGCTTTAGTCTAAAGAAATTAGACATGGCTAGCCAAGCTTCAGCAGGACATTACATTCAAGAGCTAAATTGATGAGAATCAATCAGCTTTGGTGATGATAAGAACATCACCTTGAAACACTAGAATTCATTCTTAAGAAATTTGAAGAAAAATACCTAATCTAAGCAACAAGATGAACCGTCAGTTGTCCAAACTCAAACAATCCCCAGCAACGGCGCCAAAAACTTGGTGCACGAAATTGTGATCATCAATGGCACCATCAACATGGTATGCTCAATTGCAATCTCAACTCTTTATCACAACTTCGCACAACTAACCAGCAAGTGCACTGGGTTGTCCAAGTAATAAACCTTACGCAAGTAAGGGTCGATCCCATGGAGATTGTTGGTATGAAGCAAGCTATGGTCATCTTGTAAATCGCAGTCAGGCATATTCAAATGGTTATGGAGGATTTATGAATAAAGCATAAAATAAAGATAGAGATACTTATGTAATTCATAGGTGAGAATTTCAGATAAGCGTATGGAGATGCTCTGTCCCTTCCGTCTCTCTACTTTCCTACTGTCTTCATCCAATCCTTCTTACTCATTTCCATGGCAAGCTGTATTTTGGGCATCACTGTTGTCAATGGCCACAATCCCGTCCTCTCAGTGAAAATGTTCAACGTGCTCTGTCACAGCACGGCTAATCATCTGTCGGTTCTCAATCAGGTTGGAATAGAATCCAGTGATTCTTTTGCGTCTATCTCTAACGCCCAGCCTTCAGAAGTTTGAAGCTTGTCACAGTCATTCAATCCTTGAATCCTACTCAGAATACCACAGACAAGGTTTAGACCTTCCGGATTCTCTTGAATGCCGCCATCAATTCTAGCTTATACCACGAAGATTTTGATTAAGGAATCCAAGAGATAAACATTCAAGCCTTGTTTGCTTGTAAAACAGAGGTGGTTGTCAGGCACGCGTTCATAAGTGAGAATGATGATGAGCGTCACATAATCATCACATTCATCATGTTCTTGGGTGCAAATGAATATCTTAGAACAAGAATAAGCTGAATTGAATGGAAGAACAATAGTAATTGCATTAATACTCGAGGTACAGCAGAGCTCCACACCTTAATCTATGGTGTGTAGAAACTCCACCGTTGAGAATACATAAGAACAAGGTCTAGGCATGGCCGTGAGGCCATCACCCAATGATCTAAGAACTAGACGTCCAAAGATGATCAAAAGATCTAAAGTGATCCAAAGATTAAAAATACAATAGCAAAAGGTCCTATTTGTAGAGAACTAGTAGCTTAGGGTTTACAAAGATGAGTAAGTGACATAAAAATCCACTTCCGGGCCCACTTGGTGTGTGCTTGGGCAGAGCATTGAAGCTTTCATGTGTAGAGACTTTTCTTCGAGTTAAACGCCAGCTTTTGTGCCAGTTTGGGCGTTTAACTCCCATTCTTGTCCCAGTTCCGGCGTTAAACGCTAGAATTCTTGAGCTGACTTGGAACGCCTGTTTGGGCCATCAAATCTCGAGTAAAGTATGGACTATTATAAATTGTTGGAAAGCCCAGGATGTCTACTTTCCAACGCAATTAAAAGCGCACCAATTGGGCTTCTGTAGCTCCAGAGAATCCACTTCGAGTGCAGGGAGGTCAGAATCCAATAGCATCTGCAGTCCTTTTCAGCCTCTGAATCAGATTTTTGCTCAGGTCCCTCAATTTCAGCCAGAAAATACCTGAAATCACAGAAAAACACACAAACTCATAGTAAAGTCCAGAAAAGTGAATTTTAACTAAAAACTAATAAAAATATAATAAAAACTAACTAAAACATACTAAAAACATACTAAAAACAATGCCAAAAAGCGTATAAATTATCTGCTCATCAGTCATCTTTTCTTTTGACTTTTTCTTTTTAAATTTGAAAATTTTCAAAATCAAATCTCTTGTCTTAAATTTTAAATCTTATCTTATCTTGTTTAACATTTCTTTCCAAATTTAATTTTTAAAATCTTTGATTGACTCTTTCTTTTTAAATTTCAAAATTTTCAAAATCAAATCTTTTATTTTATTTTCAAATCTTGTTAGCTAGTTGTCTGCCTTATCTTATTCTAAAATTTAAAAGTTTAATGTCCCTTTAATTATTTTCTTAGTTAATTAGTTCCTTTTTAATTTTTGAATCATATCTTATCTTGATCTTTATCTTATTTATACTTTCAAATTTTGTTACTTTATCTTATTTTCATTTAAATTCAAATTTTAAGTTTGGTCATTTCATAATTTCTCTTTCTTTCTTTTTTTTTTGAATTTCAAAAATTATTAAATCCTTTCTTTCTAATTTTTAAAATTTTTCAAAATTTCTGAGTATTATTTTTTAATTTTCAAATTAGTATTCTATTTTCTTTATTTATTTTCAAAAAAATAAAAAAAATATAAAAAATATTTAATTATTGTTTCTTTGGGATATCTCACTGGGAGCTCTCTAGACTTTTGATATAGAGGCTCCCCCTTTTCTTTGTCTCTTGTTTGCAGAGAAACACTAAAATCACTATGGATCAAAATGAGGGTGCTCAATCCAGAACAACTTTGAGATCCTATACAGCTCTGATGAGCGGATAATTTGTACACTTTTTGGTATTGTTTTTAGTATATTTTTGGTAGTTTTAGTTGAGTTTTTAGTATATTTTTATTAGTTTGTAGTTAAAATTCACTTTTCTGGACTTTACTATGAGTTTGTGTATTTTTCTGTGATTTCAGGTATTTTCTGGCTGAAATTGAGGGATCTGAGCAAAAATCTGATCCAGAGACTCAAAAGGACTGCAGATGCTGTTGGATTCTGACCTCCCTGCACTCGAAGTGGATTTTCTGGAGCTACAGAAGCCCAATTGGCGGGCTCTCAACGGCGTTGGAAAGTAGATATCCTGGGCTTTCCAGCAATATATAATAGTCCATACTTTGCCCAAGATTTGATGGCCCAAACCGGCGTTCAAAGTCACCTCAAGAAATTCCAGCGTTAAACGCCGGAACTGGCACCTAATTGGGAGTTAAACGCCCAAACTGGCACTAAAGCTGGCGTTTAACTCCAAGAAGAGTCTCTACACGAAAATGCTTCATTGCTCAGCCCAAGCACACACCAAGTGGGCCCGGAAGTGGATTTTTATGTCATTTACTCATCTTTGTACACCTTAGGCTACTAGTTATCTATAAGTAGGACCTTTTACTATTGTATCTAGGAGACTTTGGTAGCTATCTTCGTTTTATGCTATCTTAGATCATTGGGAGGCTGGCCATTCGGCCATGCCTAGACCTTATGCTTATGTATTTTCAACGGTGGAGTTTCTACACACCATAGATTAAGGTGTGGAGCTCTGCTGTACCTCGAGTATTAATGCAATTACTATTATTCTTCCATTCAATTCCGCTTGTTCTTTGTCCAAGATATCACTTGTTCTTCAACTTGATGAAGGTGATGATTGACGCCCATCACCATTCTCACCCATGAACAAGGTGACTGACAACCATTCTTGTTCTACAAGCATCTGAGGCTTAGTGAATATCTCTTGGATTCCTGATTGCACGATGCATGGTTGATCGCCTGACAACCGAGTGCTCGCCTGACAAACGAGCCAACCATTCCGTGAGATCAGAGTCTTCGTGGTATAGGCAGGACCTGATGGCAGCATTCAAGAGAATCCGGAAGGTCTTACCTTGTCTGTGGTATTCTGAGTAGGATTCAATGATTGAATGACTGTGACGTGCTTCAAACTCCTAGCAGGCTAGGGCGTTAGTGACAGACGCAAAAGTATCAATGGATATTATTCCGGCCTGACCGAGAACCGACAGCTGAATTCCGCTATGCTGTGACAGAGCATATGCTCTCGCTTTCACTGAGAGGATGGGAGGTAGCTGCTGACAACAGTGAAACCCTACACGAGCTTGCCATGGAAAGGAGTAAGAAGGATTGGATGAAGGCAGTAGGAAAGTAGAGAGACGGAAGGGAAGGCATCTTCATACGCTTGTCTGAAGCTCTTACACCAATGATATACATAAGTATCACTATCTTTATCTTTTATGTTATTTTCGTTCATCATCATATACATTTGAGTTTGCCTGACTAAGATTTACAAGATGACCATAGCTTGCTTCAATGCTAACAATCTCCGTGGGATCGACCCTTACTCACGTAAGGTATTACTTGGACGACCCAGTGCACTTGCTGGTTAGTTGTGCGAAGTTGTGTAATGCCATGGAATTGAACCACCAAGTTTTTGGAGTTCATGACCAGGGATTATGAGAGTTGTGAAAAGTATTGTTCACAATTTCGCGCACCAAGTTTTTGGCGCCGTTGCCGGGGATTGTTCAAGTTTTGAGCAAGCTTTTGGTAACAATGCCTGGGATTGTTCTAGTTTGGACAACTGACGGTTCATCTTGTTGCTTAGATTAGGTATTTATTTTTTTCGAAATTCTTGAAGATGAATTCTAGAGTTTCATGATGATTTGTTGAAATCTGGCTGGCTGAGAAGCCATGTCTAATCTGATTGGACCGAGGTTTCAACTTATCACCACAAGAGCTTGTTGATTTTCATCAATTTTGCTTTTGGAGCAGTGATCTACTAAGGCTTGGCTGACCTTTGGTCATGTCTAGTGTTTTGGACCGAAGCTTTCTTTGAAGGCTTGGCTGGCTGTGAAGCCATGTCTAATTCCTGGACCGGAGTCTTAGACTAGCATTGCACTGATTCCTGGAATTCTCATTAAGAATTTTGATATCTTTTTCCACTTAATTTTCGAAAAAAAAAAAAATTTTACAAAATCATAAAAACCAAAAATATTTGATGTTTCTTGCTTAAGTCTAGTGTCTCATCTTAAATTTGGTGTCAATTGCATGCATTCATTCATGTGTCTTAAGGATCTTCAAGTAATTCTTGATGATTTCTTACTCTGATCTTTGAATTCTTTTGGCTTGAGTGTTTATGTGTCTCATATAGTGTCAGTAGTATACAAACTGCTAAGTTTGGTGTCTTGCATGCATTGTTATTTGATTCTTGTTGCATTTTGATTATTAAAAAAATCCAAAAATATTTTTAATTTTGTGTCTTTTCAAGTCAATGATACAAAGAATTGAAGATTCAGAACATACTGCAGAGGAATTATACAGAAAAAGCTGAGCATTCAAAAATGCCCAGTGAAGAAGGCAGACTGGCGTTTAAACGCCAGCCAGGGTACCTGGTTGGGCGTTTAACGCCCAAAGAGGTAGCATTTTGGGCGTTAAACGCCTGAATGTATACCATTCTGGGCGTTTAACGCCAGGATAGTGCTAGGGGGAAGATTTTGTTTTCAAATCAATTTTTTTTCAAGTTTTCAAAGTTTTTCAAAACCAAATCTTTTTCAAATCAAATCTTATCAATCAAATGTTTTCAAAATCAATTTCTTTCCTTTTTCAAAGATACTTACTAACAATTAATGATTTGATTGAACATTTTTTGCCTTTTCTGTTGAGGAAGGTTTTATGTTTGAATCATATCTTTTCTTGTTAGGCAAGTCATAAATTTTTAAAATCATATCTTTTCAAATTATTTTCAAAATATATCTTTTAAAATTGTTTTCAAATCATATCTTCTCAATCACATTTTTTTTAAAAAACCAATCATATCTTTGTAATTACATCTTTTTCAAAATAGTTTTCAATCAAATCTTTTTGACTTCTAATTTCAAAATCTTTTTCAAAAATCACTTTAATTCTTCCCCACTTTCAATTTTCGAAAATTATCAATCAATTTTAAAATGTTTTTGAAATCTTTTTAATTGAATTTTCGAAAATTCTCTTCCCTCTTTCCCACATCCTTCTATTTATGGAGTACCACTCCTTCTTAATGCACAATTCGAACCTTATCTAATTAAAGTTCGAATTCTTCTTCTCCTTCTTCTTTCTATTTCTCTTTTCCTCTGACACTTCAAGGAATCTCTATACTGTGACATAGAGGATTCCACATTTTCTTTTTCTCTTCTCTTTCATATGAGCAGGAGCAGAGACAAGGGCATTCTTGTTGAAGCTGACCCTGAACCCGAAAGGACCTTGAAGAGAAAGCTAAGAGAAGCCAAAGCACAACTCTCTTTAGAGGACCTGACCGAATTCTTCAAAGAAAAAGAAGACATGGCAGCCGAAAACAACAACAATGCCAACAATGCAAGGAAGGTGCTGGGTGACTTCACTGCACCTACTCCTGATTTCTATGGGAGAAGCATCTCTATCCCTGCCATTGGAGCAAACAACTTTGAGCTTAAGCCTCAATTAGTTTCTCTAATGCAACAGAATTGCAAGTTCCATGGACTTCCAATGGAAGATCCTCATCAGTTTTTAGCTGAGTTCTTGCAAATCTGTGACACAGTCAAGACTAATGGGGTAGACCCTGAGGTCTATAGACTGATGCTATTCCCTTTTGCTGTAAGAGACAGAGCTAGAATATGGTTGGATTCTCAACCTAAAGAAAGCCTGGACTCTTGGGAAAAGCTAGTCAATGCCTTCTTGGCAAAGTTCTTTCCACCACAAAGATGGAGTAAGCTTAGAGTGGAAGTCCAAACCTTCAGACAGAAGGATGGAGAATCCCTCTATGAAGCTTGGGAAAGATACAAACAATTAATCAGAAGATGTCCCTCAGACATGCTTTCTGAATGGAGCATCATAGGTATTTTCTATGATGGTCTCTCTGAACTATCTAAGATGTCCTTGGATAGCTCTGCTGGAGGATCTCTTCATCTGAAGAAGACGCCTACAGAGGCTCAAGAGCTAATTGAAATGGTTGCAAATAACCAATTCATGTACACTTCTGAAAGGAATCCTGTGAACAATGGGACTAATCAGAAGAAAGGAGTTCTTGAGATTGATGCTCTGAATGCCATACTGGCTCAGAACAAGATATTGACTCAACAAGTCAATTTGATTTCTCAAAGTCTGTCTGGAATGCAAAATGCACCTGGCAGTACTAAGGAAGCTTCATCTGAGGAAGAAGCTTATGATCCTGAGAACCCTTCAATGGAGGAGGTGAATTACCTAGGAGAACCCTATGGAAACACCTATAATTCTTCATGGAGAAATCACCCAAATTTCTCATGGAAGAATCAAGAGAGACCTCAACAGGGTTTCAATAACAATAATGGTGGAAGAAACAGGTTTAGCAATGGCAAGCCTTTTCCATCATCTTCTCAGCAATAGACAGAGAGTTCTAAGCAGAGTACTTCTGACTTAGCAACAATGGTCTCTGATCTAATCAAAACCACTCAAAGTTTCATGAATGAAACAAGGTCCTCCATCAGAAATTTGGAAGGACAAGTGGGACAGCTGAGTAAGAAAATTACTGAACTCCCTCCTAGTACTCTCCCAAGTAATACAGAAGAAAATCCAAAAGGAGAGTGCAAAGCCATAGACATGGCCGAATATGGAGAGGAAAGAGAGGAGGAGGACGCCACTGAGGAAGACCCCAGTGGGCGTGTACCAATCTCCTCTGAGTTCCTCAATGAGGAACAATGGGAATCTGAGGCTCAAAATGAGACCATAGAGATTCTATTGGACTTACTTCTGCCATTCATGAGCTCTGATGAGTATTCTTCCTCTGAAGAGGATGAGTATGTCACTGAAGAGCAAGTTGCTAAATACCTTGGAGCAATCATGAAGCTAAATGACAAGTTATTTGGAAATGAGACTTGGGAGGATGAACCACCTTTGCTCACCAAAGAACTGGATGACTTGTCTAGGCAGAAACTGCCTCAAAAGAGGCAGGATCCTGGGAAGTTTTCTATACCTTGTACCATAGGCACCATGACCTTCAAGAAGGCCTTGTGTGACTTAGGGTCAAGTGTAAACCTCATGCCCCTCTCTGTAATGGAGAAATTAGGGATCTTTGAGGTGCAAGCTGCAAGAATCTCATTAGAGATGGCAGACAATTCAAGAAAACAAGCTCATGGACTTGTAGAGAATGTTTTGGTGAAGATTGAAGACCATTACATCCCTACTGATTTCATAGTCCTAGAGACTGGGAAGTGCATGGATGAATCTATCATCCTTGGCAGACCCTTCCTAGCCACAGCAAAGGCTGTGATTGATGTTGATAGAGGAGAGTTGATCATTCAAGTGAATGAAGAATCCTTGGTGTTTAAAGCCCAAGGACATCCCTCTATCACCATGGAGAAGAAGCATGAAGAGCTTCTCTCAAAACAGAGCCAAGCAGAGCCCCCACAGTCAAACTCTAAGTTTGGTGTTGGGAGGCCACAACCAAACTCTAAGTTTGGTAGGTTCCAACACGGTTCTGAGTATTTCTGAGGCTCCATGAGAGTCCTCTGTCAAGCTAATGACATTAAAGAAGCGCTTGTTAGGAGGCAACCCAATGTCTTATAGTTAACTATTTTCTTTTGTTATTTTATCTTTTTTGTAGGTTGATGATCATAAGAAGTCACAAAAACAATGAAAAAAGCAAAAACAGAAAGAAAAACAGGAAGAAAAACAGCACACCCTGGAGGAGAAGAAGCTGGCGTTCAAACGCTAGTAATGCTAGCTGTTGGGCGTTTAACACCCAGTCTGGCACCATTCTGGGCGTTTAACGCCAGAAAGGGGCACCAGACTGGCGTTAAACGCCAGAAAAGGGCAACAACCTGGCGTTAAACGCCAGGAATGGGCACCAGCCTGGCGTTTAACGCCAGAAATGGCTCAAAACGTGAATTTTGATGCCACTTGGTGCAGGGATGACTTTTCCTTGACACCACAGGATCTGTGGACCCCACAGGACCCCACCACCACTCTCTCTCTTCTTCTCCCATTCACCAATCACCTCAATACCTCTTTCCCAAAAACCCTTCACCTATCAAATCCCATCTTTCTCTTCACCACTCACATCCATCCTTCATAAATCCCCACCAACCTCACCCTTCAAATTCAAACCACTTTCCCTCCCAAACCCACCCATAATGGCCGAACCATTACCCCCATCTCTCCTATATATACCCTTCTTCAACCCTTCATTTTCACACAACCTAAACACCCCTTCTTTCCCTTCTTGACCGAACACACCACCTTCTCCCTCTTCCTCATTTCTTCTTCTACTCTCTTCTTTCTTCTTTGCTCGAGGACGAGCAAACATTTTAAGTTTGGTGTGGTAAAAGCGTTGCTTTTTCGTTTTCCATAACCATTTATGGCATCCAAGGCCGGAGAAACCTCTAGAAAGAGGAAAGGGAAGGCAAAAGCTTCCACCTCCGAGTCATGGGAGATGGATAGATTCCTCTCAAGGGTGCATCAAGACCACTTCTATGAAGTTGTGGCCTTGAAGAAGGTGATCCCCGAGGTCCCCTTTTCACTCAAAAAGGGTGAATATCCGGAGATCCGCCATGAGATCCGAAGAAGAGGTTGGGAAGTACTTACCAACCCCATTCAACAAGTCGGAATCTTGATGGTTCAAGAGTTCTATGCCAATGCATGGATCACCAAGAACCATGACCAAAGTGTGAACCCGAATCCAAAGAATTATCTCACTATGGTTCGGGGGAAATACTTGGATTTTAGTCCGGAGAGTGTGAGGGTGGCGTTCAACTTGCCTATGATGCAAGGAGATGAGCATCCTTACACTAGAAGGGTCAATTTTGATCAAAGGTTGGACCAAGTCCTCACAGTTATATGTGAAGAGGGCGCACAATGGAAGCAAGATTCAAGAGGAAAGCCGGTTCAATTGAGAAGGCATGACCTCAAGCCCGTGGCTAGAGGATGGTTAGAGTTCATACAACGCTCAATCATTCCCACTAGCAACCGGTCCGAAGTTACCATAGACCGGGCTATCATGATCCATAGCATCATGATTGGAGAAGAAATAGAGGTTCATGAGGTTATAGCCCAAGAACTCTACAAGGTGGCGGACAAGACCTCCACCTTGGCAAGGCTAGCCTTTCCTCATCTCATCTGTCACCTCTGTTATTCAGTTGGAGTTGACATAGAGGGAGATACCCCCATTGATGAGGACAAGCCCATCACCAAGAAAAGGATGGAGTACACAAGAGATCCCACTCATCATGAGATCCCTGAGATTCCTCAAGGGATGCACTTTCCTCCACAAAACTATTGGGAGCAACTAAATACCTCCCTAGGAGAGTTGAGTTCCAATATGGGACAACTAAGGATGGAACATCAAGAACACTCCATCATCCTTCATGAAATTAGAGAAGACCAAAGAATCATGAGGGAGGAGCAACAAAGACAAGGAAGAGACATTGAGGAGCTCAAGCACTCCATAGGACCTTCAAGAGGAAGGAAGAGCCGCCATCACTAAGGTGGACCCGTTCCTTGATTTCCTTGTTCTTTATTCTTCTGTTTTTCGAATTTTATGCTTATGTTTATCCATGTTTGTGTCTTGTGATCATTAGTGTCTTAGTGTCTATGCCTTAAAGTTATGAATGTCCTATGAATCCATCACCTTTCTTGAATAAAAACGTGCTTAATTGAAAAGGAAAGAATTGCATGAATTCTGAATTTTATAATAGTTTAATTAATTTGATGTGGTGGCAACACTTTTGTTCTCTGAATGTATGCTTGAACAGTGCATATGTCTTTTGAATTTGTGGTTCATGAATGTTGGCTCTTGAAAGAATGATGAAAAAGGAGACATGTTACTGAGGATCTGAAAAATCATAAAAATGATTCTTGAAGCAAGAAAAAGCAGTGAAAAAAAAAAGAAGAAAAAAAAAACCGAAAAAAAGAAGAAAGAAAAAGAAAGAAAAAAAAAGTTGTGATCCAAGGCAATAAGAGTGTGCTTAAGAACCCTGGACACCTCTAATTGGGGACTTTAGCAAAGCTGAGTCACAATCTGAAAAGGTTCACCCAATTATGTGTCTGTGGCATGTATGTATCCGGTGGTAATACTGGAAGACAGAGTGCTTTGGGCCACGGCCAAGACTCAATAAGTAGCTGTGTTCAAGAATCATCATACTTAACTAGGAGAATCAATAACACTATCTGGACTCTGAGTTCCTAAAGAAGCCAATCATTCTGAATTCCAAAGGATAAAGTGAGATGCCAAAACTATTCAGAGCCAAAAAGATAAAAGCCCCGCTCATCTAATTAATACTGATCTTCATAGATGTTTTTGGAGTTCATTGCATATTCTCTTCTTTTTATCCTATTTGATCTTCAGTTGCTTGGGGACAAGCAACAATTTAAGTTTGGTGTTGTGATGAGCGGATAATTTGTACACTTTTTGGTATTGTTTTTAGTATATTTTTGGTAGTTTTAGTTGAGTTTTTAGTATATTTTTATTAGTTTGTAGTTAAAATTCACTTTTCTGGACTTTACTATGAGTTTGTGTATTTTTCTGTGATTTCAGGTATTTTCTGGCTGAAATTGAGGGATCTGAGCAAAAATCTGATCCAGAGACTCAAAAGGACTGCAGATGCTGTTGGATTCTGACCTCCCTGCACTCGAAGTGGATTTTCTGGAGCTACAGAAGCCCAATTGGCGCGCTCTCAACGGCGTTGGAAAGTAGACATCCTGGGCTTTTCAGCAATATATAATAGTCCATACTTTGCCCAAGATTTGATGGCCCAAACCGGCGTTCAAAGTCACCTCAAGAAATTCCAGCGTTAAACGCCGGAACTGGCACCTAATTGGGAGTTAAACGCCCAAACTGGCACTAAAGCTGGCGTTTAACTCCAAGAAGAGTCTCTACACGAAAATGCTTCATTGCTCAGCCCAAGCACACACCAAGTGGGCCCGGAAGTGGATTTTTATGTCATTTACTCATCTTTGTACACCTTAGGCTACTAGTTATCTATAAGTAGGACCTTTTACTATTGTATCTAGGAGACTTTGGTAGCTATCTTCGTTTTATGCTATCTTAGATCATTGGGAGGCTGGCCATTCGGCCATGCCTAGACCTTATGCTTATGTATTTTCAACGGTGGAGTTTCTACACACCATAGATTAAGGTGTGGAGCTCTGCTGTACCTCGAGTATTAATGCAATTACTATTATTCTTCCATTCAATTCCGCTTGTTCTTTGTCCAAGATATCACTTGTTCTTCAACTTGATGAAGGTGATGATTGACGCCCATCACCATTCTCACCCATGAACAAGGTGACTGACAACCATTCTTGTTCTACAAGCATCTGAGGCTTAGTGAATATCTCTTGGATTCCTGATTGCACGATGCATGGTTGATCGCCTGACAACCGAGTGCTCGCCTGACAAACGAGCCAACCATTCCGTGAGATCAGAGTCTTCGTGGTATAGGCAGGACCTGATGGCAGCATTCAAGAGAATCCGGAAGGTCTTACCTTGTCTGTGGTATTCTGAGTAGGATTCAATGATTGAATGACTGTGACGTGCTTCAAACTCCTAGCAGGCTAGGGCGTTAGTGACAGACGCAAAAGTATCAATGGATATTATTCCGGCCTGACCGAGAACCGACAGCTGAATTCCGCTATGCTGTGACAGAGCATATGCTCTCGCTTTCACTGAGAGGATGGGAGGTAGCTGCTGACAACAGTGAAACCCTACACGAGCTTGCCATGGAAAGGAGTAAGAAGGATTGGATGAAGGCAGTAGGAAAGCAGAGAGACGGAAGGGAAGGCATCTTCATACGCTTGTCTGAAGCTCTTACACCAATGATATACATAAGTATCACTATCTTTATCTTTTATGTTATTTTCGTTCATCATCATATACATTTGAGTTTGCCTGACTAAGATTTACAAGATGACCATAGCTTGCTTCAATGCTAACAATCTCCGTGGGATCGACCCTTACTCGCGTAAGGTATTACTTGGACGACCCAGTGCACTTGCTGGTTAGTTGTGCGAAGTTGTGTAATGCCATGGAATTGAACCACCAAGTTTTTGGAGTTCATGACCAGGGATTATGAGAGTTGTGAAAAGTATTGTTCACAATTTCGCGCACCAAGCTCCCACTCCTGACTTCCATGGAAGGAGCATTAGTGTACCTCTCATTAGTGCTCAATCCAGAACAACTTTGAGCTCAACCCATAATTAGTCATTCTAGTGCAGCAAAACTGCCAATTTTATGGACACCCACAGGAAGATCCCAACAGGTTCATATCTGATTTCCTACAGATTTGTGATACTTTTGGAGTGGATCCTGACGTCTACAGGCTGATACTCTTTCTGTTCACTCTGAGAGATTAGACAAAGTACTGGTCGGAAGCTCAACCTAGAGAGAGCTTAAGCACATGGGGTAAAGTTGCAAATAATTTTCTGACTAAGTACTTTCCACCAAGGAGGTTAGCCGAGTTGAGGATAGATATTCAAAACTTTAGGCAAGGGGAGGGCGAATCCCTCTATGATGCTTGGAGGAGGTACAAATTAATGCTCAGAAAATGCCCCATTGAGATGTTCACACATTAGGCCAAGATAGACATCTTCTATGAAGGTCTCTCTAAGATGGCCAAGAGGTCATTGGATCACTCTGTAGGTGGTTCTCTGCATGTGAAAAAGACACCTAGAGAGGCAGATGAGCTTGTTGAGATGGTTACCTATAACTAGTACTTATACTCATCTGAGAGGACTCCGGTAAGAAAGGAAGCTCAAGAAGTAGAGACTGTAGAGACAGAGAGTACCAGGGAAAAAGTAAAATGCCCAGGAGGGGGCAGAGTTACAGTTGAATGCCTGAAAGAGAGTAGAATGGACATTGAATGCCCAGAGAGGGGGACAATAGATATCAATTCAAAAGAAGTTCCCCAAGGGACCTTGATAGCCCTTTCCCAGTCACTTTGGACACTCATCCTGCATTATCTAAGGCCCTATAGTACAGAGCCAAACTGTCATACCCTCAGATACTTCAGAGACTTCCTAACACTCTTTCCAGTGACATGAAGGTGAATCCAAGAGAAAAGTGTAAGACCCTGATGAACGGATATTTTATACGCTTTTTGATGTTATTTTCTCAATGTTTTCAATATGTTTTGTTAAGTTTTATTATGTTTTTGCAGATTTTAATGCAAAATTCACTTTTTGGATGCTACTTTGAGCTTTTATATTTTTCTTATGATTTTAGGTGAATCTTGGGAGATTTTGGCAAAGTTTTGGCTAAGCCTGATTTAGAGGCAAGGAAAGCATAGCAGATGCTGTTAGGATCTAACCTCCGTGCATTCGAACGAGAATTTTTGGAGCTACAGAGGCCTAAATGATGGTTCTCAACGACGTTGGAAAGCTAACTTCCTGAGCGTTCCAAAAATTTATAATGGTGTATACTCTTCTTCAGATTGGACTGCCAAAAACTGGTGTTGAACGCCCAAACTACTCCCTTTCTAGCGTTCAATGTCCCAAGAGGACTAAGGCTGGCGTTCAACACCCAAACCTGGCATCCAATGCCACAAGGCGAGTAAGGAAGCAGCGTTGACACTTCCTAGAGGGCACTCAACGCCCACTCCTTTAAGTTAGAAGCCAAGCTCAACCCAAACACTTACCAAGTGGGCTCTTATTAGTATAAATAGAAGTAAGATCACTCTTGTTAAGAGATCTTCACCACTTTTGAACATTTCATACTATTCATTGTACAGTGTTCCGAGGGTTACCTGAAACTGGGAGGTCGATCTCGGACAAGATCTTTTGAATTGGTTAAGGCTGCCGTGTCTGACTTCGTTGGAGTGGGAGGCACTGCTGGTCCTCGTTCACCGGGGGAGTGGTACCTGCAAGAGACTCTGATGCTTAAGTCAGTATGGGGTTTAGGCATGTTTTTTGTAGAATTGGAGTATGAGTTATACCTGGGTGCTCTAGTGTATTTATAGTAGTGTGGAGTGACCTTCCTTGAGATAAGTTTGTTATCTTATCCTTATCTTTTTTGAAGGTGAGATCACCTATCTTTTGGCCAGCCGCCTTTTAGTAGGTGGTGACCTTCTGCTTTGGGCCTATTTTGGGCCTCTATGGCGATTTGCCCGAGCTCTTTGGGAAGAGCTCGTTTTGGTCGACCAACCTTTAAAGAGGTCGGTCGTTTTGCTTTAGTCCGACCCGGACCTCATAGCTCGGTCAGGGTATGAACAGTGCCCCTGCTTGAGCTTCGATCTTCCCTGTGATGTTGTGCTTCTTAGCTTCGATCCCTTTGAGGAAGTCATGTTCCAGCATCTATCCGGTTTGCTACTCCTTTTGCGAGTTAACCATCTTTAAATGCTGTTTTAAAAGTACGAGGCATTTTTGCTTTTGCTCCATTACTGCCGCGCTCATTTTTCATGATCATTGTTTCCTTTGGAGTATGTAAGCGCTTTTAAAGCCTATTGATTGGGCTTTTATTCCTTTGGCCATTTCTTTTTCCCTCTTCACACTTTATTTGAAATCATCGCTCTTTGTTTGCTCTTTTATCTTCGTTTTCTCATATCTGAAAAAGGATTTCTTTCAGCTCTTGCTCCATTGATTTTTTCCCCAAGCTTCCTACTATCTTTGAGGCGTTCTTCGGTGTGGATCGTTCGTGTCAATACTGTGCATCCGTTGCGGTTATTCACCTTCATCGCAGGTTAGTGTTTTGCTTTGCACCCTTTCGCATTTTACGTGTGTTCTTTTTTGTTCTTCACTACTGTATGCTCTTCCTTTTGCAAAAAGTTTTCATCTTACTGAGCCTTGATTTGAAAAGTTCGAAGCTTTTCTTGGTGATTATTGCATGCCTTTGTTTCTTCATAGTTGCAATCTTTTTGTTTCTGTTTTGCTTCGGAAATGTAGGCGCTTAGGTTTCTGTTACTACCTCTTGATGTTTATTTTTGCTTGAGAAGTCTAGGGTTTTAGTGATTTGTGACATTTCTTTTTCTGTGCTATGTACTGTTGCTTCCAAAGGGTGCCCCTGGGCTTCAGGTGTTGATCTCTGTTGCTTTGTGTGAATCTTAGGGTGCCCTTTTTCTGCCATAGCTGTTGCTTGTTGGTTGTTTTTTCCTTTTCTGCCTCTGTTCAAGTTGTTTGGTAGTGACCCTCTTTATTTTCCTTTACTGTAGGTGTAGTTTACTATATGTCTTCTCGTAAGAACATTGTCGAGATGTCTACAACGTTCCCCGCTGGTATGGCCGATTGGTTAGATTCCATTGTGTTGATATGTGTCACTGTGGCCGACCCAGAGTACTGTGAGAGACTTAGGAAATTTCATAGGATTTGTGAGCGTAGAAAAGATGAGAAGAGCTATGAACTGGTGTCGCCCGATCCTGAGGAGAGAGTTAGTTTCCCTCCCTTAGTTCAGATAGAGCGACCTTTCTTTTATGCCTATGACTATTTCTTTAGTCAACTAGGTATTACCCTTCCTTTTACTGCCTTTGAGACCGAGCTCTTGTGGAACTATAATGTGGCCCCTTCATATCTTCATCCGAACTCTTGGGCCTTTATAAAGATCTTCCAGTTGTTGTGCCAAGAACTAGACGTCCATCCTTCTTAGTCCCTTTTCCTTTACCTGTTTGTACTAACCAAAACGGGAGTAGCCAAGAAGAAGGCTTCTTGGATCTCTTTTCGCGTGACCCAAGGGAAAAAGGTTTTTTCCATGTTTGACGACTCCTTTCGAGACTTTAAAAATTACTATTTTAAAGTCTGAGCTGTTGAGGGCGCCTGCCCTTTCTTTTTGGATGAAAGTGATGAGCCGACTTTTCCTTTATTGTGGCAAAAAGATACGGTAGTTCTTAAATAACCTTGGGAGAGTTTAGATGAAGTAGAATAGGCCTTTGTGGGTGTTTTGAAGGAGCACTGGGGGGAGCCTCCTCACTTGGATACTAAGAAGTTTTTGGCGGATCCTACTCTCCTCCATTCCGAGTTAGGTAGTGCCCGAGCTCTTCTTTTATGAAAGGTTTCTTGTATTTCTTTGAAATTTTGCCCTCATCTATTAATGTAACTATTTTCCTGGCTTCCTTTCAGAGATGGTTGCATCTTTAGACTCCATGAAGGCTTTCCAAAAAGCCAAGAAGGCGGTGGCCGCCCAAAATTTGTCGCAAAAGACTTCGGGGGAAGGTTCTTTGGCACAGTTGCCTCCTAAGAAGCCGATAGTTGACTCTCAGGGTCCGAGGAAGATTATCTTGACCCCGCGAGTTCGGACAGCTTCCTCTGACCCACCTCAGACAACTTCTGGCGTTGCCTCCTCACCTACTTCTGCTGGCCCCCCTCATAAGAAGCAAAAAATTGTTGGGACTTATGATCTAAATAATAAAGAATTTGATAGTGTAGCCTTTGCCACAAAGTTAATTGCTCCTTATGGTAAAGTTGCTTTGGCCAATGTCTTTATCATGCATCATCTTGATTTTATATCCAGCAACAGTATTCAGATGGCCAATCTCAGTGCAGCCTTATCTCGGGTTGTCCAAGAGTCTCCGGTCCGTGCTACGAAGGCCTTTCTGGAGGATGCCAAGTCTGAATATGGTAAAGTCAAGGCTTTGAAGGATGAGCTTGATGCCAAGGTTGCTAAGTTGGAAATTGATGTGGAGAAGGAGAAGACTCGGGCTACTGCTGCAGAGGTGACTGCAAATCTGGCTGAGGAGACGGCTAAAAAGTATAAGGAGGGCTATATCCGCAAATATGGTGAGCTCTTGGAAACTAGGGAGAGGCTTCAATCTGTCCAGGATGATTACGCCGAGCTTCAAAGCCATATGGTGAGCAGTATGACCGACATGTATGAGAATTTGAAGGCCCAGGTTCGGGTTCTTGCTCCTGAGGTCAACCTCTCTCTATTTATCATGGACAGCATGGTGGAGGACGGCAAGATTGTGCCTGCTCCAAATAAGGATGATGAGGGTCCTCCCCCTGCACCACCAGCCAAGGCTTTTGCTGCTGCCGCTCCTTCTCCCAAGATGGTTCCTCGTGGGCCTGAGCCTGATATGGAGATACTGAATGGGCCGGATGAAGTTGTCAATGCCACCTCGATCTCAACCAGGCTTCCTTCTCCTAAAGATGTGGCTTCTGAAGTGAACTTGGATCCTTTATAATGTTCTCTTTATATCTTTTTAATATGTATTTGTGGTGGTCCGGTTTGGACTTTTTGAACTTTTGGTTTGTGTAGGTTTCCTATGGATAACTCTTTGACACTTGGTTGCTCCCCAGCAACCTTTATTTTAAAAACAAACACTTTAAATTCTTGGGCTGCCATTCAGGTGGCCTTTGAGTCTTTAATGCTTTAATTTGTGTCGAATGATGCATTGATTTTACTTGTGTTGATATGCTTGTATTTGGAGGTTTTTTTCAACCTTTATGTAGGTGTTTTGGGTTTGTTTGGTTCGACACCCTTTGAGGTGGCGTTTGCCTTATGGGTGTCCCTTTTTGGCCTTCAAAACTATGCCTTTTCTTTGGATGCCTTGACGCCCTTTCTTTAGTCAGCTATATCGGTTTTACGACTTGCCATCTGAGCTTCTTAGTCGAATTCCAAACAACGTTTTAGGTAGTGTTCTCGTGTGGAACCTTTTTAGTTTATTTGGATGACTTTTTAGCCTTATTTTGGGATTATACTTTTGCCTTTTTGAGTAGTGTCTCCTTTCAGGAGTTTTGTACCCATTTTAGCTAGGCACATCGGTCCTAAGTTTTTCAAACTTTTGGACCTTTACTCGTTCCCTTTTCCGAGGTCGCGCTCCTTCTTAGCTGACATTGACCTATATACTTTCGTTATCCGGGATTTTAGTCATATTCCAATAACTTTTTAGGTAGTGTTCCGATGGGGAACCTGGTGCACGAAAATGTGATCTCAATGGCGCCAACAACTTGGTACGTACAATTGTAGTCTCAACTCTTTTTCACAACTTCGCACAACTAACCAGCAAGTACACTGGGTCGTCCAAGTAATAAACCTTACGTGAGTAAGGGTCGATCCCACAGAGATTTTCAGCTTGAAGTAAGATATGGTCATCTTGTAAATCTCAGTCAGGCGGATTCAAATGGTTATAGAGTTTTGATAATTAAAAGATAAATAATCATAAAATAAAGATAGAGATACTTATGTAATTCAGTGCTGGGAATTTCAGATAAGTGTATGGAGATGCATTATTCCTTCTGAATCTCTGCTTTCCTACTGTCTTCATTCAATCATTCATACTCCTTTCCATGGCAAGCTGTATGTTGGGGGATCACCGTTGTCAATGGCTACCGTCCGTCCTTTCAGTGACAATGGTCCGGCTACGGGTTACGTAGGGCTAATCATCTGTCGATTCTCACTTGTGTTGGAATAGGATCCATTGATCCTTTTTCGTTTGTTACTACGCCCAACATTCATGAGTTCGAAGCTCGTCACAGTCATCCCATCCTAGATCCTATTCGAAATACCACAGACAAGGTTTAGACTTTCCAGATCTCAAAAATGCTACCAATTGATTCTAGCTTATACCACGAAGACTTTGATCTCAAGGAATTGAAGGCTCTATTTTCAGGAGAGGCAATCAAATGTATGGACTAGGAATCCAAGAGATACACACTCAAGCTATTGCAGATAGAATAGAAGTGGTTGTCAGGCACGCATTCATAGGTGAGAATGATGATGAGTGTCACAAATCATCACATTCATCAGATTGGAGTGTGAATGAATATCCTAGAATAAGAATAAGCTTGAATTGAATAGAAGAACAATAGTACTTTGCATTAATACTCGAGGAACAGTAAAGCTCCACACCTTAATCTATGGTGTGTAGAAACTACACCGTTGAAAATAGATAAGAACAAGGTCTAGGCATGGCTGAATGGCCAGCCTCCCCAAATGGCATATGAATTCAAAAATAGGGAAAAAGACTCCTAATACAATAGTAAAAAGTTCTATTTATACTAAACTAGTTGCCTAGGTTTACAGAAAATAAGTCTAAGTACAGAAATCCACTTTCGGGGCCCATTGGTGTGTGCTTGGGCTGAGCATTGAAGCTTTCATGTGTAGAAACTTTTCTTGGAGTTAAACGCCAGTTTTTATGCCACTTTGGGCATTTAACTACAGCTTCTATCCTATTTCTGGCGTTTAACGCCAGAATAGGACCAGAAGTTGGCGTTTGAACGCCGATTTGCATCGTCACAACTCGGGCAAAGTATGAACTATTAAATATTGCTGGAAATCTCAGGATGTCTACTTTTCAACGCAATTGAGAGCGCGCCATTTGGGTTTCTGTAGCTTAAAAAAATCTATTTCGAGTGCAGGGAGATCATAATCCAACAGCATCAGCAGTCCTTTTTCAGCCTCTGAATCAGATTTTTACTCAGGTCCGTCAATTTCAGCCTGAAAATACCTGAAATCATAGAAAAACACACAAACTCATACTAAAGTCCAGAAATGTGAATTTTGCTTAAAAACTAATAAAAATGTACTAAAAAATAGCTGGATCCTACTAAAAACTACCTAAAAACAATGCCAAAAAGCGTATAAATTATCCGCTCATCAGAACCTTTTCTTTATAGTTTGTTTGGATGACTTTTTAGCTCCGTTTTCAGATCGTGCTCTTGCTTTAAGTAAAATCCTTTTTAGGGTTTTGTACTTTTTTAGCTGAGCACTTCAGGCATTTCTTTGGCCCTTGCGCGATGTTTTTGTCCCCTTTCAGTGATCCTTTCATTGGTCTGACTTCTCTGTAAGGCCTTTTTAAGTTATTTTTAGTAATCCCATTTCTAGTTAGACCTCGTCAGGTCACTTTTTCTAGGTTACTTTTTATAACTTCTTGCATTAACTTGAGCTTCTATCGCTTCACCTTGCCAACTTCTTTTAATTGGGCGATAAATTTTGCATTTTATGAGTATAATTTAATACGTCTTGGTAGGAAACTTTTTAGGGAATCGATAACTTTCATTCAAGTAATAATAAAATAAAAATATAAATAAAAAGTGTGTACGTGTGAGTGCTTACCCTTATAGGTCGAGCAGTTTTTTAGATCTCGGCCTAGCGCATCATTAAAAAAACCTTTATAGGAAAAAGAGTGCGCCTTGATCTAAGATCTTTACTATTTCTAGCTATAGTACCTTTTTAGGTTATAGGCATGCCACGACCTTGGTAGCTCTCGCCCTTCGAGGTCAGCCACCCTATAGTAACCTTTCCCTAGTACTTTTGTAACTTGGTATGGTCCTTTCCAGTTGGCTGCTAGCTTCCCTTCTCCTGACCGACCTGCTCCGATATAATTTCGGATTAAGATAAGATTGTTGGTGGTGAAGCTTCATTGGATTACCTTCTGATTATACCTTAGAGCCAGTCGACGCTTTAGTGCTTCCTCTCTAATCCAAACTCTTTCTCGGACTTTTGAAAGTAGGTCGAGCTCTTCCCTTTGAGTTTGGGAGTTGGTGTCTTCATTATAAAGGATCACTCTAGGGAATCCTTTTTTCTACTTCCATGGGAATCATTGCCTCCATTCCGTAAGCAAGTCGGAAGGGTGATTCTCCTGTGGTGGAGTGTGGTGTTGTCCGGTATGCCCATAGGACTTGTGGGAGTTCTTTGGCCCAAGCTCCCTTAGCGTCCTGTAGTCTCCATCTTAGCCCGGCCAGTATGACTTTGTTGGCGGCTTCCGCCTATCTGTTGGCTTGTGGGTGTTCTACAGAGGTGAACTGGTGCTTGATTTTTAAATCGGCTACCAGGTTTCTGAAGCCCGTGTCGGTAAACTGAGTGCCATTGTCTGTGCTGATGGAGCATGGGACCCCAAACCATATGACAATGTTTCTGTATAGAAACTTCTGACTTCTTTGGGTGGTGGCGGTGGCTAATGGCTCTGCCTCAATCCATTTTGTGAAATAGTCTATTCCTACAATGAGGAACTTAACTTGCCCAGATCCTTGGGGGAAGGGTCCGAGGAGGTCGAGCCCCCACTTTGCAAATGGCCAAGGTCAATTGACGCAGATGAGTTCCTCAGGTGGTGCAATATGAAAGTTGGCATGCTTCTGGCATGGGGGCATGTTTTGACGAACTCTGTTTCTTCTTTTTGAAAGGTCGGCTAGTAAAAACCAGCTCGGAGTACCTTTTTGGAAAGAGCTCGTGCCTCGAGGAGGTTGCCGCACATGCCATTGTGAACTTCCTCTAAGGCTTCCCTCGTAGCGGAGGTTGGGACGCATTTTAGGAGGGTTGTAGAGACTCCCCTCCTATATAGGACGTCGTGCACTATGGTGTAGTATTGTGCTTCTCGTACTAGCCTTTTTGCCTCCTTTTTATCGGCGGGGAGTGTTTCAGACTTGAGGTAACTGATTATGGGAGTCATCCACCCTTGGTCTTGGTCTGATATACTTAAGACCTTCTTTATTTCCGAGGTTGATGGATTTTGTAGTGTTTCTTGGATGAGGCTTCTATTGTTGCCCCCTGGTTTGGTGTTGGCTAGTTTCGAAAGTGCATCAGCTCGAGCATTTTGTTCTCGAAGTATATGTTGGATCTCATATCCCATGAATTGTCCAAGCTGTTCCCTGGTCTTATCTAGGTACTTCTTCATGGTGGGATCCTTGGCCTGGTAGTTCCCTTCTACTTGCGAGGTGACTACTTGTAAGTCGCTGAAGATAGTAAGCTTTTGTGCTCCCACTTCCCTAGGCAGCTTCAAACTAGCCAGTAGGGCTTCGTACTCGGCTTGGTTATTTGAGGCAGGGAACTCGAACCTTAAGGGGAGTTCGAGTTGGGTTCCCTGATCACTTTCTAGGATCACACCTGCTCCACTCCTGGCTTTGTTTGAGGAGTTGTCAACGTAAAGGTTCCATTATATGGGGTGCCCGGGGTGTCGGTGTATTCTGCGATGAAATCAGCCAGGTATTGAGACTTGATGGCCGTTCGAGCCTCATACTTAAGGTCAAATTCAGACAACTCAATTGCCCACTGTAGGATTCTTCCTGCTAAGTCAGTTTTCAGCAAAATGCCTTTTATGGGTTGGTTGGTCCGTATTCTGATGGTATGCACCTGAAAGTATGGTCGGAGTCGTCGTGAAGTAAGGATAAGGGCATAGGCGAACCTTTCTATCGTTTGATAGTTTAGTTCAGCCCCTTGCAGAGCCTTACTGATGAAGTAAATAGGTTGTTGCCCGTTTTTATCTTCTCTGACTAGTGCTGAGGCTATCGCCCGACCTCCTACGGCGAGGTATAGGATTAGTTCTTCACCTTCCATGGGTCGGGTTAAGATGGGTGGTCGCCCCAAGAATATCTTGAAGTCTTGGAAAGCTTGTTCACATTCTGGGGTCCATTCAAATCTTTTTCCTTTCCTTAGTGTTGCGTAGAAAGGGAGAGATCTCAAGGCCGATCCAGCTAGGAATCTAGACAGAGCTGCTAGTCTTCTGTTGAGTTGCTGGACCTCTTTGACACAGGTCAGACTTTTCATGCTAAGTATGGCCTAGCATTTATCCAGGTTTGCTTCGATCCCCCTTTGGGTGAGCATGAAGCCCAAGAATTTTCCAGCTTCTACCGCAAAAGTGCATTTTGCGGGATTAGGTCTCATCCCATGCTTTCTTATGGTGTTGAACACTTCAGTAAGGTCAGATAACAATGTCTCTTCTCTTTGTCTCTTTACCAGCATGTCGTCTACATAAACCTCTATTAACTTCCCGATGTGATTGGTGAAGACTTTGTTCATCAATCTTTGGTATGTAGCCCCTGCGTTCTTGAGTCCAAAGGGCATGACTACGTAGCAGTAGTTAGTTCTTAGGATTAGGAATGAAGTTTTCTCCTGGTTGGGTTGATTCATCAGGATTTGGTTGTATCCCAAGTAAGCGTCCATGAAGGAGAGGTACTTGTATCCTGATGAAGCGTCAACTAGTGTGTCTATATTTGGGAGTGGGAATGGATCTTTTAGGCAGGCTTTGTTGAGGTTGGTGTAATCAGTGCGCATCCACCACTTCCTGTTTGACTTTACCAGTACTACATTGGCTAGCCATAATGGGTACTTTACCTCCCTTATGAACCCTGCCTCCAGCAAGGCCTGTACCTGCTTCTCTACGACTTGCGACCTTTCTGGGCTGAGCTTACTATCCCTCTGTTGCACTGGCCAAGATCCAGGATACATGGCTAACTTATGACACATTAGTCCGGGATCAATACCGGGCATGTCAGCGGCCTTGTATGCAAAGAGGTCAGAGTTATCCTTTAGGAGCTTTGTTAGCAGCTGATGAGCGGATAATTTATACGCTTTTTGGCATTGTTTTTAGGTGGTTTTTAGTAAGTTCAAGCTACTTTTAGGGATGTTTTCATTAGTTATTATGTTAAATTCACATTTCTGGACTTTACTATGAGTTTGTGTGTTTTTCTATGATTTCAGGTAATTTCTGGCTGAAATTGAGGGACTTGAGCAAAACTCTGAAAAAGGCTAACAAAAGGACTGCTGATGCTGTTGGAATCTGACTTCCCTGCACTCAAAATGGATTTTCTGGAGCTACAGAACTCCAAATGGCGCGCTCTCAACAGCGTTGGAAAGTAGACATCCAGAGCTTTCCAGAAATATATAATAGTCCATACTTTATTCGGAAATTGACGACGTAACTTGGCGTTGAACGCCAAGTACATGCTGCTGTCTGGAGTTAAACGCCAGAAACACGTCATGATCCGGAGTTGAACGCCCAAAACACGTTATAACTTGGAGTTCAATTCCAAGTAAAGCCTCAGCTCGTGGATAGATCAAGCTCAGCCCAAGCATACACCAAGTGGGCCCCGGAAGTGGAATTATGCATCAATTACTTACTCATGTAAACCCTAGTAGCTAGTCTAGTATAAATAGGATAATTTACTATTGTATTAGACATCTTTTGACAGTTTAATCTTGTGACTGTTTAGTCTTTGATCATTCGGTCTTTTGATCATTCAGGGGGCTGGCCATTCGGTCATGCCTGAACCTTTCACTTATGTATTTTCAACGGTGGAGTTTTTGCACACCATAGATTAAGGGTGTGGAGCTCTGCTGTACCTCAAGTTTCAATACAATTACTATTACTTTCTATTCAATTCTCTCTTATTCTTATTCCAAGATATACGTTGCACAACACTTTGATGAATGTGATGATCCGTGACACTCATCATCATTCTCACCTATGAACGCGCGTGACGGACAACCACCTCCGTTCTACCTTAGGCCAGGCGCATATCTCTTAGATTCCCCAACAAAATCTTCGTGGTATAAGCTAGATAGATGGCAGCATTCATGGGGATCCGGAAAGTCTAACCTTGTCTGTGGTATTCCGAGTAGGATCCTGGGAATCTGGAAAGTCTAACCTTGTCTGTGGTATTCCGAGTAGGATTCCGGTATTGAATGACTGTGACGGGCTTCAAACTCGCGATTGCTGGGCGTGATAACAAACGCAAAAGGATCAATGGATCCTATTCCATCATGATCGAGAACCAACAGCTGATTAGCCGTGCTGTGACAGAGCATTTGGACCATTTTCACTGAGAGGATGGGATGTAGCTATCAACAAGGGTGATGCCTCCAGACGATTAGCCGTGCAGTGACAGCGCATAGGACCATTTTCCCGAGAGGATTGAAAGTAGCCATTGATGATGGTGATGCCCTACATACAGCTTGCCATGGAAAGGAGTAAGAAGGATTGGATGAAAGCAATAAGAAAGTAGAGATTCGAAAGGATTCTAGCATCTCCACACGCCTATCTAAAATTCCCACTATTGATTTACATAAGTATTTCTATCCCTTTTTATTTTCTATTTATTATTAATTTTCGAAACCCATAACCATTTAATCTGCCTAACTGAGATTTACAAGGTGACCAAGCTTGCTTCCTACCAACAATCTCTGTGGGATCGACCCTTACTCACGTAAGGTATTACTTAGACGACCCAGTACACTTGCTGGTTAGTTGAATGGAGTTGTGATCATAAATTCAAATAGAGCCAATTTTTAAATTCCATACAAAGAGAGTGAATCACAATTTCGTCCACCAAGTTTTTGGCGCCGTTGCCGGGGATTGTTCGAGTATGGACAACTGACGGTTCATCTTGTTGCTCAGATTAGGTAATTTTCTTTTCAAAAATCTTTTTCAAAAATTTTTCTTTTATTTTTCGTTTTTCGAAAAATATTTTCGAAAAATCAATAAAAATCCAAAAAAATTAGAAAATCATAAAAATCAAAAATATTTTGTGTTCTTGTTTGAGTCTTGAGTCAATTTTTAAGTTTGGTGTCAATTTCATGCTTTAAAAATTTTTCTTGCATTTTTCGAAAATTCCATGCATTCATAGTGTTCTTCATGATCTTCAAGTTGTTCTTGATAAGTCGTCTTGTTTGATCTTGATGTTTTCTTGCTTTGTGTTGTTTGTTGTTTTTCATATGCAATTTTTGTTTGTTAGAGTCCATGCATTAAAGATTTCTAAGTTTGGTGTCTTGCATATTTTCTTTACATAAAAAATTTTTCAAAATTATGTTCTTGATGTTCATCATGATCTTCAAAGTGTTCTTGGTGTTCATCTTGACATTCATGATGTTCTTGCATGCATAATGTGTTTTGATCCAAAATTTTTGTTTTGGGTCATTTTTGTGTTTTTCTCTCTCATAATTAAAAATTCAAAAATCAAAAATCTATCTTTTCCTTTTTTCTCTCCAAATTTTCGAAATTTTGGGTTGACTTGGTCAAAAATTTTAAAAATTAGTTGTTTCTTACAAGTCAAGTCAAAATTTCAATTTTAAAAATCTTATCTTTTCAAAATCTTTTTCAAAAATCATATCTTTTTCATTTTTTTTCTATTTTTAGAATTCAAAATTATTTTTCAAATTATTTTCAAAATCTTTTTCTTATCTGTATATCAAATTTTCGAAAATTAGCTAACAATTAATGTGATTGATTAAAAAATTTGATGTTTGTTACTTGCTTGTTAAGAAAGGATCAATCTTTAAGTTCTAGAATCTTATCTTTTAGTTTCTTGTTAGTAATTAATTTTAATTTTAAAATTAAATCTTTTTCAAACATATCTTATCTTATCTTTTATATCTTATCTTTTTCAAAATTTTATCTTTTTCAAAATTTGATTTTAAAATATCTTATCTAACTTCTTATCTTCTTATCTTTTTAAAAAAATTTGATTTTAAAATCTTTTTCAACTAACTAATTAACTTTTTGTTTGTTTCTTAATTTTTTTTTTCAAAACCACCTAACTACTTTTCCCTCTCTAATTTTCGAAAATATCTTACCCCTTTTTCAAAAATTTTTTTAATTAATTAATTGTTTCATGTTTTAATTTTAATTACACTTTATCTCTAACTTTCGAAAATCTCTAACCCCTTTTTAAAATTATTTTCGAATTCTCTTCGTCTTCTCTTCTTCTATTTAATTATTTAATTACTAACACTTCTCTTCACCTCTCTTCATCTAAAAATCCGAACCATTCTTCTTCACTCTTCTCCCTTTTCTTTTTCTACTAACATAAAGGAATCTCTATACTGTGACATAGAGGATTCCTCTTTCTTTTCTTGTTTTCTTCCCTTTCATATGAGCAGGAACAGGGAAAAAGGCACTCTTGTTGAAATTGATCCTGAACCTGAAAGGACTCTGAAAAGGAAACTAAGAGAAACTAAATTACAACAATCCAGAAACAACCTTTCAGAAATTTTCGAACAAGAGAAGGAGATGGCAGCCGAAAATAATAATAATGCAAGGAGAATGCTTGGTGACTTCACAAAGCCAACGTCCAAATTTGATGGAAGAAGCATCTCCATTCCTGCCATTGGAGCCAATAATTTTGAGCTTAAGCCTCAACTAGTTGCCTTAATGCAACAAAACTGCAAATTTTATGGACTTCCATCTGAAGATCCTTATCAGTTTTTAACTGAGTTCTTGCAGATCTGTGAGACTGTAAAGACGAATGGAGTTGATCCTGAAGTCTACAGACTAATACTTTTCCCTTTTGCTGTAAGAGACAGAGCTAGAATATGGTTGGATTCACAACCCAAGGATAGCCTGGACTCCTGGGATAAGCTGGACACAGCCTTCTTGGATAAATTCTTTCCTCCTTAAAAGTTGAGCAAGCTGAGAGTGGATGTTCAAACCTTCAAACAAAAAGATGGTGAATCCCTCTATGAAGCTTGGGAAAGATACAAGCAGCTGACCAAAAGATGTCCATCTGACATGTTTTCAGAATGGACCATATTAGATATATTCTATTATGGTCTATCTGAATTTTCGAAAATGTCATTGGACCATTCTGCAGGTGGATCTATTCACCTAAAGAAAACGCCTGAAGAGGCTCAAGAACTCATTGATATGGTTGCAAACAACCAATTCATGTACACTTCTGAGAGAAATTTTGTGAATAATGGGATACCTCAGAAGAAAGGAGTTCTTGAAATTGATACTCTGAATGCCATATTGGCTCAGAACAAAGTGTTGACTCAACAGGTCAACATGATCTCTCAAAATTTGAATGGATGGCAACATGCATCCAACAGTACTAAAGAGGCAGCTTCTGAAGAAGCTCATGATCCTGAGAACCCTGCCATGGCAGAGGTTAATTACATGGGTGAACCTTATGGAAACACCTATAACTCATCATGGAGAAATCATCCAAATTTCTCATGGAAGGATCAACAAAAGCCTCAACAGGGCTTTAACAATGGTGGACGCAATAGGTTGAGCAATAGCAAGCTTTTCCATCATCTTCTCAGCAACAGACAGAGAATTCTGAACAAAACACTTCTAATTTAGCCAATCTAGTCTCTGATCTGTCAAAGGCCACTTTCAGTTTCATGAGTGAAACAAGATCCTCCATCAGAAATCTGGAGGCACAAGTGGGCCAACTGAGTAAGAAAGTCATTGAAACTCCTCCCAGTATTCTCCCAAGCAATACAGAAGAGAATCCAAAAGGAGAGTGCAAGGCCATTGATATAATCAATATGGCCGAATGCACAAGGGAGGAGGAGGACGAAAATCCTAGTGAGGAAGACCTCCTGGGACGTCCCTCAAGCAAGAAGGAGTTTCCTATTAAGGATCCAAAGGAATCTGAGGCTCATATAGAGACCATAGAGATTCCATTAAATCTCCTTCTGCCATTCATGAGCTCTGAAGACTATTCTTCCTCTGAAGAGGATAAAGATGTGACTGGAGAGCAAGTTGCTCAATATTTAGGAGCTATCATGAAGCTGAATGCCAAGTTGTTTGGTAATGAGACTTGGGAAAGTGAACCTCCCTTGCACATTAGTGAACTGGATACCTGGATTCAGCAAATTTTACCTCAAAAGAAACAAGATCCTGGCAAGTTTTTGATACCTTGTACCATAGGCACCATGACCTTTGCAAAAGCTCTGTGTGATCTGGGGTCAGGGATAAATCTTATGCCACTCTCTGTAATGGAGAAGCTGGGGATCATTGAGGTACAACCTGCCTTGTTCTCATTACAATTGGCAGACAAGTCATTGAGACAAGCTTATGGATTAGTAGAGGATGTGCTAGTAAAGGTTGAAGGCCTTTACATCCCTGCTGATTTCATAGTCTTAGACACTAGGAAGGAAGAGGATGATTGCATCATCCTTGGAAGACCTTTCCTAGCCACAGCAGGAGTTGTGATAGATGTCAACAGAGGTGAATTAGTCCTTCAATTGAATGGGGACTACCTTGTGTTTAAGGCACATGGCCATCCCTCTGTGACAAAAGAGAGTAAGCATGAAGAGCTTCTCTCAGTTTAGAGTCAAGAAGAGCCCCCACAGTCAAACTCTAAGTTTGGTGTTGGGAGGCCACAACCAAACTCTAAGTTTGGTGTTAAGACCCCATATCCAAACTCTAAGTTTGGTGTTGGGACTATACAACATTGACCTGATCACCTTGTGGCTCCATGAGAGCCACTGTCAAGCTATTGACATTAAAGAAGCGCTTGTTGGGAGGCAACCCAATTTTATTTATCTAATTTTTATTTTATTTTATTGTTATTTTGTGTTTTATTAGGTACATGATCATGTGGAGTCACGAAAAAAATATAAAAATTAAAAACAGAATCAAAAACAGCAGAAGAAAAATCACACCCTGGAGGAAGCACAGGCTGGCGTTCAACGCCAGTAAGGAGCATCTGGCTGGCGTTCAACGCCAGAACAGAGCATGAAACTGGCGCTGAATGCCAGAAACAAGCAACATTTTGGCGCTGAACGCCAGGAATGTGCCCAGAAGAAAAGCTGGCACTGAACGCCAGTAACAAGCATGAAACTGGCGTTCAACGCCAGAAACATGCTTTACATGGGCGTTGAACGCCCAGAACTTGCACCACTCGGCGTTTAAATGCCAGAATGGTGTGCAAAGGCATTTTGCATGCCTATTTGGTGTAGGGATGGAATTCTTTGACACCTCAGGATCTGTGGACCCCACAGAATCACCCCAGGATCTGTGGACCCCACAGGATCCCCACCTACTATATTCCCACCTTACCTCCTAATCCTAGTTTACTCTTCCCCATATCACACTTCCCAAAAACCCTTCACCAATCACCTCAATCTCTCTTCCTAATCACCTATTCACCACTCACATCCATCCACTCTTCCCCATAAACCCCACCTACCTTCAAAATTCAAAAACATTTTCCCACCCAATCCCACCCTAAATGGCCGAACCTACCCTCTCCCCTCTCCCTATTGATGTGCGGAAAACGATCCGACACAAAACTCACCGGCAAGTGCACCGGGTCGCATCAAGTAATAAAAACTCACGGGAGTGAGGTCGATCCCACAGGGATTGATGGATCAAGCAACTTTAGTGGGTGATTAGTTTAGTCAAGCTAACATTTATGTGAATTGTGTGAAATTGTAACCAACAGAAAGTAAGGACAATGAATTTAAAGTTGCAGAATGTAAATTGACGAGTAACTTAAAGAGCAAGAAATGTAAATTGCAAGACTCTTAAATTGCAAGAATTATAAATTGCATGAAATTGTAAAGGGAATTGGGAATTGGATTTGCAGAATTTAAATAAGGAAAAGTAAATTGCAACAACTAGAAGATTGGAATATAACTTGATTGAATCGGATCAAAAAAACAGAAACGTAAATAAACATGAAAAGCATTAAACAGAGAATGTGAAATTGGAATTCAGATCTCAGGACCCAAGAGACTAGATAACCAAGTCTAGATCTCAATGCCTTCCTAGATCCAACAAGAGCAATTGCAAAGAAATTAAAGAAATGTAAAGTGCAGAAGGAGTAGATGAAGAAGCAATTAACCGAAACTGAAATTCAAGTGTGCAGTAAATAAAGCAGAGAGATCTTAGGATGAGATTGAAACAGAATTCCTTCAATTCTCCAACCCAAGACTCAAAAACAAATTAAAGAGAGAGCTCTCTACTACTACTCCTAATGCTCCCTAGTGGAGCCTGCCTCCTCACAAATATGAAAATGATGCCTTATATAGGCTTTACAAAATGGAAATGAAAATGAAATTAAAAACAAATTACAATGAAATTCCTATTTTATCTATTTCTTGTGCCTTTGAGTGATGATCATGGGCCCTTGCTCTTGAGGGAATTGGGTTGATAGAGGCCTTGGTTGATTGCTCTTGGAGTTTGAGGAGGAACCGAAGTGAACCGGGTTTGAATTTGCAAAAGTTGGAGTAAAAGTTTGAGCCAAAGTTAGGGGTCTAACTTTGGCCCGAACTTTTCATAGCAGCTAGCATCATTTTGCTGCTACTCACGTTGGTGCCAACGTTAGGGGTCTAACTTTGACCCTAACGTTGGCCTTGCCTTGTGTGCTTGTGGCGCCAACTTTGTCCTCTTGTCATGTTGCCAATTTTATACCCAATATAGACTATCATATATGGTTCGAAAGCTCTAAATGTCAGCTTTCTAACCCACTTGGAATCACTTCAATTGGACATCTACAACTCAAGTTATGATCATTTGAAGAGGGCATGGTTGCTGGCTTTGGTGTGCAGCGTTTGAGGTAAAGTTTGCCTCAAACGTTAGCGAAAATGCCAGTTCTGGAGGCCCAAACGTATTGTCCACCCCATACTATTATACATTGTTGGAAAGCCCTGAATGTCTACTTTCCATTGCCGTTGGAAGCGCATCAATTGGAGCTCTACGGCTCGAGTTATACTCCGCTGAAGGTGCAGAGGTCATTTGGCCTCACTGCAGGTTGCCACCATGTTCGTTTATGCACATTGCGGGGCAGTTTTCTCCCTCAATTTTAGTGTCCACCATGCAGTGCCATATATGCTTGGAAAGCTCTTGATTCCTACTTTCCAATGCTTCTTGAATCACCTCATTTGGAGCTCTGTAGCTCAAGTTATTCTTGTTGGAAGTATACCCCTTCAAGCTGTTGTGGTGTGTGGCGCCAACGTTAGCCTCCAAGTTAGGGGTCTAACGTTGGCACAAACTTGAATAGCCCCTGGGACAAATTTTTCATGCCAACGTTAGCCTCCAAGTTAGGGGGCTAACGTTGGCGCAAACGTTGGCCATCCCTGGGAAGAATTGTCATGCCAACGTTAGCCTCCAAGTTAGGGGGCTAACGTTGGCGCAAACTTGAATAGCCCCTGGGAGAAATTTCAACTTCCCACGTTAGCCTTCAAGTTAGGGGGCTAACTTTGAGGCAAACTTTTCACCCAAAAGTTTGTCCTCTCTTCCTCCTTGTTTCGAGCCACGCTTTTCTTCCTTTGGGCCACGCTTTTCTTCCTTGATTTGGTCATGGGTCACGCTTTTAGAAGCGTGGCCTAAGCCTCCAAAGTGTGCTCCAACTTCAAAGTGTGCCCAAAATTCCTCTTTTCTTCTTTTTAGCTTATTTTGTGCTCTTTTTGCTTCTTTTTCTTCTTATTCCCTACAAAGTTTATCAAATCAAAAGATCAAAGAAATGTACCATTTAAGCACCAAAGAATGCAATATTTAAGCACTAATCATAAATTTCTTGTATGAAAAAGCATAGAAAAACATGACATGGTGACATGTCCTCACAACACCAAACTTAAACCTTGCTTGTCCCCAAGCAAGAAAAGAATCATGCAATAAAGATTGACAATCCAAGGCAAGGAGAATAGCAATTCAATGTTCATGGTAAGCTAGTTTTCTACGCATGCTACAATCACAAAAGAAATGTAAATGATTGATGCTTCCATCTAGCTCAATTTATGAAATCTTTCTTTTATATTTCTTCCTTGAAGCAAGCTTTTGATTTTCTTATTAGCTTCTCCTTTTGGGTGCTTTGCCCCATGAGTTGATAACAAAGCTACGACTTCTAAATGCTTTGTTTTCAAGTATTACCACTTGATACATAAGCACCACAAGCATTTGATTAGAGGACTTTATTAAGCTCATTTTTCTTTTCTTTTCTTGACTCTCTAATCATTGATGCTCAGAGCCTTGAGCTTTGAGAGAGTGCTTTTGCACTTTGAGCCTAGCCTTGACTTCTAAGTGTTTTGTTTTCAAGCATTTGTCTTGATACATAAACACCACAAGTACTTAACAAATAAATTGCCATTGGTACTCAGAGCCTTCAGCTTTCTCATTCTTTCCCTTTTTCTTTTCTTGCTTTATTTTGCATTTGCTTTCAAGGTTTTCATGATTTTAAAAGATTTCGCAAAATGTCCTAGATGAAAACTTCAATTAAATAAAATCCAATGCAATTAAGCAACAATCAAACATACTAGCTTTCCAATACCTTTATGCACATGCTAAAATCTTCTTTAATGCCTTGTTTGTTTATGATCATGATACTTTGTTGCTTTTGAATTCACAAAACTCAAGTTGGTAATCATAATGACATAGCACCATGTTGCAATTTAGAATTCAAACTATGCCTTTTCATACACACATGCATACAGAGAGGGTAAAGACAATCATGCAGTTTATAGTGCTTGAAAAAAATGAGAGGAAAAGGAACTTTACAACCTTGTAGTTCATCTTCTCTATTGTTGTCATTTTCCTCCCATTCTCCTCCTTCCCATACCAAACTCAGAATGCTTGCTCATCCTCAAGCAACTATTAGAACCGTGGCTATGGGGCTAAGATGGATCATGAATGTCTTACACAAGAAATGTTAGTAGTACATGTGTTTCAAGCAAGCAAAATTAAAGATAATAATCAAGGCACAAGAGACAGAGACATTGTGATTGCAAGCTTAAGAAGGTGAGCATAATACTTTGCATAAAGAATAAGTGGCACACCAAACTTAGTGTGACACTTTCACTTGGAATCAATGCAAGTATCCAGTAAAGATTTGAAGCAAATTGTGTTGCATAGCAACACCAAACTTAAAATGCAATCCTATGTCCATTTATTTGAATTAAAACTAAACAAGAGAAACTGTTATTTGAATACAATCACCAAGTCAAGATTAGCCATGAATAAGGGTCTCTTGGTGATGTATTAACAAAAACAGTTAATAACAGGGATCATAGAAAATATAAAGAAGTGACTAAAACAAAGAAAATGCAAATGAAATGTCAAAACAAAAGAAAAATAATAATGCAAGGGCAATATGATTATGCAGACAAGTGATGTTGTTGGATGAGTTGCATAGACAATTAAGTGGCACACCAAACTTAGAATCTTAGTGTGACACTTCCATGTAAAATTGATGCAATCATCCATGAAGTTGGAAAACAGTTTGTTGCAGGGCAACACCAAACTTAGAATGTGATCATATGCCAGTTTATTGAAATTTAAACAAGACAAGGAGAAGAAATGTTACCTACTGTTTACCTATTCTTCACTTTCTTCCTCTTCTTCCAGTTTGTTAAGAGGAATGACTCCAAGAGGGGAGAAGTTTCAGCTAGTGTCCCCTGTCTTGGCTTCCTCTCAGCAAGCTTTCTTTTGTACATGGCTTGATTGAGCTTGCTTGCTATTGGTCCAGGGGTTGGATCGCTTGTGGTTGACCTCCTCTTGAATGTTGTCCTTGGTAGCTTGGTCACAATCCTCTTCTCGGTGCTTTTGTTAATTGCCTTCACTTCCTTGAATTCAAGACTTGGTTGCTGTGTGATTATTGGAGTGATTTCTTCATTAAGGGCCTCTTGTATTGGTGGTTCCACGAGCCCTTCCTTCATGTGATTTTCTGCTTCACTTGAGTGTGAATTCTCTAGAATGACTTCCTCACTTTCATGCTCCTCTTCATACCTTTCAATCATGGATTCAAGTGTTGAGGCGTTTTGGTCCAAGGAAGTTTGTGAGAGTTGTGAGTCTTCATGTTCTCTTGTCATCTCAAGTGCAGTTTCAGGTTCAACCACCTCTACCTCATTTTTTATTGAAATTTTTCTTGACACAGAGGCTTCCTCATCTTGCTTTTCCACTTCCTCACCCACAAATTTGTCTTCATTCGTACTGTTTGATGGTTCTAAGTTCCTCTTTGTTTGCTTTAAGGACCTATTTATCTGCTCGAGGATGGTTTCTTCCCAAGATGGGGATTTTGTGTAGAATTCCACTAGTCTTTTCTGTATTTCCATGCCTTCAAGGTATTCCTCATCTGTTAATTCAATGCCTTCAAGGTATTCCTCATTTGTTAATTCAAGAGATGAAGGTTGAGAGTAATTTTGGTGACGTGAATGTGTTGTGGTGAAGTTGTGTTGAGGGGTGTGGAATGAGTTGTGTGATTGATGAGATGACTGGTATGGATTCTGGAGGAAACTTTGTGTTGAGGCATAATCAAGTGATGAAGAACTTTTAGATGAGAAACTGGGACGTGAGGGTGGATGCTCTTTCATTCTGTGGCGACACCCCCATCTACCATGAGGATAATGACTTGAATCATTTTGTGGTGGTGGTTGGTATCCCATATGATTTTCTTGCTCATCTTGTGTTTCTGAAGCATAGCTCCATGAATTGGAGTGCCCAGAATTTGAAGTTTCTTGGTGATATTCCCAACCACCATTAGAGATTGGTGATGGTGGGTAATATCCCATAAAATTTGTTTGATCATAAGATGAGTTGAACTCCATTTGAAATTTGTAAAACACAACACCAAGGAAAATTGAAATTCATATCTCAGAGATGAATTTCTTAGTGAGGCAATAACTCAAACACCTTGGTTTCAACTTAGAACAGAGAACAAAAATAAAGAAAATGCTTGATCTAGACTTCTCACCCACTTAATCATTATTGATCTAATCAATCCCCGGCAACGGCGCCAAAAACTTGATGTGCGGAAAACGATCCGACACAAAACTCACCGGCAAGTGCACCGGGTCGCATCAAGTAATAAAAACTCACGGGAGTGAGGTCGATCCCACAGGGATTGATGGATCAAGCAACTTTAGTGGGTGATTAGTTTAGTCAAGCTAACATTTATGTGAATTGTGTGAAATTGTAACCAACAGAAAGTAAGGACAATGAATTTAAAGTTGCAGAATGTAAATTGACGAGTAACTTAAAGAGCAAGAAATGTAAATTGCAAGACTCTTAAATTGCAAGAATTATAAATTACATGAAATTGTAAAGGGAATTGGGAATTGGATTTGCAGAATTTAAATAAGGAAAAGTAAATTGCAACAACTAGAAGATTGGAATATAACTTGATTGAATCGGATCAAAAAAACAGAAACGTAAATAAACATGAAAAGCATTAAACAGAGAATGTGAAATTGGAATTCAGATCTCAGGACCCAAGAGACTAGATAACCAAGTCTAGATCTCAATGCCTTCCTAGATCCAACAAGAGCAATTGCAAAGAAATTAAAGAAATGTAAAGTGCAGAAGGAGTAGATGAAGAAGCAATTAACCGAAACTGAAATTCAAGTGTGCAGTAAATAAAGCAGAGAGATCTTAGGATGAGATTGAAACAGAATTCCTTCAATTCTCCAACCCAAGACTCAAAAACAAATTAAAGAGAGAGCTCTCTACTACTACTTCTAATGCTCCCTAGTGGAGCCTGCCTCCTCACAAATATGAAAATGATGCCTTATATAGGCTTTACAAAATGGAAATGAAAATGAAATTAAAAACAAATTACAATGAAATTCCTATTTTATCTATTTCTTGTGCCTTTGAGTGATGATCATGGGCCCTTGCTCTTGAGGGAATTGGGTTGATAGAGGCCTTGGTTGATTGCTCTTGGAGTTTGAGGAGGAACCAAAGTGAACCGGGTTTGAATTTGCAAAAGTTGGAGTAAAAGTTTGAGCCAAAGTTAGGGGTCTAACTTTGGCCCAACTTTTCATAGCAGCTAGCATCATTTTGCTGCTACTCACGTTGGTGCCAACGTTAGGGGTCTAACTTTGACCCTAACGTTGGCCTTGCCTTGTGTGCTTGTGGCGCCAACTTTGTCCTCTTGTCATGTTGCCAATTTTATGCCCAATATAGACTATCATATATGGTTGGAAAGTTCTAAATGTAAGCTTTCTAATCCACTTGGAATCACTTCAATTGGACATCTACAACTCAAGTTATGATCATTTGAAGAGGGCATGGTTGCTGGCTTTGGTGTGCAGCGTTTGAGGTAAAGTTTGCCTCAAACGTTAGCGAAAATGCCAGTTCTGGAGGCCCAAACGTATTGTCCACCCCATACTATTATACATTGTTGGAAAGCCCTGAATGTCTACTTTCCATTGCCGTTGGAAGCGCATCAATTGGAGCTCTACGGCTCGAGTTATACTCCGCTGAAGGTGCAGAGGTCATTTGGCCTCACTGCAGGTTGCCACCATGTTCGTTTATGCACATTGCGGGGCAGTTTTCTCCCTCAATTTTAGTGTCCACCATGCAGTGCCATATATGCTTGGAAAGCTCTTGATTCCTACTTTCCAATGCTTCTTGAATCACCTCATTTGGAGCTCTGTAGCTCAAGTTATTCTTGTTGGAAGTATACCCCTTCAAGCTGTTGTGGTGTGTGGCGCCAACGTTAGCCTCCAAGTTAGGGGTCTAACGTTGGCACAAACTTGAATAGCCCCTGGGACAAATTTTTCATGCCAACGTTAGCCTCCAAGTTAGGGGGCTAACGTTGGCGCAAACGTTGGCCATCCCTGGGAAGAATTGTCATGCCAACGTTAGCCTCCAAGTTAGGGGGCTAACGTTGGCGCAAACTTGAATAGCCCCTGGGAGAAATTTCAACTTCCCACGTTAGCCTTCAAGTTAGGGGGCTAACTTTGAGGCAAACTTTTCACCCAAAAGTTTGTCCTCTCTTCCTCCTTGTTTCGAGCCACGCTTTTCTTCCTTTGGGCCACGCTTTTCTTCCTTGATTTGGTCATGGGTCACGCTTTTAGAAGCGTGGCCTAAGCCTCCAAAGTGTGCTCCAACTTCAAAGTGTGCCCAAAATTCCTCTTTTCTTCTTTTTAGCTTATTTTGTGCTCTTTTTGCTTCTTTTTCTTCTTATTCCCTACAAAGTTTATCAAATCAAAAGATCAAAGAAATGTACCATTTAAGCACCAAAGAATGCAATATTTAAGCACTAATCATAAATTTCTTGTATGAAAAAGCATAGAAAAACATGTGACATGTCATCACCTATATATACCCTTCCATTCTACTTCATTTTCACACAACACTACCCCCTCTACTATACCTTGGCCAAATCCATCTCCCCTCACTCTCCTCCATTTTCTTCTTCTTCTTCTTCTCTTCTTTCTTCTCTTGCTCGAGGGCGAGCAATATTTTAAGTTTGGTGTGGTAAAAGCATAAGCTTTTTGTTTTTCCATTACCATCAATGGCACCTAAAGTCGGGGAATCCTCTAGAAAAGGAAAAGAGAAGACAAAAGCTTCCACCTCCGAGTCATGGGAGATGGAAAAATTCATCTCCAAGAGCCATCAAGACCACTTCTATGATGTTGTGGCAAAGAAGAAGGTGATCCCTGAGGTCCCTTTCAAGCTCAAGAAAAATGAGTATCCGGAGATCCGACATGAAATCCGAAGAAGAAGTTGGGAAGTCCTAACCAACCCCATGCAACAAGTCGGAATCTTAATGGTTCAAGAGTTCTATGCCAATGCATGGATCACTAGGAACCATGATCAAAGTATGAACCCGAGTCCAAAGGATTATCTCACAATGGTTCGGGGGAAATACTTAGATTTTAGTCCGAAGAATGTGAGATTGGCGTTCCACTTGCCCATGATGCAAGGAGATGAACGCCCCTACACTAGAAGGGTCAACTTTAATCAAAGGTTGGACCAAGTCCTAATGGACATATTTGTGGAAGGAGCTCAATGGAAAAGAGACTCCAAAGGCAAGCCAGTCCAACTAAGAAGACTGGACCTCAAGCCTGTGGCTAGAGGATGGTTGGAGTTCATTCAACGCTCCATCATTCCCACTAGCAACCGATATGAAGTTACTGTGGATCAGGCCATCATGATTCATAGCATCATGATTGGAGAGGAAGTAGAAGTTCATGAGGTCATCTCCAATGAAATCTACAAAATAGCCGAAAAGCCCTCCACCATGGCAAGGCTAGCTTTTCCTCACCTCATTTGCCATCTATGTTACTCAGCTGGAGTTATCATAGAAAGAGACACCTCCATTGAAGAGGATAAGCCCATCACCAAGAAGTGAATGGAGCAAGCAAGAGAGAACCTCCACGGTTCTCAAGAGATGCATGAGGAAGCTCATCATCAAGAAATTCCTGAGATGCCTCAAGGGATGCACTTTCCTCCGAACAACTATTGGGAACAGCTCAACACTTCCTTAGAAGATTTGAGCCACAATGTTGAACAATTAAGGGTGGAACATCATGAGCACTCCATCATTCTCCAAGAAATAAGAGAAGATCAAAGAGCAATGAGGGAGGAGCAACAAAGGCAAGGAAGGGACATAGAAGAGCTTAAGGACATTGTTGGTCCTTCAAGAAGAAGACGCCACTAAGGTGGATTCATTCCTTGTTCTTATTTCTTTCTGTTTTTCGGTTTTTATGTTGTATGTTTATCTATGTTTTGTGTCTCTACTTCATGATCATTAGTATGTAGTAACCATGTCTTAAAGCTATGAATAAATTCCATGAATCCTTCACCTCTCTTAAATGAAAAATGTTTTAATTCAAAAGAACAAGAAGTACATGAATTTAATTATATTGATGTGGTGACAATACTTTTGTTTTCTGAATGAATGCTTGAACATTGCATATGTCTTTTGATCTTGTTGTTTATGAATGTTAAAATTGTTGGCTCTTGAAAGAATGATGAACAAGGAGAAATGTTATTGATGATCTGAAAAATCATGAAATTGATTCTTGAAGCAAGAAAAAGCAGTGAAAAAAAGGAAGCTTGCAAAAAAAATGGCGAAAAAAATAGAAAGAAAAAGAAAAAGCAAGCAGAAAAAGCCAATAGCCCTTAAAACCAAAAGGCAAGGGTAAAAAGGATCCAAGGCTTTGAGCATCAATGGATAGGAGGGCCCAAGGAAATAAAATCCAGGCCTAAGCGGCTAAATCAAGTTGTCCCTAACCATGTGATTGTGTCATGAAGGTCCAAGTGAAAAGCTTAAGACTGAGTGGTTAAAGTCGTGATCCAAAGCAAAAAGAGTGTGCTTAAGAGCTCTGGACACCACTAACTGGGGACTCTAGCAAAGCTGAGTCACAATCTGAAAAGCTTCACCCAGTCATGTGTCTGTGGCATTTGTGTATCCGGTGGTAATACTGGAAAACAAAGTGCTTAGGGCCATGGCCAAGACTCATAAGTAGCTGTGTTCAAGAATCAACATGCTTAACTAGGAAAGTCAATAACACTATCCAAAATTCTAAGTTCCTAGAGAAGCCAATCATTCAGAACTTCAAAGGAAAAAGTGAGATGCCAAAACTGTTCAGAAGCAAAAAGCTAAAAGTCCCGCTCATCTAATTAGAATTAATATTCATTGATATTTTGGAATTTATAGTATATTCTCTTCTTTTTATCCTAATTGATTTTCAGTTGCTTGGGGACAAGCAACAATTTAAGTTTGGTGTTGTGATGAGCGGATAATTTATACGCTTTTTGGCATTGTTTTTAGGTGGTTTTTAGTAAGTTCAAGCTACTTTTAGGGATGTTTTCATTAGTTTTTATGTTAAATTCACATTTCTGGACTTTACTATGAGTTTGTGTGTTTTTCTATGATTTCAGGTAATTTCTGGCTGAAATTGAGGGACTTGAGCAAAACTCTGAAAAAGGCTAACAAAAGGACTGCTGATGCTGTTGGAATCTGACCTCCCTGCACTCAAAATGGATTTTCTGGAGCTACAGAACTCCAAATGGCGCGCTCTCAACGGCGTTGGAAGGTAGACATCCAGAGCTTTCCAGAAATATATAATAGTTCATACTTTATTCGGAAATTGACGATGTAACTTGGCGTTGAACGCCAAGTACATGCTGCTGTCTGGAGTTAAACGCCAGAAACACGTCATGATCCAGAGTTGAACGCCCAAAACACGTTATAACTTGGAGATCAACTCCAAGTAAAGCCTCAGCTCGTGGATAGATCAAGCTCAGCCCAAGCATACACCAAGTGGGCCCCGAAAGTGGAATTATGCATCAATTACTTACTCATGTAAACCCTAGTAGCTAGTCTAGTATAAATAGGATAATTTACTATTGTATTAGACATCTTTTGACAGTTTAATCTTGTGACTGTTTAGTCTTTGATCATTCGGTCTTTTGATCATTCAGGGGGCTGGCCATTCGGCCATGCCTGAACCTTTCACTTATGTATTTTCAACGGTGGAGTTTCTACACACCATAGATTAAGGGTGTGGAGCTCTGCTGTACCTCAAGTTTTAATACAATTACTATTACTTTCTATTCAATTCTCTCTTATTCTTATTCCAAGATATACGTTGCACAACACTTTGATGAATGTGATGATCCGTGACACTCATCATCATTCTCACCTATGAACGCGCGTGACTGACAACCACCTCCGTTCTATCTTAGGCCAGGCGCATATCCCTTAGATTCCCCAACAGAATCTTTGTGGTATAAGCTAGATAGATGGCGGCATTCATGGGGATCCGGAAAGTCTAACCTTGTCTGTGGTATTCCGAGTAGGATCCTGGGAATCCGGAAAGTCTAACCTTGTCTGTGGTATTCCGAGTAGGATTCCGGTATTGAATGACTGTGACGGGCTTCAAACTCGCGATTGTTGGGCGTGATGATAAACGCAAAAGGATCAATGGATCCTATTCCATCATGATCAAGAACCAACAGCTGATTAGACGTGCTGTGACAGAGCATTTGGACCATTTTCACTGAGAGGATGGGATGTAGCTATCAACAAGGGTGATGCCTCCAGACGATTAGCTGTGCAGTGACAGCGCATAGGACCATTTTCCCGAGAGGATTGAAAGTAGCCATTGATGATGGTGATGCCCTACATACAGCTTGCCATGGAAAGGAGTAAGAAGGATTGGATGAAAGCAATAAGAAAGTAGAGATTCGAAAGGATTCTAGCATCTCCACACGCCTATCTGAAATTCCCACTATTGATTTACATAAGTATTTCTATCCCTTTTTATTTTCTATTTATTATTAATTTTCGAAACCCATAACCATTTAATCTGCCTAACTGAGATTTACAAGGTGACCATAGCTTGCTTCATATCAACAATCTCTGTGGGATCGACCCTTACTCATGTAAGGTATTACTTGGACGACCCAGTACACTTGCTGGTTAGTTGAACGGAGTTGTGATCATAAATTCCAATAGAGCCAATTTTTAAATTCCATACAAAGAGAGTGAATCACAATTTCGTCCACCAGCAGCTCCTTTAGGTCTCCATTTAGATTCGCCCCTATGTTTCTTATTTTATCTTGAGTGTCTCCGATTTGAACTTCTTCGGTCTCACCTTCCGGTTGAGGGCAGAGTTCTTCGCGAGCTCGGATTCCCCCGAGTTCGATAGTATTGGTTTCTTTTCATTTGGGATCGCCTTTAAGGTTCAGACTTTCGTTGTAGCAGCGTCGCGCGAGTTTTTGGTCTCCCTTTATGGTGGCGATCCCTTCTGCAGTTGGAAACTTCATGGATAGGTGTGGAGTAGAGACCACCGCGGTGAGCTGATTTAGCGTTGTCCAACCTTTGAGGGCATTGTATGCAGAGCTCACGTTGACGACGATGTAGTCTATGCTCAGCATTCTAGATCGTGTTCCTTTTCCAAATGTTGTGTGCAATAGAATTTACCCAAGTGGTTGGATTGGAGCGTCTCCAAACCTGAATAAACTATTTGGATATGCTCTGAGCCCTTTCTCTTGTAGGCCGAGCTTGTCAAAAGCGGATTTGAACAGGATATCCGCAGAGCTTCCTTCGTCTACCAATGTTCGGTAGAGATTGGCATTGGTAGCACTCTCAAACGTGAATCACACTTAGTCATAACTCCGCACAACTAACCAGCAAGTGCACTAGGTCGTCCAAGTAATACCTTACGTGAGTAAGGGTCGATCCCACGGAGATTGTTGGTATGAAGCAAGCTATGGTCATCTTGTAAATCTCAGTCAAGCGGATAATAAATGTTATGGAGTTTTCGAATACTGAATAATAAATAACCAGAAAATAAAGATAGAGTTACTCATGTAATTCAATGGTGGAAATTTCAGATAAGTGTATGGAGGTGCTGTGTTCCTTCTGAATCTCTGCTTTCCTACTGCTTTTATCCAATATTTGTCACTCCTTTCTATGGCAAGCTGTATGTAGGGCATCACCATTCTTAATGGCTACATCCCATCCTCTTAGTGAAAAATGTCCAAATGCTCTGTCACAGCACGGCTAATCATCTGTCGGTTCTCGATCATGTTGGAATAGAATCCCTTGATTCTTTTGCGTTTGTCATCACGCCCAACAATCGCGAGTTTGAAGCTCATCACAGTCATTCAATCCCGGAATCCTACTCGGAATACGACAGACAAGGTTAGACTTTCCGGATTCCCATGAATGCCACCATCAATTCTAGCTTATACCACGAAGATTCTGATTAAGGAATCCAAGAGATATGCGCCCGGTCTAAGGTAAAACGGAAGTGGTTGTCAGTCATGCGTTCATAGGTGAGAATGATGATGAGTGTCACAGATCATCATATTTATCATGTTGAAGTGCAACGAATATCTTAGAATAATAACAAGCGGAATTGAATAGAAAATAGTAGTAATTGCATTAAAACTTGAGGTACAGTAGAGCTCCACACCCTTAATCTATGGTGTGTAGAAACTCTACCATTGAAAATACATAAGTGATGAAGGTCCAGGCATGGCCGAATGGCCAGCCCCCAATGTCTAAGATCGCATAAACTGATCAAAGATCGATGCCAAGATGTAAATACATTAGTAAAAAGTTCTATTTATACTAAACTAGTTACTAGGGTTTACAGAAATAAGTCTAAATGCAGAAATCCACTTCCAGGGCCCACTTGGTGTGTGCTTGGGCTGAGCTTGAATTTTACACGAGATGAGGCTTCTATTGGAGTTAAACGCCAAGTTGTAACGTGTTTTTGGCGTTCAACTCTGGTTCGTGACGTGTTTCTGGCGTTTGACTCCAAAATGCAGCGTAGAACTGGCGTTGAGCGCCAGTTTGTGTCATCTAATCCCGAATGAAGTATGGACTATTATATATTGATGGAAAGCTCTGGATGTCTACTTTCTAACGCCGTTAAGAGCGCGCCATTTGGATTTCTGTAGCTCCAGAAAATCAATTTCGAATGCAGGAAGGTCAGAATCCAACAACATCAGCAGTCCTTTGTCAGCCTTTTATCAGAGTTTTGCTCAGGTCCCTCAATTTCAGCTAGAAAATACCTGAAATCACAGAAAAACACACAAACTCATAGTAAAGTCCAGAAATGTTAATTTATCATAAAAACTAAGGAAAACATCCCTAAAAGTAACTAGATCCTACTAAAAACTACCTAAAAACAATACAAAAAAGCGTATAAATTATCCGCTCATCAGTTGCATATGTCTCGGTAAACATCTACAAGGGACACCTGAAGAGGGGTGTAGTTGTGGTACTGATGAATCCATATTTTACGATATATTTTGGTTTGACCTGAGTGGATTTTATTACATAAACCTACATTTATTCATCTAAATAGCATAGTTTTGTAATTCTCCCTAGATTTGTGCTTAATTGTGAAAATATGCTTTTTAGGCCTTAAAATAGCTAAAATTAATTCACTTTAATCCCATTTGGTGCCTTGATATATTTGATGAGTGATTTCAGGTTTCTAAGGCAAGTATGGGATGGAAGAAGTGAAGAGAAAAGCATGCAAAAGGGAGAAATCATGAAGAAAATGAAGTTTGGAAGCTGCTGCAAAGGTGCGTACGCACAACGGTGACTTTGTGCAAGGATGCGTACGCACCAAATGTCGTGCGTATGCATGATGGGAATTCAGCACAACTGTGCGTACTAATGCACCACTATTTTTTGGTACATCTTGTGCTTAATTGAGTGGATTTTATCCATTAATCTCACACTTATTCATAGAAATTGCATGATTTACATTTTCCTTCCTGATTTTGTGCTATGATTGAAAACATGTTTCTTTGGTCTTAATTTAGCTAATTTTAATCCTCTCTATTTACCATTCGATGCCGTGATATGTGTGCTAAGTGTTTTCAGAGATTACGTACGCACTGTAGGTCGTGCGTACGCACGCGTACATATGCATGAGGTCATTAATGCAAATCGCTGGGTGCAAATTTTGGCCCTCCAAAACCCAGTCCAACTAATTTTTTGAAGCTATTTAAGGCCAAAGTGAAGAAGAATGAAGGGGGAGGGGGGAAATTAGGTTTAGCTTTTATCATGTTTTAGTGTAGTTCTCTAGAGAGAGAAGCTCCCTCCTCTCTCAAGAATTAGGGTTCTTTAGTTTAATTTTTTGTAATTTCTACTTTTAATTCTTGTTATAATTTACTTTTCCTTGTCATTTATTGTTATTGCATCTTTGCTCTTCTTCCTTTCCTTTGTTATTTCCTTTATCTTGTCATATTTATGTTTATGGATACTTTTGTTATTTTAATTTTCAATTAATGCAATTTATGTTTTATGTTCATTTAGTGTTTTCTTTAGTTGTTGTTATGATTTTCTTGCACTTGGTAGTTAGAATTTATTTTTAATGCAATTCAATATTATTTTACTTTCATGCACACCAAGTGTTTGATAAAATGCTTGGCTTAGTCTTTACATAGTTTTTCTCCACTCTTGGCTTGAAATTGATGACTTTAGTGATCCTTGAGTCATTGATGTCCATTCTTGTTTGATACATTAGAGTAGTTAGTTGATTTGGTCTCTTTTGACTCTATGTGCCCCCTTAGTGTTGACATAGGACTTAGGAATTGGAATTAACTATGCCTATTTGACTTATCCACGATGTATGGTTGACTAAATAGGATTAACTCTTCATAATCATCATGTGTTTGTGGTCAATGTCTAGGATAGGTAACCTTAGCTCTCTATTATTTGCCAAGAGATTTCTTGCATTTGAAGTTTACTTTCCTTGCATTTAATTGCTTTGAATTTTATTGTTTTTCATTTAATTTCTTGCATGTTTACTTTTCACACTCTTGGATAAGAAATTGGGTGTTTTGGTGGAATTGAGTTGTGGATGTCCATTCCGCATTGTGTGAGAATAGTTAATTGGTTTGGTTTCCATTGACGCTAGTCTTTCACTAAGTAATTAGTGAGTTGATAAGGACTTATGGATTGAGATCAATTACGCTCTTTTGACTAATTCTCAAGGAGGATTGACTAATTTGGATTGATTCCACACAATTTCCATGTTTGTGGTCCATAACTAGGATAGGAATTCTTGATTACCCAATTTTCACCAAGAGTTGCCATTTACATTCCTTGCATGTTTATTTGCTTGCTTGCTATTTACATTTCTTGCTTTCTTACTTTCCCAATTCCCCATGCTCTCTCTCATAGCCAATAAATGTACATTTCATTGCAACTCCTAGGGAGAATGACCCGAGGTTTAAATACTCTCGGTTAATTAGAATTTGTAAACATTTGATTAAGAGAATTCATTGTTGGTTTGGACTATGCTACCAACGAATTGATTCTTGTTTTGATTGATTCCAAACCATACGATAATTCTCTTCATCAAATTTGGCGCCATTGCCGGGGAGTTGCAATGGTGTATGTTTTTGGCTATTGTGCATATGTGAATATTGTAAATAGCTTGCTTTTTGTTTGATTGTACATATGTTGCTTGCTTGTTTTTGGCTTTTGTAAATATGTTTGTATGTGAATATGGTAACACCTTTCTAACCCTCTCTTTGTACATAGTTTCAATTTATTGCTTTTTGTCTCTTGTAGATAGCTTAGGTTTAGTTTAATTTCAATCTTAATTTGATTAGATTTTAATTTAGATTATGTGTTTTTGATGAATAATATGTTTTGGGGTTGAAAAACTATTTTTGATTTCAAGTTTGGTGCTTTAGAGCACTAATTTTTTTTAAGAGAAACAGAGCATGTGCGTGCGCACACACCTGTGAGTACGCACGCAACCCCGAATTTCACGTTTTGTGCGCGCGCACCCATATGTGCACGCGCACACCAGCTTACACCCCTTCTGTTGGGAGCGTTCGCACTCCCTGTGCGTCCGCATCCCCCATCATTTTGTCTCTGTCCGTGCGCACGGACCTATGTGCGTACGCACAGAAGGCGTGACAGCTAGTAATGTTGACGCTTCATTCCATGTAAAAAAAAGTGTTCTGTGCGTGCGTACACGCTGGTGCGTACGCACACCTCTTATCCCCCTCTCTGTTCAGAGCGTTTACACACCTAGTGTGTCCTCTCACCCTCCATTTCTCTACCTTCTGTGCGTGCGTACACCAAGGTGCATACGCACGCATCTTGATTCCCTCTCTGCTGTTAGCGTTTGCACACCTGGTATGGATGCACACCTCCCCTATTTCACCTAGTGTGCATACGCACACGACCCTGTGCGTACGCACTCTCCTATTTCCCCACCATTATACTTCTTTTCTTCTCTTTTTCTTTCTTTCACCCCTCTCTTCTCTTGCTTTTGCCTTCTTTTCTACTTGTTTTACTTTGTTTTGTTTGCATTTCATTTTTATTTTGGTAATTATATTAGCTTTAGTTTAGTTGTTTGATAATTAAGTAAATTACAAGTGTTTGCTTGATGATTATTGGGTTGCTTCTTGCTTGAATTTTGATTTAATGAATATGTGCACTATGTATCAAGTCTTTGTTGATTGCCTAGATGAATTGCAAGTTTAATGCATATGTTGAAGCTACCATATGTGTTAGACTATATCCTTGTTTGGCATCTTAATCATGAATTGTGCACTTTTACCTTAGTGAATTGAGTTGAACTACTTAGTCATCATGGTTCTCAAGTGAATATAATCACATAACAAGGTATTTGTTCCTTGTTAATGCCTTGCATTTTTTTTAGTCGACTTGACTTGATTCCTATCAAGACTTGTCACCTTTTGTAACAAGCACCTTATACATGTGATTATTTCATTATTTCTAAGGATGAATAAGTAGTCTCTTTTCATCATTGCATTAGTTATTGTTAATTGTGCTATTTTCTATTAATTTTGCGCTTTTCCTTGCATAATTTTAATATCCAATATCTCAAACACTCAATTCACTTTTAAGGATCCTTAGGGTTACTTATGTCTTAAGTTTTGCTTATTCTTTACTTGCACTCTAGGCTTTTTAATTGAGGAACATGCTATCTCTTTTGATTATGTGGTTGCCATTTTCACCCGGCCAATATGTATGTTCTAAAGTGTGTGCACACTTAGGATACACACATTGCCTTTAATCATACCACACTGACCTCTTCCTCAATTCTTGTTTTCTACAGCAATCCGGAGCCCCGGTGCCCACCAGCTGAAGGTGGAGCCTCACAGCTCTTCACCCCCGGATCGTGTGCATGCACGGAGGACTGTGCATTAATTAAGTGTGGGGGAGGATCGCTAACTTCGAGGGGGTAAAATTCTTTTCTTAAACACTTTGTCGTACTCTTTTTTTCTTTTTCTTCAATTTTTGCAATTTTTGTTCTTGTTTACACTTTGTTTGGTTTGTTTGTATATATTTCTTTAATGCTTATAGTATTATGGTAGTACATACTTGCATGTTGCATGTTAGAGAAAATAAGTTTGGCAAAACAACAAATAATTTTCAAGAAATCCCTTTTTGGGCATTCCATTGATTGGATTTTAAAAAATTGTTTTTGAACTTGCTTGAAGTATCTTTTATATGGAATATAGAAAAGAGCTTGAACAAAACACCTAGTGAGATTTGAGCTTTAATTGTGTGGTTGCACATTTTCAACCACAATTTTTGTTCTTGTGTGTGTTATAAACTCCTTTTATGATTGTGATCTTAGATTTGCTTTAGTCTATATGTCCTATATTTGATGTTTTGAATTGCATTTGGTATGATTGAGGCCATTTTTTAGAAATATTAACTCACAAACCCATATGGCCAACCCTTACATCTACCCTTGTAAAGCACTTTTTGAGCCTTTAATTCCCTTTTGTTCTAAATTTTAAGCACATCATTTGCCCTAAGTGAAAAACCATTATGTTCTTGAATTATATCTTTGATTAGCTTGGGTTTGAGTGTGTGCATTAATCAAGTGTGGGAGAAATTTGTGGGAAAACATTGGTAGTTAGTTTGCTTTGGGTCTCATTGAGAATATTTGAAAAAATGGGTAAATAATCATGCATCTATTACTTAAAATATATGCATCTCTTTTTGTTAATAAAAGAAAATAATTTTGGTGTAAATACTTTGAAAAAAAAAAGAGAAAAGAAAAGAAAAGAAAAAAATATGACAATAAGAATGCCAAATAAAGGATGCATATGTGATTGAATTGGAAAGAGGATGCATGAGTGAATGTGAGAAAAGAAATAATGGGTAGTTAGGTTGTTTTGTTATGTATATAGGATGATATATGATTAGGTGGGATACTTGAGCTAATCAAAGATCCAATCTATTAGCCCACTTAACCATATTAATCCTACCCTTATCCTAGCCCCATTACAACCCTCAAAAGTCCTCATGATATTTACATTCATGCATCAAATATTAGTCGAATGCTAGATGACTTGCAAATCTTTGAGAAACATGATTAAAGGAGGATTGAGTGATTAAGCCCTAAACACTGAGCGACTAGAGTGTAAACACATCCGGTGAAGGGGTTCAATCGCTCAATTTTATGATTTCTTTTCTTATCTTGTATCTTTTTGCAAGTTGTTGAACTTAATTTTGGAAACTTCAAATCAAATCTTTGGACATTGATCATATTGCTATATTTGCTTTGTCTTAGCCCTAATGATTTATTGTTGGATTGATTGAGATTCTTTTATTTATTTTTACCAATCTCAATAGGAACCATAGTATAGATGTAGATAGAGAGCATTTAGTATAGTTTCATGCATGTAAGTAGTTGCATTAAATAAAATGTTTACCCTTTCATTCTTCTTCTTTGGTTGTGTTTAGCATGAGGACATGCTATTGTTTAAGTGTGCGGGAATCGATGAATCTATATTTTACGATATATTTTGGTTTGATCTGAGTGAATTTTATTACATAAACCCACATTTATTCATCTAAATAGCATAGTTTTGTAATTCTGGGCCTCCAAAACCCAGTCTAACTCATCTCTGAAGCTATTTAAGGCCAAAGTGAAGAGGAATGAAGGGGGGCAATTAGGTTTAGCTTTTATCATGTTTTAGTGTAGTTCTCTAGAGAGAGAAGCTCCCCCCTCTCTATAGAATTATGGTTCTTTAGTTTAATTTCTTGTAATTTCTACTTTTAATTCTTGTTTTCATTTAATTTTCCTTGTCATTTATTGTTATTGCATCTTTGTTCTTCTTCCTTTCCTTTGTTATTTCCTTTATCTTGTCATACTTATGTTTATGGATACTTTTGTTATTTTAATTTTCAATTAATGCAATTTTTGTTTTATGTTCATTTATTGCTTTCTTTAGTTGTTGTTATGATTTTCATGCACTTGGTAGTTAGAATTTATTTTTAATGTAATTTAATATTATTTTATTTTCATGCACACCCAGTGTTTGATAAAATGCTTGGCTTAGTTTTCACATAGTTTTTCTCCACTATTGGCTTGAAATTGATGGCTTTGATGATCCTTAAGTCATTGATATCCATTCTTGTTTGATACATTAGAGTAGTTAGTTGATTTGGTCTCCCTTGACTCTATTTGACCCCTTAGTGTTGACATAGGACTTAGAGATTGGAATTAACTATGCCTATTTGACTTATCCTCGATGTAGGGTTGACTAAGTAGGATTAACTCTTCATAATCATCATGTGTTTGTGGTTAATGTCTAGGATAAGTAACCTTAGCTCTTAATTATTAGCCAAGAGATTTCTTGCATTTGAAGTTTACTTTCTTTGCATTTAATTGCTTTGACTTTTATTGCTTTTCATTTAATTTCTTGCATGTTTACTTTTCACACTCTTGGTTGAGAAATTGGGTGTTTTGGTGGAATTGAGTTGTGGATGTCCATTCCGCATTGTGTGAAAATAGTTAATTGGTTTGGTCTTCATTGACGCTAGTCTTTCACTAAGTAATTAGTGAGTTGACTAGGACTTGTGGATTGAGATCAATTATGCTCTTTTGAATAATTCTCTAGGAGGATTGACTAATTTGGATTGATTCCACACAATTGCCATGTTTGTGGTCCATAACTAGGATAGGAATCCTTGATTACCCAATTCTCACCAAGAGTTGCCATTTACATTCCTTGCTTGTTTATTTGCTTCCTTGCTATTTACATTTCTTGCTTTCTTACTTTTCCAAGTCCCCATTCTCTCTCTCATAGCCAATAAATGTACGTTTCATTGCAACTCCTAGGGAGAACGACCCAAGGTTTAAATACTCTCGATTAATTAGAATTTGTAAACATTTGGTTAAGAGAATTTATTGTTGGTTTGGACTATGCTACTAATGAATTGATTCTTGTTTTGATTGATTCCAAACCATACGATAATTCTCTTCATCAGGTACTTTCTTGGTTTCTCAGTCGGTTGGTCTTCTTTTTTCCTGGACTCTTTATCCTTGTCCCGAGGTGGGTAGGAAAATTTGGTCTTTGAGGTTTCTCCTAATTAGGATTTCTCCTCCATGTTGATGTACTTTTTCGCCCGCTCTTGTTCCTCATTCAGAGATGTTGGATGTTTCTTAGATATGGAGTGGCTAAAGGGCCCTTCCCGTAGACAGTTGATAAGTCCCATAATCGCTGCTTCTGTAGAAAGGTTCTGTATGTCAAGGCATGCTTTATTGAATCTTTCCATGTAACTGCAGAGGTTTTCCCGATCTCCTTGTTTAATCCCTAGCAGGCTGGGAGCGTGCTTGGTTTTGTCCTTCTGGATGGAGAATCTAGCTAAGAACTTCTTGGCGAGGTCATCGAAGCTTCTGATCGACCTTGGTGGCAAGCTGTCGAACCACTTTATTGCTGTCTTGATCAAGGTGGTCGGGAAAGCTTTGCAACGGGTTGCATTTGAAGCATCTGTGAGGTATATCCGGCTCCTAAAGTTGCTGAGGTGATGACTTGGGTCGGACGTTGATGGGATATTTTGGTGGAAAAATGAATTTCTCCCAAAAACACACCAATCTAACCGGCAAGTGCACCGGGTCGCATCAAGTAATAAAACTCACGGGTGTGAGGTCGATCCCACAGGGATTGAAGGATTGAGCAATTTTAGTTTAGTGGTTGAATTAGTCAAGCGAATCAAGATTTGGTTGATTGAGTTGCAGAATTTAAATTGCATTGAAAGTAAAGAGAACAAGAATTAAAGTGCTGAATCTTAAAGAACAAGAAATTAAATGGCAGAAACTTAGATTGCAAGAAATGTAAATTGCAAGAATCTTAAATGACAAGAAATGTAAATGGCTTGAAATGTAAAGGGGCTTGGGACTTAGATTTGCAGGAATTAAACAAAGAAAAGTTAAATTGCATCAAACAGAAAGTAAATGGGAATTGGGGTTGAATCAGATTCAAACAGAAAAGCAAATGAACAAGTAAAGCAAGAGCAGAAAATTGAAAATGAGAAAATTGGATCTCAGGACCCAAGAGACTAGAAAACCAAGTCTAGATCTCAATGCCTTCCTAGATCCAACAAGAACAATAGCAATGGAATTGTAAATTGCAAAGAGATTAGATGAAGAAGCAAGTAGCTGAATTGAAAATTTAAATTGCAGTGAAAATCAAAAGAGAGATCTAAGGTGAGATTGAAACAGAATTCCTTCAATTCTCCAACCCAAGATCCAAGACAAGTGTAATTGAAATTGAAAGCAATTAAACTAAGGAAATAAAGCTCACTCAGGCTCCCCAAAATAGAAAAGAAAATTCTCTAAAAACTCTAAAAAGGGAAGCTCCTCGACTAACTTGAATCTTAGCCTATTTATACACTTTCTTCAATTGATCTTCAAGCCTTGAGTTGGGCCTTTGCTCTTGATGGAATTGGGTTGAAAGAGGCCTTGGTTGATTGCTCTTGAAGCTTGGAGAGAAACCCAAGTGAACCAATTGAACCGGAATTGGATTTTGCAGAGTTGGATTCAAAGTTAGCCTCAAAGTTAGGGGGCTAACTTAGAGGCCAACTTTTCATATCAGCAAACATCTCTTCCTGCCACTCACGTTGGTGCCAACGTTAGGGGGCTAACTTTGACCCTAACGTTGGCCTTGCTTTGTGTTGGTGTGGCGCCAACGTTAGCCTCCAAGTTAGGGGGCTAACGTTGGCGCAAACGTTGGCCACCCTGGAGGAGAGTTCTCATGCCAACGTTAGCCTCCAAGTTAGGGGGCTAACGTTGGCGCAAACGTTGGCACACCCTGGGAGTAAATTTTCATGCCAACATTAGCCTCCAAGTTAGGGGGCTAACGTTGGCGCAAACGTGGAACACCCTGGGAGGAATTTCAAATCTCCAACGTTAGCCTCCAAGTTAGGGGGCTAACGTTGGGGCTAACTTTTCGTCCAAAAGTTTGTGCCAACGTTTGGGGGCTAACTTCAAGTCCAGCTTCATTCTTCCTGGTTCAATTTCACTTGTTTCAATGTCTTCTCTTAGCTTCTAGCCAGTCCTTCTCACTTCAATCCTTTTCCAAGCTTTCTTCACCTATCATAAATCAACCAAACACATCAAAGCTATGCTTGAAATCATGAGATGTTCATTCTATCCTAATATGCAACCATTATGGCATCAAATCTCATGAAAAAGCATTAATTCACATATGGTTGTTTAAATCAAAGGAAGCATGAAAATCTGCCTAAATTGGCTTGCTTAAGCCTCAAGAAAGTGCATAATTCAAGTGAAAACAAAAGAAAAAGACTAGTGAAACTAGGCTAAGATGACTTGTCATCACAACACCAAACTTAAAGCTTGCTTGTCCCCAAGCAAGAAATGAATTATTAGGAAGAAAGAATGAATTGGAAAAAGATGTTCATGCTAGCAGAATGTTATTGATAGTTCATGGGATTTTATGTTGATATGCACATACTCACTTCTTATTGATTCTTAGGCTTTAGAAAGTCTCTTTCAAGCTTCAAGTGTCATACTGCTATGACCTCTCATTATTCCTTTATCCTTGGCTATTACTTTGTTCAAAGCTTTATTTGAGTGTCATGTGTAGCAAGTTCATTTTCTTTTCTTTATACTTGACACATTATTCACCATGGACACTTGGCTCACCTTTCCCTTTAAACATTGATGCCCAGCACCTTTTTGGTTACTAAATGCCTTGTAGTTAGGTTGCTCTTGATAGTGGATTTTCAGCTGATGATCCCGGATTAGTTAATCCAAGTCACCGAGTGTTGAAGCACTCCAAAGAGCTTAGTAGTCCAAGCAGATCCTAATACATAGACACCACATGCATATATTTTTTAGGTTCAAGCTATTGGTGTCCAGCTTTGTTTCCTTTTTTTTTGTTTTCTTTGATTCTGCCATCTTTTGGCTATCTCTTTTCTTTCTTTCTTTTTATTTTTTTCTTTTGAACCAAGGATTTTCTTATTGAGATTCATAGACAGTAGATCACTCTATTCTTAGAAAAAGACATCCTAGCCCTTTATTCACTAAAAGTGAGTTTTTATACAATCACACACAAACCACCACTTACTATTATTCTACTTCTTTCTAACAGAGAACTATCTCATGCCACATTCAAACACTTCTTTTATTGAATTAAAGATGCAGGGGACATAACATGCTCTTAGTTAAGTGAAAGTGAACACACAAGCACAAACTTAAACTAGCTTACTTATTTTAAGGTAAATTTGACTCTGTCTGAACCCAAAGGACACTTTAACAGAACATACTCAAAATATTACTCAATAGCAAAGGTTAAGTGTATATACAACCTATTGGTTTGCATCTCTTTTGTTCATCCTTCTGTTGTGCCCATTTTGAATCATGATGCCAAATTCCTTGCTTCTTCCTCTGATTCGTCATTTTGACTCTGGGCAAATTCTTATGTTCTTGCTACAGGTCATAGAGTTAGGACTAAAAAGCAATTATATAGTTGATTAATTTGTCTGATTGCTTGAAACTAGTAATGTGTAGGAAGTTAGAATGTGTTTCTGAATGAAGTTTTGGTGGAACACCAAACTTAGAAATTTTCATTCTCCCTCAAATTGTTTTGGTGTGCAACACCAAACTTAGCTCCTTGCAATGCATACTAATTATTCAACATTTTTATTGAAAATGCTACGAAAAAGATAACTACCTCAGGTTGGGTTGCCTCCCAACAAGCGCTCTTTTATTGTCATTAGCTTGACATCTTCTGTTTTTGCTTCAAGGAGGGTTTAGGCTCTGGACCTCTGTTTCTTTGTTCCATTGCCCCCCTAGATACAGCTTTGCTCTATGGCCATTTGCTGTAAACCGATTCTTTGTTGCTTCATCTAGCAATTCAATGCTCCCATAAGGAAAAACCTTAGTCACCAAGTATGGACCTGTCCACTTAGACTTAAGCTTGCCAGGGAATATCTTGAGCCGTGAGTTATACAAGAGAACTTGTTGTCCAGGTTTGAACTCTTTCTTCAAAATCTTCCTGTCATGCCATCTTTTAGCTTTTTCCTTGTATATCTTGGCATTTTCATAGGCTTCTAGCCTAAACTCATCTAGCTCATTCAGCTGCAACAATCTTTTTTCTCCTGCTGCTTCAGAATCCAGATTTAGAAGTTTGGTAGCCCAAAAGGCTTTGTGTTCAAGCTCTACAGGGAGATGACAAGATTTGCCATATAGCAATTGAAATGGGGATTTCCCAATGGGAGTTTTGAAGGCTGTTCGGTATGCCCAAAGTGCATCTTCCAACTTCCTAGCCCAATCCTTTCTTGTGTTACCAACTGTCTTTTCTAGGATCTTCTTCAGTTCCCTGTTTGCTAATTCTGCCTGTCCATTAGTTTGAGGATGATATGGTGTGGCTACTTTATGAATAACTCCATATTTGTGGAGAAGTTTCTCCATTTGTCTATTGCAAAAATGACCACCTCCATCACTGATGAGACCCTTGGGTACTCCAAATCTAGTAAAGATGTGCTTCTTTAGGAATTGAAGAACAATTTGTGCATCACAGGTAGTTGTGGCTATGGCTTCCACCCATTTTGAAACATATTCCACTGCCACCAAGATATATCTGAATGAATAAGAGGGGGGAAGGGTCCCATGAAATCAATGCCCCATAGATCAAACAATTCCACTTCCAAAATGAAGTTCTGTGGCATCTCATTCCTTTTTGTTAATCCTCCTGCTCTTTGGCATTCATTACATTGGTGGACAAACTCCCTGGCATCTTTGAAGATGGTTGGCCAATAGAATCCACTTTGTAGTATCTTTGCTGCTGTTCTTTCTGGACCAAAGTGTCCGCCGTATGTAGAGCCATGGCAATGCCATAATATATCTTGCATTTCACTCTCAGGGACACATCTTCTAATTATTCCATCAGAACATCTTTTGAACAAATAAGGTTCATCCCACAAGAACTTCCTTGCTTCATTGATCAGCTTCTTCACTTGTTGCTTAGTGAATTCTTGAGGTATTTTCCTTCCCACTTTGTAGTTAGCTATATCGGCAAACCATGGTGTTTGTTGGATCAGCATAAGATGTTCATCTGGGAAGCTTTCATTCACAGGTAATGAAGCCTTTTGGATTGTTTCTGGTGGCAGCCTTGACAAATGATCAGCAACTAGATTTTCTGTGCCTTTCCTGTCCCTTACCTCAATGTCAAATTCTTGTAAGAGTAGAATCCACCTGATGAGTCTTGGTTTGGCATCCTGTTTTGACATCAAATACTTGAGAGCAGCATGATCAGTATAAACCACAACTTTAGATCCTATCAAGTATGATCTAAACTTATCAAATGCATAGACTACAGCCAACAATTCCTTCTCTGTTGTAGTGTAATTTTTTTGAGCTTCATTCAATACTTTACTTGCATAATATATGACATGATGCAAGTTTCCCTTCTTCTGTCCAAGTACAGCACCAATGGCAATCTCACTTGCATCACACATGAGTTCAAATGGCAAATTCCAATCCGGAGGTGTGATAATTGGTGCTGTTGTGAGTTTCTGTTTTAAAGTTTCAAAGGCATGCTGGCACTCTTTATCAAAAACAAAAGGTTGATCAATCATCAAAAGGTTGCTCAAGGGTTTGGCTATTTTAGAAAAATCTTTGATAAACCTTCTATAAAATCCTGCATGCCCCAAGAAACTTCTAACAGATTTCACATTAGTTGGTGGAGGGAGTTTTTCTATTATCTCAACCTTTGCCTTATCAACCTCTATCCCTTTTCTTGAAACTTTATGACCAAGAACAATCCCCTCAGGTACCATGAAATGGCACTTCTCCCAGTTCAAAACCAAATTAGTTTCTTGGCATCGTTTCAAGACAAGAGTTAGATGGTTTAAGCAAGTATTGAAACTATCACCAAAAACAGAGAAGTCATCCATAAAAACCTCTAAGAATTTTTCAACCATATCTGAGAAAATGGAAAGCATACACCTTTGAAAAGTGGCTGGGGCATTGCACAATCCGAATGGCATTCTTCTATAGGCAAAAACTCCAACTGGGCATGTGAATGAAGTCTTTTCTTGGTCCTTTGGGTCCACCACTATCTGATTATACCCAGAATATCCATCCAAGAAACAATAATAAGCATGGCCAGCCAACCTTTCGAGCATTTGATCGATGAAAGGAAGTGGGAAGTGATCTTTGCGGGTGGCATCATTCAGCCTTCTATAGTCAATACACATCCTCCACCCTGTCACAGTTCTAGTCGGAATGAGTTCACTTTTCTCATTAATAATGACTGTCATTCCTCCTTTCTTTGGTACCACTTGGACTGGGCTTATCCACGAGCTATCGGAAATAGGGTATATGATTCCTGCATTCCATAATTTCATCACTTCCTTCTGGACGACCTCCTTCATTGCAGGGTTGAGTCTTCTCTGAGGTTGAATCACTGCTTTGGAATTGTCCTCCAAATGAATCTTATGCATGCATACTGTGGGGCTGATGCCTTTGAGGTCATCAATGGTCCATCCTAAGGCATCCTTGTGAGTTCTGAGAACATCAAGAAGCTCTCCTTCTTCTTTCTTTGTCAAAGACGAGTTGATGATCACTGGGAGGCTTTCTGAAGTGCCAAGAAATGCATATTTGAGATGAGAGGGTAATGGCTTCAGTTCTTGCTTTTGCACCTCTTCTTTCTTGCTTGGTTTCACCTCTTTGCTTATGAAGATCTCGGCTACTTGTTCTTCTATTGCACTTTGATCTCCTTCTTGTTCTTGAGAACTTTCTTCCAGCATTTCTTCCACCAAACTCTCTATCATATCCACTTTTACATAATCCTCTTGCCCAGGGCTATTTTGCATTGACTTGAAAACATTTATAATCATTTGTTCATTATGGACCCTGAAGACCATTTCTCCTTTTTCTACATCGATGATGGCTCTTGCTGTGTATAAAAATGGCCTCCCCAAAATGATTGAGTCACTTCCTTCCTCTTCAGTATCCAAAATCACAAAATCTGCTGGGAAGATAAATTCCCCAATCTTCACCAACAGATTTTCCACAATTTCATTGGGTGTCTTAATGGATCTGTCAGCCATAACTAAAGACATCCTGGTGGGTTTAAGTTCTTCTATATCAAGTTTTCTCATCATTGAGAGAGGCATTAAATTGATGCTGGCACCAAGGTCACAGAGGGCTTTGTTGAGAATTGTTTTTCCAATGGTGCATGACACTACAAAGCCCCCCGGATCCTTGAGTTTTGGGGGAATACCCCGCTGAATCACAGCACTGCATTCCTCGGTTAGTAATATGGTTTCCTTCTCAAGCCAACTTCTCTTCTTATTGATAAGGTCCTTCAAGAACTTAGCATATAGAGGCATTTGCTCAAGGGCTTCAGCTAGAGGGATGTTGATTTCCAGCTTCTTGAAGGTCTCAAGGAATTTGTGGAAATGTTGGTCCTTAACCTCTTTGTTGAACCTCTGAGGATATGGCAGTGGAGGTGTGATGTTCTTTCCTATTTGCTGCTGTCCTAGAGTCTTTTCCTTTGAGCTATGTGGCTGGTTCTCCTGTTCTTTGAGTTTCTCATTGCTTTTGGTTGGCACCACAACTTGCTCCTTAGCTTGATCTACTTTTGTTTGCTTCTCATCCTCTGTTGGTTCTTTGATGCTCTCTTTTTGTTTCTTTGTAGTGTCATTGTTGCTCATCAATATTCTCCCACTTCTCAATTGTATTGCCTTGCATTCCTCCTTGGGATTTGGGATTGTGTCACTAGGCAGTGAGCTTGAAGGTCTCTCAACAGACATTTACTTGGAAATTTGCCCAATCTGCCTTTCTAGGTTCTTTATGGAGGCCTCATGGTTTTTGTTTGTCATTTCTTGGAGTTTCATCATTTTTTCTATCATGGTTTCCAAGTTGGTGATTCTTTGGGGTTCAGGTGGTGCTTGTGGTGGGTTATGAGCTGTGGTTGGTGGATGATAAGAATTTTGGTTGGTGGATTGGTATTGGTTGTGAGTGGGGTAATTGTTTTGAGGTTTTCTATAGGTATTTTGGTTGGTTTGCTGCTGGTTGAAATTTTGATTGTGTCTTGGGTTGTTTTGGTTTGAGTTTCTCTGCCATGGTTGTTGGTTTTGGTTGTGAGTATCTCCCCATCTGAGGTTGGGGTGATTCTTCCATGAGGGGTTGTATGTATCACCATAGACTTCATTTGGATTAGAGTGCATGTACTGAACTTGTTCTTGCTGTTGCTCTTCTTGAACTTCTTCATTTTGTCCCCATGTGCCTGATGGTTGGCTAGTGTTGACTGCTGCAACTTGAAGGTTGTCAATCCTCTTGGTCATTTGCTCAAATTGTTGTTGAATTTGCTGCTGCATTAATTTGTTTTGAGCCAGGATTGAATCTACTCCTTCTAGCTCTATTACTCCTCTTCTCTGTGATGGTTGGCGACTTCTTTGATGAGCAAAGAAGTATTGGTTGTTGGCCACCATATCAATAAGTTCTTGAGCCTCCTCTGCAGTTTTCATGAGTTGCAAGGAACCTCCAGCTGAGTGATCCAAGGATTCCTGAGACTTCAGTGTTAAGCCTTCATAGAAGTTTTGCAGCTTCTCCCATTCATTAAACATGTTAGAAGGGCATTTTCTGACTAGAGCTTTGTACCTCTCCCATGCCTCATAGATGGGTTCATTCTCCATTTGTGTGAATGTTTGTACCTCGGCCTTCAACCTTATGACCCTCTGTGGTGGATAAAACTTGGCAAGGAACTTGGTTACCAAGTCATCCCAATTGTTGATGCTGTCTCTTGGAAAGGATTCCAACCATTGAGTGGCCTTGTCCCTGAGAGAGAATGGGAATAGCATCAATTTGTAACTGTCAGGAGGTACTCCATTAGTTTTGACAGTGTTGCATATCCTCAGGAAGGTGGATAAGTGTTGATGTGGGTCTTCAAGTGATCCTCCACCAAAAGAGCAATTATTCTGAACCAAAGTGATGAGTTGTGGCTTAAGTTCAAAATTGTTTGCATTGACATTTGGAGCCAAGATGCTGCTTCCACAATGTCTAGGATTGGCAAAGGTATAGGAAGCCAAAACTCTCCTCTGAGGTGGGTTGCCATTGTTGTTCTCTGCTCCTCCTGGTGGATTAGTTGAATGTTCCTCCATCTCATGAAATTCTTCTTCTGATTCCTCTTCTCCAACAATATTTTTCCCTCTTTCAGCTCTCCTTAACCTCCTGAGGGTCCTCTCATCTTGTTCATGAAAATTTAGTGTGGTTCTTCTTGTACCTGACATACAAGCATAACATAAGAAATGTACACACCAATGATACTTCAATCTACTGCTAAATTGAAGTTTTGGTTAGTTTAAGCAAAAAGTCAAACAGTTAGTGGGTTAATCAAAAATTAAGAAAAAGTGCTTGATCTAAACTACCACCTCACTTAATCATTGTCAATCTAATCAATCCCCGGCAACGGCGCCAAAAACTTGATGGGATATTTTGGTGGAAAAATGAATTTCTCCCAAAAACACACCAATCTAACCGGCAAGTGCACCGGGTCGCATCAAGTAATAAAACTCACGGGTGTGAGGTCGATCCCACAGGGATTGAAGGATTGAGCAATTTTAGTTTAGTGGTTGAATTAGTCAAGCGAATCAAGATTTGGTTGATTGAGTTGCAGAATTTAAATTGCATTGAAAGTAAAGAGAACAAGAATTAAAGTGCTGAATCTTAAAGAACAAGAAATTAAATGGCAGAAACTTAGATTGCAAGAAATGTAAATTGCAAGAATCTTAAATGACAAGAAATGTAAATGGCTTGAAATGTAAAGGGGCTTGGGACTTAGATTTGCAGGAATTAAACAAAGAAAAGTTAAATTGCATCAAACAGAAAGTAAATGGGAATTGGGGTTGAATCAGATTCAAACAGAAAAGCAAATGAACAAGTAAAGCAAGAGCAGAAAATTGAAAATGGGAAAATTGGATCTCAGGACCCAAGAGACTAGAAAACCAAGTATAGATCTCAATGCCTTCCTAGATCCAACAAGAACAATAGCAATGGAATTGTAAATTGCAAAGAGATTAGATGAAGAAGCAAGTAGCTGAATTGAAAATTTAAATTGCAGTGAAAATCAAAGAGAGATCTAAGGTGAGATTGAAACAGAATTCCTTCAATTCTCCAACCCAAGATCCAAGACAAGTGTAATTGAAATTGAAAGCAATTAAACTAAGGAAATAAAGCTCACTCAGGCTCCCCAAAACAGAAAAGAAAATTCTCTAAAAACTCTAAAAATGGAAGCTCCTCGACTAACTTGAATCTTAGCCTATTTATACACTTTCTTCAATTGATCTTCAAGCCTTGAGTTGGGCCTTTGCTCTTGATGGAATTGGGTTGAAAGAGGCCTTGGTTGATTGCTCTTGAAGCTTGGAGAGAAACCCAAGTGAACCAATTGAACCGGAATTGGGTTTTGCAGAGTTGGATTCAAAGTTAGCCTCAAAGTTAGGGGGCTAACTTTGAGGCCAACTTTTCATATCAGCAAACATCTCTTCCTGCCACTCACGTTGGTGCCAACGTTAGGGGGCTAACTTTGACCCTAACGTTGGCCTTGCTTTGTGTTGGTGTGGCGCCAACGTTAGCCTCCAAGTTAGGGGGCTAACGTTGGCGCAAACGTTGGCCACCCTGGAGGAGAGTTCTCATGCCAACGTTAGCCTCCAAGTTAGGGGGCTAACATTGGCGCAAACGTTGGCACACCCTGGGAGTAAATTTTCATGCCAACGTTAGCCTCCAAGTTAGGGGGCTAACGTTGGCGCAAACGTGGAACACCCTGGGAGGAATTTCAAATCTCCAACGTTAGCCTCCAAGTTAGGGGGCTAACGTTGGGGCTAACTTTTCGTCCAAAAGTTTGTGCCAACGTTTGGGGGCTAACTTCAAGTCCAACTTCATTCTTCCTGGTTCAATTTCACTTGTTTCAATGTCTTCTCTTAGCTTCTAGCCAGTCCTTCTCACTTAATCCTTTTCCAAGCTTTCTTCACCTATCATAAATCAACCAAACACATCAAAGCTATGCTTGAAATCATGAGATGTTCATTCTATCCTAATATGCAACCATTATGGCATCAAATCTCATGAAAAAGCATTAATTCACATATGGTTGATTAAATCAAAGGAAGCATGAAAATCTGCCTAAATTGGCTTGCTTAAGCCTCAAGAAAGTGCATAATTCAAGTGAAAACAAAAGAAAAAGACTAGTAAAACTAGGCTAAGATGACTTGTCATCAGACGTACCATCGTATGGGGTCATGTCTGGGGCTTTAAAGTCCTTTGGGACTTTAGCCTTCATGATTTCTTTCATTGATGGGTCTTGGTCCTTGTGGGGGCTATCTTCACGGTTGGACCGAGCGATTCTTGCTTTGAGAACAGCTTCGAGCTTTGAGAGTTTGTCCTCCAGCTCTCGATGCCGTCTTATTTTTCTCTGGAGATCTCGCTCGGCTTCACACTGACGTTCGGCTTCTTGTTCGAGCTATTTGAGGCAATCCTGTTATTCACGAATGGCTTCTAAAATTTTAGTGTTAGGAGTCTGCTTGTCTCCCTTGGACTGGTGTGTGTCCATTAGGGAGTTTGGTATGGCATTCGTGTTCTTAAAGGGCGTTCCTTCTTCCAATCCCAAGTTTTAGTCATTTACAAGGTTGCTTTCAATGTCGATGGGATGACTTCCAGGTTTCCCGGTAATGGCCCCATTGTTCCGAGGGTTACCTGAAACTGGGAGGTCTATCTCGGACGAGATCTTCTGAATTGGTCAAGGCTGCCATGTCTGACTTCGTTGGAGTGGGAGGCACTGCCGGTCCTCGTTCACCAGGGGGTGGTACCTACAAGAGACTCCGATGCTTAAGTCAGTACGGGCTTTAGGCAGGTTTTTTGTAGAATTGGAGTATGAGTTATACCTGGGTGCTCTGTGTATTTATAGTAGTGTGGAGTGACCTTCCTTGAGATAAGTTTGTTATCTTATCTTTATCTTTTTCGAAGGTGAGATCATCTATCTTTTGGCCAGCCATCTTTTAGTTGGTGGTGACCTTCTGCTTTGGGCCTATTTTGGGCCTCTATGGCGATTTGGCCGAGCTCTTTGGGAAGAGCTCGTTTTGGTCACCCAACCTTTAAAGAGGTTGGCCATTTTGCTTTAGTCCGACCCAGACCTCATAGCTCGGTCAGGGTATGAACATACAGTATGAGCGACTAAAACTCCTAAGGTTAAGATTAGGATCTCTGTTGATTCCTATGGATTAATACAATTACATTTTTATTTCAATAAATGTTTGATTCTATTCTAGGATGCATTGTCATTCTTCATCCTTTTGAATCTCGATTCTATATGAGTTCCTTATGAGTCCTGACCCGGATAGTATTGAGCTACAGCTTGAGGATGCATCTCGGGTTCCAACAGAATTATCTAGATTAATTGGGGTATGTGACATATAACCTCGTTAGTCAGGGATAATTGAGGTTCATGTGGCTCTAAGGGCAAGAACCATAAAAGCATCAGTCTCTGATTTGGAAGATCCGACCTTGTGTGTGGCTTTTTGAGTAGGATCATCCAAGGGATTGACTTGTGTGCGCTTCACCCTCTCCCACATTGATCTAGTCCATTTGGATGTTTGGTCTAGACATGAGGAGATTAATGACCACGACCCATGGCTTAATCACTTACAGCCTTCTAGTGCACGAAATTGACTCCGCAATATTTGCACAGACAGATCGGCAAGTGCATCAGATCGTCCAAGTAATACCTCAGGTGAGTGAGGGTTGATCCCACAGAGATTGTTGGTTTGAACAAGTAATGGCTATCTTGTAGATCTTAGTCAGACGGATAGAAAATATAGTTTGCCACGAAAAACGCATAAAATAGAAACAAGATAAATTACTTTATTAGTGTGAAATCAGTGATGAGAGAACGGTTAAGGCTTCGGAGATTCTTCTTCCTTCTGGATCAAATTTTCTCACCATCTACTCCAATTTCTGATGATTCATTCCATGGTAGGTTGTAGATGATTAACGCTGGGTCAGTAGTCATTAATCTCCTCTACTTCAGATCAAACGCCAGGCCAGCAGTCATCCAATCTGAATGAGGGTAAGGCTCTAGCAATCCATTACCTTGGTAATCCTACTCAAAGCACCACAGACAAGGTCGGATCTTTAGGATCAGAGAATACTGCTCCAATGATTCTAGCCTATACCACAAATGCCCTAATCGCCCCGCACCTCGACTGCACTGATGTCTCCAAGTACCCAACGAAGTCGTGGATTAGCCGTCTAAGAAATGTATAATCATGCTTGTGGTTCAGTGATGCCTAGGCATCTTAGGCTAGTTTTACTAGCCTTTTTCAATAGATTTTACTTGGTTTTCATGCATTTCTTAGGAAACAAGTAAGTATTTAGATGAGAATTGTATGCATGCCTTGATTTAATCAAACATTGTTAATTATGTGCATTTTCATGAGATTTATGCAAGAATTGTTTGAATGATGCATTATTTTGTGATTATGGCAATACTTTGATGCATTTTGTTTAGTTGATGATAGGTAATAAGAAGCAAAGGAAGGGCAGAGAAGAAGAGGAGAGGGCAACGATGGAGCCAAAGCTAGCTCACCATTATTGCCTCAAAGGTTGATGAAGAGGAGGAGAGGGCAACGTTGGAGCTAAAGCTGGCTCTCCAACATTGCCTCAAACGTTTCAAGCTTAAAGTGCAATATTGGAGCTAAAGCTGGCTCTCAAACGTTGCCTCTAATGTTGCTTCAAACGTTGCCTCCAACGTTGCCTCAAACGTTGCTCCTGACAGCCTGACCGTGCCTTCTTCAAGCAAGAATAACTTGAGCTACAAAGCTCTAAATGAGGTGATTTTAAAAACACTAGAAAGAAGGGATCCAGAGCTTTCCAATCATATATGGCACTACATGGTGGACACTAAATTCGAGGGAGAAAACTTGCCCCGAAAGTGCAAAGATGAACATAGTATCAACCTGTAGTAAGACCAGCTGACATCTTCACCTTCTATGGAATATAACTCGAGCTGAAGAGCTTCAAATGATGCGCTTTCAACTGCATTGTAACGTAGATATTTAGGGATTTCCAATGATATATAATAGTCTGGGGTGGACAATAAGTTTAAGCTTCAAAATCTGGCGTTGTTACCAATATTGGTGTAAACGTTGGTGTGCAGCATTGCCTCAAACGTTGCACACCAATGCCAGCGACCCTGTCCCCTTCAAAAGAGCATAACTTGAGTTACAGATTGCCCATTGAGGTGCTTTTAGTTGGGTTAGAAATCTAACATTCAGAGCTTTCCAACCATGTATAATAGTTTATAGTGCGGCACGAAATTGGCAACGTTGACAAGAAGAGAAAGGAAGCAACGTTGGTGGCCAAAGTTGGCTCACCAACGTTGCCCATCAATGTACAAAGCACAACAAAGATACGTTGGTGGCCAATGTTGGCTCACCAACATTGCAGGCAACATTCCAAGCTATAAGGGTACCAACGTTTGAGGTAACGTTGGTGATCCAGCGTTACCCCCTACGTTATCGATAACTTTCAATTTTTGGAGTTGAAAAATTTACAGTGACGCGTAGAACAAATGTTGGTACACCAACGTTGGGTCAAACGCTAGTGGCAAATGCCTAAGTGTTATTTTGCAACATTTTACCCAACGTTTCCATACAGCGTTACTTCCAACTTCAATACAAATTGGCACCCATGCAAGTATGAACGTTAGCTAGCCAAAGTCCTTGTCAAAGATACTAATAGCCACTCCAAGCTTGCTTCAACCAAGGCCAAGGTCCACATCCATATACTTGAAGATCCATTTTTAAGATGAGAAGTAGAGTATAAATAGAAGAGTTTTTAAAGATGAAAAGGAGGCTCTGCCAGGGTTCTCCCGGAGGGGCTCTCGGAGAGGGACGAAAAAGCTGGGAATCATGGTATCCTCATTGGGAAACCCTTCTCTGTACTTTTCATTTAGTTTATGTACTTTCTCTCCTTTTTTCATTTCTATTTGAATTGAGCTATGAACAACAAAACCCCTCTTCATTGGGTTAGGGAGCTCTATTGTAATTCAATGGATCAATCATAGTTTTCATTCTTCTTCTTCTTTCCTTTCTCTTTGGTTTACTTGAAAGCTTTCGATCTTCATCAAATTGAGTAGTTATCTCAGAAGAGAAGCTACTCATACTTGGATTTCCTTTGAACCTTGGAAGAGGAATAAGAAAATCAAGCTAGAAATGCTTTCTCATGTTGGACCGGATTCGGGGTTGGATCGATATAGTGACATATAATCCTACCAATACTTTGATTTGGAAATACATGTGGTATAATCAGTGACCATACTTCATCTCTTCCCATGAGCAATTAGATCAAGGAATTGGGCAATTATTCAAGTTTAGAGAGATTGAATTGCCAAGGAATTAGGATTCAATCACCAAAGATTGCCAAGAGATTAATGAGTTGCATGGATTGAGGAAGAGATGAGAATGAACTTGATTCAGAGAATGCAATATCTCCTAAACCGAATGAATTCCCCATTTTATGATCTTCCCATTCTCTTTATATTCTATTGTTTACTCTTATGCTTAATTACCCTACTCCCATTTAGATTTCTGCAATTTACTTTTTGCACTTTACATTTCGCCATTTACTTTCCGTCATTTACATTCCTTGCTATTTACGTTTCCCGCTATTTAATTTTTTGCAATTCTCAATCCAATTTGCTTAGTTCAACTAGAATACTCCTCTAATTGAAGTTGCTTAACCAATCAATCCCTGTGGGATTCGACCTCACTCTATTGAGAATTTTTACTTGACGACAATCCAGTGCACTTGCCGGTGGAAATTTGTAGTGATACAAGCTTTCATGCATCAAGTTTATGGCGCCATTGCTGGGGATTGATTTTGCATTGACAATGATTAAATTAGAGGATGACTAGATTGAACACTTTTCTTTTCTTTTGTTGATTAGTTTTATTTCAGTTTGCTTACTGCTATTCTCTGCAATTTAAGTGGTTTTTCCTTGTTTATTTACTTTCTAACACACTAATCCATTAACTGTTTGTGATATTGCCTCACTAAGAATTCCTCATTTATGACAATGGGGAGTCCAATTTCTTTTGGTGATTATTGTTTGAAACAAAGCATTTTGCAAGAAAGAATGGAGTGTCCATCATATTTTGGTCAATCAAATTTCATGGGAAACTTTTCACCGCCACAGAATGATTCACGTTATTATGTTCATGGTGGGTGGGAGTATCAAGAACATGAAATGGGGTACTTTCCAGAGCCACAAAATGGTCCATATTTTGATAAAATTAATTACTACTCAAGTTATGGATGGGAAGATCAAAATCAAAGAGATTTCACCCATTCATACCCCATTCATCTAGAGACATCACCTCTTAATTATCCAACCTCACCTCCTAGTTTTACATATCCAAATTCTTCATCACTTGAGCAAGCCTCAGCACGAAATTCCTTCCCAAATCCATACAATTCATTTCACCATTCACAGAATTTATTCCATTACCCACAAGAGTTATACCACTCTCGGAATATACAACTACAAAACAACCAATTCCATTCTCAACCTTCAAATTCCAACCTACTATCCCCATCTGAGGATAGATTATCCTGGATTGAGGCCTTGCTCAGAGAACTTTGTAAGGAATCTAAGGACATGAGAGCTCTTAGAGAGGAGGTAATATCTAGTATGCAAAAACGGGGGGCAACCATTAAGAAGCTTGAGGCACAAGTTGAATTTCTATCAAAGTAAATCCCTAACCATAATTCTTCTAGTGATACCATGGCAAACCCAAGGGAGGAATCGAAAGAACAAGAAAAAGAGGCACCTATACCAAGTGAGATTCCTATGAAGAAGGAGGATGTTGTGAGAGTATATAAGCTTAGAGCTTCAAACCCACAGAGGCTACTAAGGGTGACAAAGGAACATGTAAACTCACTCCCAAAAGACTCAATGCAACATCATGTAGAAGAAAGGGAGGAAGTCTATCAAGGATGTCCACACTCAATTGAAATAGAGAGTTGCATAGAGAGTGAGTTCATTGAACCACCAATTCAAGAAGCTCTTGATGAAGAGGATACTCCAACCATTCCACAACACCCAAGTCTTGATATCAAAGATGTGAAGGTAGTAAAGACAAGCACCAAAAGGAGGATTGTGACCAAGAAACAAAGGACCATATCCATGAAAAAGAGAAGGTCAAAGAACAATCCAACCCTTGATCCAACAAGCAAGTTCACTCAAGCCAATCACAAAAGAAAGCTTGCTGGGAAGAGGCATTCAAAACAGGGGGCATTAACTGGCTCCTCCTTCCTCTTGAGGTCATTCCTCTTAACAAACTATAAGAAGAGGAAGAAATTCATGATCAAAATGTCAAGCTAATTACATTAAAAGAGCGCTTGTTGGGAGGCAACCCAACCAGAGGTAACCTTCTTTTCTTAAGCTGTTTTAATAAAAGTGTTAAGTAGGTTTCTCTATATTGCAAGGAGCTAAGTTTGATGTTACTCAACAAAATAATTCAAGGGTGAATGTGGGATACTAAGTTTGGTGTTCCACCAAAGATTTCATTAAGAACACATTGTAACACTTAGCATGACTAGTCATTAGCTCCAACTAATCTGAGAAACTGCTTAACAATTGTTTGCTTTCTAGTTCATAGTTATTTTCTTAATAAAAGCATAAGAGGTTTTCTGCATGTATTCAATCTGCTACATTAGGCAAGGAACTAAGTTTGGTATTCACACACCAACCTAAGTTTAGAAAGTCACAACCATACATGCATGCTAACTGTTTCTCAAGTGCTTGGTGATGAAGAGATTCTTGTCGGTATAGAATTTCACAAATGAAATCTCGTGGCAAGTATAGTTTCTAAACCAACAAAGAATCATCTCATACAAAAACTTGGTTGTCACAAGTAACAAACCCCAAAAATATAAACCAAAGTATTCAAACCTCGGGTCGTCTCTCAAAGGAATTGCAGGGAAGTGTTCTTGTTATTGGTTATGAGATGTATGTTTTGGGGTTTTGGATAAAGGAACAGGAGAAGTAAATTGCGAGAATTAAACTAATAGCTAAGAATGCTCATGGCAAGGAATGAGAACTAGAAGTCCTATCCTCATTATCCTCCTCAATTGTGACAAGAATTGTTCATTGCTCCACTTAGGCAACCTCTAACTATGAAGGAAAGTCAAGTAAAAATAATCAATTTGATTCCTCAAGTCCTAGTCAACTCCTAAGGAAAGACTAGCTTTAGCAAAATTCAAATCAACTAGCAACTTTCAATTGTTAATCAACAAAAGAGTTTGATAACTCAAGTGTCACTAATTACTGAATGAAAGCCAAGAGGAGAAATATGTACTCTAGCATCCTTCCAAGTATTTAATTAAACACTTGGAAGGCATAAACGAAAAGTAAAATCAAATTGCAAGAAAAGTAGATCCACTACCAATTGCAAGGAATTAACAACAATAAAGCAAATCAACAATAAAAGAAATCAAACTCAAATTTTATTAAAGGAAAAAAAGAGGAACAAGAGTGCATCAATAACAAAGTAAACAAGTACAAAGAGTAAAGAACAAAACTAGAGAGAGGAAAGGTAGAAGAACAAGAAATTGTAAAGGAAAAGTAAAACAAAACATGAACTAAACCTAGATCTAAGAAATCCTAATCTAGATCTAACCTAATTCTAGAGAGAAGAGAGAGCTTCTCTCTCTAGAAACCAACTAAAGCATGATGTAAACTAAATTATGTATTCCTCTCTTGACTCCTCTTGATTTTTGTATGAAATAGGCTCAAAAGTGAGTTGGATTTGGGCCTGGAAAGCCCAGAATTCGCCCCAAGCGGATTCAATTTAAGTGGGTCACGTGCGAGTATCGACGCGTACGCATGGGTCACGCGTAAGCGTCGCTTGACATTTTTCATCCACGCGTACGCATCTGTCACGCGTTCGCGTCTGTCACGCGTACGCGTCGCCATGCGACCTCACTTTTCATGCGTGCGCGTCGATCTCAGCATTCCAAATCCTTGTTTTTCCATGATTTCTCCACTTTGTATGCTTTTCTCTTCATTCCTTTGATCCATTCCTAACATTTTCAACCTGAATTCACTAACAAACGCATCAAGGCATCTAGTGGAATCAAAGGTGAATTAAAATCAACCAATTACGGGTCTAAAAAGCATGTTTTTACACTTAAGCACAAATTAGGAGATTTTCATGAAACCACACTATTTCATTGAATAAATGTGGGAAAAGTGGATAAAATCCACCTAAATTAAGCACAAGATGTACCACAAAATAGTGGTGCATCACTTGGGGAGCAAGCAACTTTCAATATCTTTGCAGGAAGTTATCCAATCTCTTGGAAGGTAAGATGCATCATCATGTGGAAAGACAAGGGAAAGACAAGAAAGCCAACAATGATGATGACATAGAGGAAGCAAGAAGACACCAAGAAGTTGTATCTTTACTTGCCTGTCTCTAGTTTAAATGTTTTAATTGAAAGTGCAATTGTGTCCCTGCTAATTACTGTTCTGTTAGTCATGAGTCATTTGCTGTTTGTTTGTTTTTATGCTGATTGGCTTGCTAGTTTAAGTGCTTAGTCCATACCATCTTGCTTAAGTTGTATGCTTTGTTTCCCATGCTTGAATAAAAGGAAATTGTCGTGGAACTAAGAAAGAGTAAAGGTCTATTTTGATAGAAAATATATAGAATAAGGTTATGTGGTGGTATCTGCTGGTTCATTAGTTGATTCATGAATAAGGCTAGAGGATGACATGACTTTGAGATATTAACTTGAGTTATATTTTATGAGATTTGATAAATGAAAGAGGTCCATAATAAAAGAAAGAGAATGCCAGAGAAAGAGACAAAAAGAAATAAACAAGGCTAGGCACCAATGGCTTGAGATTTTGGATATGTGCCTGTGATGTTCTTGTACAAAGATAAGCTTGGACAACTAGGTTAATGTGCCTGTGATGTTCTTGTACAAAGATAAGCTTGGACAACTAGGTTATAAGGGGTGCTTCATCACCTGAAAACTTGGGTTAACTAACCCAGGATTGCCAACCGAAAGTCCACCATCAAGAGCTACTTTGAGACAAAGCATTTAGTGACCCAAAGAAGTGCTGAGCACCAATGTCCAAAGAATAAAACAAGCTAAATGCCTGTGATGTGTATGTGCTAAGGAGAGGCTTGAGCAAGTAAGCCCTTTGGGGTGTCTGAACACCTAGTATCTTGAACCAATTGGGGCGGAAATACTGGCTAAAATCTTACCTTAAAGAGTTGCCTTAACACATAGCATTTAGCCTCGCAATAAGTCTCATTCAAAAGAAAGAAAGCAAGAAAAGCTCAAGTTAAGGACCAAACAATAACCAGTCTCATTTTCTTTCTTGTAATCAAAGTTAGGATCCAAAGGAGTGTCACTACCTTAGCCACAGAAAAAAAATCACTAAGATCTCATGCATGAAAAGCCCATTAACCAGAATTGAATATCTTCAATAAAGGCTTATACCTCTCTCTGTTTTCATTCATTTTTCTTATGTTTTACTACTTGCTTGGGGACAAGCAAGATTTAAGTTTTTTGTTGTGATGCCTAGGCATCTTAGGTTAGTTTCACTAGCCTTTTTCATTAGTTTTTACTTGGTTTTCATGCATTTCTTAGGCAATAAGTAAGTATTTGGATGAGAATTGTATGCATGTCTTGATTAAATCAAACATTGTTAATTATGTGCATTTTCATGAGATTTATGCAAGAATTGTTTGATGCTATGAATGATGCATTATTTTGTGATTATAGAAATACTTTGATGCATTTTTTTTGGTTGATGATAGGTAAGAAGAAGCAAAGGAAGTGTAGAGAAGAAGAGGAGAGGGCAACATTGGAGCCAAAGCTGGCTCACCAATGTTGCCTCAAAGGTTGAGGAAAAGGAGGAGAGGGCAACGTTGGAGCCAAAGCTGGCTCTCCAACATTACGTCAAATGTTCTAAGCTCAAAGTGCAACGTTGGAGCCAAAGCTGGCTCTCAAACATTGCCGTTAACGTTGCCTCAAACGTTGCTCCTGACAGCCTGACTGTGCCTTCTTCAAACAAGAATAACTTGAGCTACAAAGCTCTAAATGAGGTAATTTTAAAAGAATTGAAAAGAAGGGATCCAGCGCTTTTCAAGCATATATGGCACTGCATGGTGGAAACTAAACTTGAGGGAGAAAATTTGCCCCAAAAGTGCAAAGATGAACATAGTATCAACCTGTAGTAAGGCTAGCTGACCTCTTTACCTTCCAGGGAGTATAACTCAGTTGTAGAGCTCCAAAGGATGCGCTTCCAACATTATTGGAACGTTGACATTTAGGGCTTGCCAACAATATATAATAGTATGAGGTGGACAATATGTTTGAGCTTCAGAATCTGGCATTGTTACCAACATTGGTGTAAACGTTGGTGTGCAACGTTGCCTCAAACGTTGCACACCAATGCCAGTGACCTTGTTCCCTTCAAAGGAGCATAACTTGAGTTACAGATCGCTCATTGAAGTGCATTCAGTTGGGTTAGAAAGCTGACATTCAGAACTTTCCAACCATATATAATAGTTTATAGCGGGGCACAAAATTGGCAATGTTGACAAGAAGAGAAAAGAAGCAATGTTGGTGGCCAAAGTTGGCTCACCAACGTTGCTGGCAACATTCCAAGCTACAAGGGTGCCAACGTTGGAGGTAACGTTGGTGATCCAATGTTACCCCCAACGTTCTCGATATCTTTCAATTTTTAGAGTCGGAAAATTATTAGTGACGCATAGAACAAACGTTGGTACACCAACGTTGGGTCAAACACTAGTGGCAAATTCCCAAGTGTTATTTTGCAATGTTTGACCCAACGTTTCCATACAATGTTACTTCCAACCTCAATTTAAATTGGCACCCATGCAAGTATGAACGTTAGCTAGCCAACGTCCTTGTCAACGTTACTAATAGCCACTCCAAGCTTGCTGCAACCAAGGCCAAGGGATACATCCAAGTACTTTAAGATCTATTTTTAAGATGAGAAGTAGAGTATAAATAGAAGAGTTTTTAAAGATGAAAAGGAGGCTCTACCAGGGGGTTCCCGGAGGGGCTCTTGGAGAAGGACGAAAAAGCTAGAAATCAGGGGATCCTCATTGGGAAACCCTTTTCTGTACTTTTCATTTAGTTTATGTACTTTCTTTCCTTTTTTCATTTCTATTTGAATTGAGCTATGAACAACTAAACCCCTCTTTATTGGGTTAGAGAGCTCTATTGTAATTCAATGGATCAATCATAGTTTTCATTCTTCTTCTTCTTTCCTTTCTCTTTGATTTACTTGAAAGCTTTTGATCTTCATCAAATTGAGTAGTTGTCTCGGAAGAGAAGCTACTCATACTTGGACTTCCTTTGAACCTTGGAAGAGAAATAAGGAAATCAAGCTAGAAATACTTTCTCATGTTGGACAAGATTGAGGGTTGGATGGATATAGTGACATATAATCCTACCAATACTTTGATGTGGAAAAACATGTGGTAGAATCAGTGACTATACTTCATCTCTTCCCATGAGCAATTAGATCAAGGAATTAGGAAATTGTTCAAGCTTAGAGAGATTGAATTGCCAAGGAATTAGTATTCAATCACCTAAGATTGCCAAGAGATCAATGAGTTACACGGATTGAGGAAGAGATGAGATGAACTTGATCCGGAGAATGCAATATCTCCTGAACCCAATGAACTCCCTATTTTTGATCTTTCCATTCTCTTTATATTCTACTCTTTACGTTTATGCTTAATCACCCGATTCCCATTTATTTTCCTGCAATTTACTTTCTGCCATTTATACTAAGCCATTTACTTTATGTTATTTACATTTCGGTTATTTACTTTTCTCACCAATTAAATTTTCTGCAATTATCAATTCAAATCTATTTAGTTCAACTAGAACACTCCTCTAATTAAAGTTTCTCAACAAATCAATCCCTATGGGATTCAAACTCACTCTGTTGTGAGTTTTTACTTATCGACAATTCGGTATACGTAGTGAAGGGAAATTTGTTGAGGGACGAATTTACGTGCATCATTCAGTACTATCCCGTCAAGGACTCGCATGAACCTATGCAGAATAGGGATGACGGTCAAGTTACACTCCCAATTTATTTAGGATGAAGAACGAAGATACATCTTAGAATAGAATCAAGCATAGATTGAAATTGAATAGTGATATGATTAATTTATAAGAATCAGCAACGCTCCTTACTTTAACCTAGGAGGTTAATGACTCATACTGTAAAATAATGTTCGAAAGTAAAAGTGTGTAGAAGAATAAGATTGGCGGCTCCCCTAAACAAGGGTGATCTTCTCCTATAAATACTAATATGCTGACTAAGAATTACAGAAATAAGATAAACTAGTCTTGCAGTGCAAAAATTCACTTTCCAGGCCCACTTGGTGAGTGTTTGGGCTACGCTTGAGTGAAGCCATGAGTTGGTACTCTCTCTGGGGCATTGGATGCCAGCTTCGGACTCCTTTATGGGTGTTGGATGCCAGCTGCCCCCTTTTGGGAGTTAGACGCCAGTAATGGGGTTGGTGGCTGGCAATGAACACCAGTTTTGGCCCTTCACTTCCAAAGAAAAGTATGGATTATTATATATTTCTGGAAAGCCCTGGATGTTAGCTTTGTATATCCATTGAGAGCGTGCTATTTGGACTTCTGTAGCTCCAGAACTGCTATTTCGGGTACATAGAGGTCAGAATCTAATAGCATCTACAGTCCTTTCTCTGTCTTTGAATTAGACTTTGCCAAAGCTCCTCAATTTCAGCCAGAAAATACCTGAAATCATCATAAAATAAAACAACTCAAAGTAGAATCCAAAAAATATGAATTTTGCACTAAAAGCTATGAAAATATAATAAAACTTAAACAAAACATAATGAAAACTATATGAAGATGATGCCAAAAAGTGTATAAAATATCCACTCATCAGAACACCAAACATAAACTGTTGCATGTCCCCAAGAAACCAAAAACAAAAAAGGATTATAAAGAAGAGAAAGATACAATAAATCTCAAAGTTTCCAATGAAGCTCAGTTTCGATTTGATGAGTGGGACTAGTGGCTATTCACTTCTGAATAGTTTTGGCATCTCACTATCCTTTGAAGCTCAGAATGAATGGCATCTTTAGAAACTTGGAATCCAGATGATATTATTGACTCTTCTAGTTCAGTTCTTTTTTATTCTTGAATACAGCTTCTTTTGAGTCTTGGTCGTGACCCTAAGCACTTTGTTTTCCAGTATTACCATCGGATACATAAATGCCATAGACACTTAACTGGGTGAACCTCCAGGATTGTGATTCAGCTTTGCTAGAATCCCCAACCAGTGGTGTCTAGAGTTCTTAAGCACACTCTTTTTGCTTTGGATCATGACTTTAACTGCTTAGTCTCAAGCTTTTCACTTGACACCACATTGATGTGTGGAAAACGATCCAACACAAAACTCACCGGCAAGTGTATCGGGTCGCATCAAGTAGTAATAACTCACTTAGAGTGAGGTCGAACAAGGATTGATGGATCAAGCAACTTTAGTGGGTGATTAGTTTAGTCAAGCTAACATTGAGTGAATTATGTGAAGTTGATCAACAGAAAGTAAATGACAAGAAAAATTAAAGTGCAGAAAGTAAAATGGACAGAAACTTAAAGAGCAAGAAATGTAAATTGTAGAAACTTAAATGACAAGAAATGTAAATTGTAGTGAATATAAAGGGAAGTGGGTGCAAGGAATTAAAGAAAGCAATAGATCAAGCAACTAAAAATTTAAATAACAGGAAAAATAAAAGGATTTTGGGAGCTGGAATTTAAAACAGAACTGAAAGATGTAAAGTGAAGTAAATTAGAGAGCTCTCAGATTTTGAAATTCAGAAACAGTTGAATTCAGTACCAAAAAAAAAGTGCAGAAGAATTAAAAACAATAAGAAGACTTAGATCAATCCTGAAATTCTTAAGACGAATCAACAATTTCAATGAAATAGCAAAAACAGAATGAAGGCCAGGAGCTCAATTGCTCGCTCGATCAAAACAGAAAGTAAATTTGACTCAATTATGAAATCCAGAAGAGAAATTGAAGATCTCAGGGGCTCAATGAGACTAGAAAATAAGTCTAGATCTCAAGTTATTCCTTGATCCAACAGAGAACAATTTGCAGAAGAAAGAAAGATGAAATCAGTAAGGAGAACTTTGATTCAAATCACAATTCACTAAAATTTTGCAGAAAAAGAACAAGAGGAATTTCAGATCAAGAATGAAACAGAATTCCTTCACTCTCAATCCAAAATTTAAAAATAGAAAAGAGGAAAACTAAAAGAAAAAGCTCTCTACTCCTAATGCTCCATAGTGGAACCAGCCTTCCCTAATGGAGCTCCTCTCTTACAAAGATGAAAATGATGCCTTATATAGGCTTTACAAAGTAAAAATGAAAATAAAATTAAAAAAAATTACAATTAATATGAAAATCCTAATCTAATTGATCCTTATACCTTTGGGTGATGATAATGGGCTTAGCTTGCTTTGGATTTGAGGAAGAGTGGGTCTGGATGGCCTTGGTTCAATTAGTGAAGAATTGAGATCAAAGGGAATTTTAATTGAATTTTGGCCCATGGGTGTTGCTCCCAGGGCAATGCTCAGCTCTCCCCAAGAGCGCAGCATTCAACTTTTGTCACCGGCCGTGTCAATTTTGGTGCGTGACAATGTTTGGCAAGACAAGGGAGTAGCGCTCAGCTCTTGGCAAGAGCGCAGCTTCCTCCTTGTCTTTAGTCAAGCCTCAAGTTCGAACCTTGGTGGGAGCACTTCTCCATGATGTGTTCCTCATTTTTTTCTTAGTGAAGCACGATAAAGCTCTCCAAGAGAGCGTTGAGCTCTCCAAGTGAGCGCTGAGCTCTCCAAGTGAGCGCTGAGCTCTCCAAGTGAGCGCTCCTTTGCTTTGGAGTGAGGCTCCCTCTTCGAATCCTGGTGAAGCCACTTTGATTCATTTTTGCTTGTTTTTGGTTCTTAAAGATGCCTTTCACTTGTGCCTCAATTTTATGCTAAATATGGATTTCCATATATCGTTGGAAAGCTCTGAATGTCAGCTTTCCAACGCAACTAGAAGCACATCAATCGGGCATCTGTAGCTCAAGTTATGGCCCTTTGAAAGAGGCATGGTCATGCTGTAAATGCCCAAGTTTTAACTTAGCGAAAATTTTGCTTCCTAGCTGAATTTTGTTTGCACGATAATGCTCGGTTAACTACATGAGCGCAGCATTCCCCCTTGTTTCCTTGATTTGGTCATGGCCCACGCTAATGCAATATTTGAGCACAAATCATCAATTTCTTGTATGAAAAAGCATAGAAAAACATGACATGGTAACATGTCATCACAACACCAAACTTAAACCTTGCTTGTCCCCAAGCAAGAAAAGAATCATGCAATTAAGATTGACAATCCAAGGTAAGAAGAATAGCATGTTAATGTTCATGGTAGGCTAGTTTCTTATGCATGCTACAATCACAAAAGAAATATAAATCATTGATGCTTCTATCTAGTTCAATTTATGGAATCTTTTCCTTATAATTCTCCCTTTAAACAAGCTTTTGATTTTCTTATTAGCTTCTCCTTTTGGGTGCTTTGCCCCATGAGTTGATAACAAAGCTACGACTTTTAAATGCTTTGTTTTCAAGTATTACCACTTGATACATAAGCACCACAAGCATTTAATTAGAGGACTTCATTAAGCTCATTTGTTTCTTTTCTTGACTCTCTAATCATTGATGCTCAGAACCTTGAGCTTTGAGGGGGTGCTTTTGCACTTTGAGCCTAACCTTGACTTCTAAGTGTTTTGTTTTCAAGCATTTGCTTGATACATAAACACCACAAGTACTTAACAATAGAATTGTCATTGGTACTCAGAGCCTTCAGCTATCTCATTCTTTCCTTTTTTTTTGCCTTAATTGCATTTGCTTCTTCAAGGTTTTCATGATTTCAAAAGATTTCATAAAATGTACTAGATAAAAACTTCAATTAAATAAAATCTAATGCAATTGAGCAACAATTAACCATACTAGCTTTCCAATACTTGTATGTACATGCTAAGTTCTTCTTTAATTCCTTGTTTGTTTATGATCATGATACTTTACTGCTTTTGAATTCACAAAACTCAAGTTGGTAGTCATAATGTCACAGCAACATGTTACAAATCAAAATTCAAACTATGTTTATTCATACCACACATACATACAGAGAAGATAAAGACAATCATGCAATTTAAAGTGCTAGAAACAAATGAGAGGAAAAGGAACTTTACAACTTTGTAATGCATCTTTTCTATTGTTGTCATTTTCCTCCCATTCTTCTCCTTCCTCTACCAACTTCAGAATGCTTGCTCATCCTCAAGCAACAATTAGAACAATGGTGCTGGGGCTAAGATGGATCATGAGTGTCTTACACAATGAAATGTTAGTAATATATGTGTTTAAGCAAGCAAAAATGAAGAATAACCATCGAGGCACAGAGAAATAGAAACATTGTGATTGTAAGCATAAGAAGGTGTGCACAATACTTTGCATAAAGAATAAGTGGCACACCAAACTTAGTGTGACACTTTCACTTGGAATTGATGCAAGTATCCAGTAAAGATTTGAAGCAAATTTTGTTGCATAGCAACACCAAACTTAGAATGCAACCATATGTCAATATATTTGAACTAAAACTAAATAGAGGGAACTGTTATATGTTAAATACAATCACCAAGCCAAGAATATGTCATGAATGAGGATCTCTTGGTGATGTATTAACACAAACAGTTAATAACAGAAAGCATTAAAACAAGGAAATGGCTAAAAGAAAGAGAAGACTAATATTTTCCAACTAAAAAGAAAAATAACACTGCAAAGGGCAATGATTATGCAAACAAGTGGTGTTGCTGAATGAGTTGCATAGAAAAATAAGTGGCACACCAAACTTAGAATCTTAGTGTGACACTTCCATGTAAAATTTATGTAGTCATTCAAAGAGATTGAAAATAAATTGTTGCAGGGAAACAACAAACTTAGAATGTAATCATAAGCTAATTTATTGAAATTTAACAAGGCAAGGAAAGAAAATCAATAGAGCAGGGAAATAAAATGTTACCCAAGATTGGGTTGCCTCCCAACAAGCGCTCTTTTAGTGTCATTAGCTTGACGTGTTGTTCTTCACTTTCTTCCTTTTCTTCCAGTTTGTTAAGATGAATGACCTCAAGGGGAGACATGAACCAGCTAGTGTCCCTTGTCTTGGCCTCTCCTCGGCAAGCTTCCTTTGGTACATGGCTTGATTGAGCTTGCTTGCTGGATTAGGGACATGATTGGTGTTCTTGTTAATTGCTTTCACTTTTTGGATGTCAAGACATGGTTGCTGTGTGATTATTGGAGTTTTATCATCATCCAGAATTCCTTGCAATGGTGGTTCAATAGGCCCTTCCCCTATGCACTTCTCCACTTCACTTGAGTGTGAATTCTCTTGAGTATCTTCTGATGGTGTTTTTGTGGAAAAACGATTTCCAACACACAAATCCAACCAGAAAGTGTACCGGGTCGCATCAAGTAGTAATAACTCACAAGAGTGAGGTCGATCCCACAGGGATTGATGGATCAAGCAACTTTAGTGGGTGATTAGCTTAGTCAAGCTAACATTGAAGGGATATTGGATGAAATGTAGCCAACAGAAAGTAAATTTGCAGGAATTATAAAGTGCAGAAAGTAAATTGCATTGAAACTTAAAGAGCAAGAAAGTAAAAGAGCTGAAACTTAAATTGCAAGAAAAGTAAATTGCATGAAAAGTAAAGGGGGTTGGGGTGCTGGAAATTAAAAATTAAACAAGAGAATATAAGTAGTAATCAAACAGAGAAGTAACTTGCAACAGATCTTTAAACAGAAAGCAGAATTGCTTGAAGAAGCAAACAGAAATTAAATTCAACTCAATTGCAAAATCAAAATGAGAGGTTGAAGATCTCAGGAGCTCAATGAGACTAGAAAACAAGTCTAGATCTCAATTCCTTCCTTGATCCAACAGAAAACAAGTTTGCAGAAGAAAGAAGCAAGTAGTGAAGACTCAAATTCAATCCTCAATTTCTTAGAAATCTGCAGAAAGTAAACAAAGAGAATTCTCAAAGTGAGAATGAAACAGAATTTCTCCAATCTCACTCCAGATTCAAAACAGAAAGAAAAACTAAGAGAGAGAGAGAGCTCTCTACTACTCCTCCTAATGCTCCCTAGTGGAGCCAGCCTTTCCTCATGGAGCTTCCCTTCTGAAATGAGAGTGATGCCTTTATATAGGCTTTTTACAAAATGAAAATAAAATAAAATTGAAATTAAAAACAAATTCACAAAATAAAATTCCTAATCTAGCTTCTCTATGTGCCTTTGAGTGATGATGTGGGCTTTGCTTGCTTTGGATTTGAGGAGAAATGGGTTTGGTTGGCCTTGATTCAATTTGGAGAGGAATTGAATTTAAATGGAATTTTAGTTGAATTTTGGCCCATGTTGCTCCCAGGAGGCTGCTCTGCTCTTGTGGAGGGCAGAGCAGTGAAGCTTTGTGTGGGGATGCATGTTGCGTGCCAAGTGTGGGAGGGGCACCAGGGGATTGCCCTGCCCTTGTGGAGAGCGGGGCAGTAGTGTCTTGTGCGCGCCTTGCCTCTGCCCGTGCTGTGATGCGCACGCCCAAGCTCCTTTGTGTGCATCCAAGCATGCGTGCCATGCACCAAGGAATTTTGCTCTGCTCTCCTTGTGGGCAGCGCAAAGCTTTCCAAGGGGAGTACCAAGTTTGAATCCCATGGAGTGCATTGCTTGGCTTTTTCTTCTTGGCACCTAATTCACGCATAAGGCTTGGCTTCCTAGAGATCCTTGGTTCAAAACTTGGTGGAGGAAGTTGCTGCAATTTTTTTCTTGAATTTTATGAAGAGAAGCACGACAATGCCCTGCTCTCCAAGAGGGCAGAGCAGAATAATGAGTGCTACTTTGCTTTGGAGTGAGGCTCCTGCTTCGAACCTTGGTGGAAGCACTTTGGTTTATTTTCGCTTATTTTTGGCCCTTAAATATGCCTTTCACTCATGCCTCAATTGTATGCCAAATATGGATTGCTATATATCGTTGGAAAGCTCTGAATGTCAGCTTTCCAACGCAACTGGAAGCACATCAATTGGACGTCTGTAGCTCAAGTTATAGCCCTTTGAAGTAGGCATGGTCATGCTGTGAGCGCCCCAAATTTAACTTAGCGAAAATTTGCTTCAACCTCACTTTGCTTCATCACGATATTGCCCTGCCCTTGGCAAGAGCAGGGCAGTGTGAAGCCACTTTTATTCATTTTTGTTTGTTTTTGGTCCCTAAAGATGCCTTTCACTCGTGCCTGAATTTCATACCAAATATGGATTGCCATAAATCATTGGAATGTTCTGAATGTCATCTTTCCAACACAACTGGAAGCACATCAATCGGATATCTGTAGCTCAATTTATGGCCCTTTGAAGGAGGCATGGTCATGCTGTGAACGCCCAAGTTTTAACTTAGCAAAAATTTTGCTTCCAAGTTGAATTTTGTTTGCACGATAATGCTCAGTTAACTACATGAGTGCAGCACTCCCCCTTGTTTCCTTGATTTGGTCATGGGCCACGCTTTTAAAAGCGTGGCCTAAGGCTCCAAAGTGTGCTCCAACTTCAAAGTGTACCCCAATGCTCTTTTTTTCTCCTTTTTAGCTTATTTTGTGCTTCTTTGCTTCTTTTTCTTCTTATTTCCTACAAGATTTATAAAATTAAAAGATCAAAGAAATATACCAATTAAGCAAAAAAAGAATGCAATATTTGAGCACAAAGCATATAGTTAGGGGATGAGTTCATTTGAACATTTTAGGCTAAGATTTTGTTTCTTTTCGGCCCTCCTAACCGTTGATGCTCAAAGCCTTGGATTCTTGGTCTTGCCTTTTGGTTTAAAGACTATTGGCTTTTTCTTTTTCTTTTGCTTCTCCTTTTTTTTTGCATATACACATTTTTTTATTGCTTTTTGCTGCTTTTTCTTACTTCAAGAATCAATTTTTTGGATTTTTCATATTACCAATAATACTTCTCCTTTTCATCATTCTTTCAAGAGCCAACATTCTTAACTCCAACATCAAACATGCACAATTTATTCATGCATTCAGAAAGTAAAAGCAATGCCACCACATCAAAATAATTGAACTATTCTTATTATATAACTCGCGTTCATGCATCTTACTTCTCTTTTTTAATTAAAATTTTTCTTTTAAGTATGGTAAGAGATGCACGGAAAACAAGGGACTAGAAACAAACAATAAAATAAAGATAATCATGCACTGGAAACAAACAATAAGATGAATACACGGAAAACGGAAAAGTAACATAGGCAACAGGGGATTAAGGGAATGGGTCCACCTTAGTGACAGCGGCTACTACTCCCTCTTTGGAATCCAATGGAGTGCTTGATTTCTTCTATGTCACGCCCCTGTCTCTGTTGTTCTTCCCTCATGGCTCTTTGATCTTCTCTTATTTCATGGATGATGGTGGAGTGCTCTTGATGTCCCATCCTTAACTGATCCACGTTGGAGCTCAATTCTTAGGGAGGAAAAACACATCCCTTGAGGCATCTCAGGGATTTCTTCTTGAGGCAGCTGCACATGCTCTTGTTGGGGTGCATGTGTAGGCTCTCTAGTTTGCTCCATCATTCGTTTAGTGATGGGCTTGTCCTCCTCAATGGCGATGTATCCTTCTATGACAATTCCAGCTGAATTGCATAAGTGACATATAAGGTGGGGAAATGCCAACCTTGCTAAGGTGGAAGGCTTTTCAGCTTTCTTGTGCAACTCTTGAGGTATTACCTCATGTACCTCCACCTCACTCCCAATCATGATGAAATGAATCATGATGGCTCTGTCAAAGGTCACTTCTGACCAATTGCTAGTAGGGATGATAGAACGTTAGATGAATTCCAACAATCCTCTAGCTACAGGCTTGAGGTCAAACCTTCTTAGTTGGACAGGCTTGCCTTGAGCATCCCTCTTCCACTGAGCTCCTTCCACACAAATGTCTGAAAGGACTTGGTCAAGCCTCTGATCAAAATTGACTCTTCTAGTGTAAGGATGTGAGTCTCCTTGCATTATTGGCAAATGGAGCGCCAACCTTACACACTCTAGGATGTAATCCAATGGTCGTCCTTAGACCATGGTGCTCCAATTTTTGGGATGTGGGTTCACACTAGTGTCATGGTTTTTAGTGACCCACGCATTAGCATAGAACTCTTGTACCATCAGATTCTAACTTCCGGGATAGGATTGGTTAGGACTTCCCAACCTCTCCTCCATATTTCTCGTCAGATCTCCGAATACTCATTCTTTTTTAGCGTAAAGGGGACTTCAGGAATCACTCTCTTCTTTGCCACTACTTCATAGAAGTGGTCTTGATGAGCTATGGTGATGAATCTCTCCATCTCCCAAGCTTCGAAGGTGGAAGGAACAGCTTTCCCTTTCTTTTTTCTAGAGGATTCTCCAACTTTAGGTGCCATAAGTGTGAATGGAAAGCAAAAAGTAAGGCTTTTCCAACACCAAACTTAAAAGCTTTGCTCGTCTTTGAGCAAAAAAAGGAAGGAAAGAGTAGAAGAAGAAGAGAATAGGGAAGATGGCTGGAGAGAGTGATTCGGCCAAGTATGGGCTTTTAGTGTATGATGTGTATGTATGAAGGGTTGGAGGAAGGGGTATTTATAAGGGTGGGATAGGGTAGGGTTCGAATGAATGGGTGGGAATTGGGTGAAAAATTTTGAATTTGAAGTGGGTGGGGGTTAGTAGGAGTTATGATGGTTTTGGGAAGAGATATAGATGTGATTGGTTGAAGGTTTATGAGGAAGAGTGTGTGGGGAGGTGTGAAAGTAAGAGAGAGAAGAAGGTGGTGTAAGTGGAGATTCTGTGGGACCCATTGGCCTTGGGAGGCTAGGGAATTTGAATTCCCTGCCCCCTTGTGGGTGTTGAACGCCAGCTTCATGGTCCTCATAGGGCGTTGAACGCCCATAGGAGGCCTTGATGCCAGGGCATCTAGGCCAATTTCACTAACATTTTCTTTACTGTTTTAGGGTAGTTTCATGCATTTTCTTAGCAAATAAGGCAAGTTTTGGATGAAATTTCATTTACACCTTGATTCAAGCAACCATTGTGAATTTTACATGATTTCATGAGGATTATGCAAGGATTGAATTGCAACTTGATGATGCATAATCTCATGACTTGGGCTAGAGCTTTGATGCACTTTATTTGCTTGATTTCAGGACAAAGGAAGCTAGGAAGAACTAGTTAACATGGCTACTAATGTGGAATGGGAATGAGCTTGCAACGTTAGTGAGAAAGGTGGTCGCCAATAACGCCTGCGAAGCCATCATAAGCCCAACATTAACTACATTAACGTGATAGTTAACGTAGAGGAAAAAGGAGCTCTAGCGTTATGGTAAAAGTGAACACCACTAACGCTTAAAAATTGGCAATAGGCCAGGTTAAGAGTCACGTTAACTTAGTTAACGTGAACTCTAACGTGGAAGGGATGACAATGCCAACGTTAGTGACACTCACCTTTGTCACTAATGTTAGATTAAGCCAACATTGCCCATGTTAGTGGTCACGTTAAGACCACTAACGTGAAGGTTAATGTGGAGCTAAGCATCATGAGCCAACGTTAGTGACACTCACCTTTGTCACTAATGTTGGAGATGGCATTCACTACCACGTTAGTAGCCACGTTAACCTAGTTAACGTGAACTCTAACATGGGAAAGAGGGGCATTTGGAGCGTTAGTGACAAAGGTAAGTGTCACTAACGCTCTCGAAGCTTAGGCATGCCCACATTAAGAGCCGCGTTAACCTAGTTAACGTGAACTCTAACGTGAAGACAAGGGGCACAATGCAACGTTATTGGAAAAGGTGATTCCCAATAACGCTTGCGAAGGATCATGAGGCAACGTTAGTGGTCACATTAGTGCCACTAACGTTGAAGTTAACGTGGACTATTTTGGGGTTGGACGTTAGTGAAAAAGGTGATTGCCACTAACGTTCTCGAACCCACATTTTCACTTAACGTTAACATCACTAACGCCCATGCCTAACTCACACTTTTCTGCAAGTTGAGCCAACTAAAGATTGTAACTGCTTCCACTCAAGATCTAAGGCCCACATCCAAAACTTGAAGAACTCACTAGAAGATCAAGAAGATTAGTATATATAGGAGTAGTTTTGAACTATAGAGAAGCTTGGCACTTTGGAGAACTACCCTCTTTATATTTACTTTTCTGCATTTCTAGTGAAGGATGTATTCTTTTCTGCCATTTTTCATTTCCAGAGCCATGAACAACTAAACCCCTTTCATTGGGTTAGGGAGCTTTATTGTAATTTGATGGATCAATTATAGTTTTCATTCTTCTTCTTCCTTCTCTTCTCTTGATTTACTAGAAAGCTTTCGATCTTAATTCAATTGGTTAGTTGTCTTGGAAAAGAAACTCTCCATAATTGGATCTCCTCTGAGCCTTGGAAAAGGGATGAGGAGGTCCTACTAGAAATGCTTTCTCATGTTGGACCAAATTGGGGTCTGGGCGGATATAGTGACATGTAATCCTCCCAACACTTTGATTTGGAAATACATGTGGTATAATCAGTGACCATACTTTATCTCTTCCCATGAGCAATTAAATCAAGGAATTGGGCAATTCTTTAAGCTTAGAGAGATTGGGTTGCCAAGGAATTGGAATCCAATCACTTAAGATTACCAAGGAGATCAATAGATGCTTTGATTGAGGAAGAGATGAAAATGAATTTGATCCAGAGAATACAATATCTCCTAAGCCCAATGAATTCCCCATCTCTGATCTTATCCATTCTCTTTACTTTCTGCAATTTATTTCCATATTCATCTCCCCCAATCTCCATTTAAGATTCTGCACTTTATTTTTTGCCATTTACTTTCTCGCCATTTAATTTTCCTGCGATATCAACCACCTTCTGTTTCGCTCAACTAGCATACTCTTCCAACTAAAATTGCTTGACCAATCAATCCCTGTGGGATTCGACCTCACTCTATTGTGAGTTTTTACTTGACGACAATTCGGTATACTTGCCGAAGGGAAATTTGTTGAGAGACAAGTTTTCGTGCATCAGGCCTCCTTCTTGGCATTCAACGCCAGCTACAAGCTCCTTGGCTGGTGTTCAATGCCAGCATTGCCGCACCTCTTGGGCATTGAACGCCCACTCTGGCCTCCTTGTTTGGCGTTCATGCCAGTAAGGTACCTGCTGCAGGATGTTCTATTTTTGGTTCTGACTGCCTCTATTTCTATTCTAACTACTGCACATAATCATAAACTTAAACAAATATGAAAATTAAACTGATATAACTCAAATAAACTTAATGAAAAAACAACAGAAATAACTTTAATTATGGTTGGGTTGCCTCCCAACAAGTGCTTCTTTAACGTCACTAGCTTGATGGTTAGCTCCTTACGGAGATGGATAAGGGCTCAAAATTTCGCCCCTTATAGTGAACTTCTTTCCTGTACTCTCATGGATGAGTTCCACATGTTCTAGAGATAGGATCTTGTTCACAGTATGTGGAATGACTGGGTTTTCAGTGAAGACAACTCTCATGCCAGGTGAGAGGCCTTCAGTGGGGATCTTTTTGTCCCTCCAGCCATTAGGTACTTTCTTCTTAGTACCTTTATTCTCAGTGTTTGATGATGGCTGCCCAACAGCAAACATAAAATTGGTGTCTGGGGGTTCTGTATAGCTTTACACTGAGAGAGAGGATTGGAACACTAAGTGTTGCAAAATTGTCTCTCTTTTGTCAGAGGGAGAGTTAGGGTTAAGCATCTTGAATAAGATGTGGTCCTCCCAAAACTGTAGAATCAGCTCTCCCTATGTTGCATCAATGATGGCATTGGCAGTGGCTAGGAAAGGTCTTCCAAGGATAATGAATTCATCCTTGTCTTCCTCAGTATCCAAGATTATGAAATTTGCAGAGATGTAAAGGTTCTCAACCTTTAAAAAGATATCCTCTACCATACCATATGCCTTTTTCATTGACTTGTCTGCTATCTCTAGTGAGATTCTTGCAACTAGTACCTTAAAGATTCTGAGTCTCTCCATTATAGAGAGTTGCTTGAGGGTTATTGATGAGCGGATAATTTATACGCTTTTTGGTATTGTTTTTACATAGTTTTTAGTAGTATTTAATTAGTTTTTAGTATATTTTTATTAGTTTTTAAGCAAAATTCACATTTTTGGACTTTACTATGAGTTTGTGTGTTTTTCTGTGATTTCAGGTATTTTCTGGCTGAAATTGAGGGACCTGAGCAAAAATCTGATTCAGAGGCTGACAAAGGACTGCAGATGCTGTTGGATTCTGACCTCCCTGCACTCAAAGTAGATTTTCTGGAGCTACAAAACTCCAAATAGTGCACTCTCAATTGCGTTGGAAAGTAGACATGCAGGGCTCTCCAGTAATATATAATAGTCTATACTTTGCGCGAGTTTTGATGATGTAAAATGGCGTCAAAACGCCAGCTCTCTGCCCTTTTTTGGCGTCAAAACGCCAGAACTGGCATAAAAGTTGGAGTTAAACGCCCAAACTGGCACCAAAGCTGGTGTTTAACTCCAAGGAAGACCTCTACACATGAAAGCTTCAATGCTCTGCCCAAGCACACACCAAGTGGGCCCAGAAGTGGATTTTTGCATTAATTACCTATTTCTGTAAACCCTAGTAGCTAGTTTCATTATAAATAGGACCTTTTACCATTGTATTTGACATTCTGGAGATCATATTTTCATACTTGGGGAGGCTGGCCATTCGGCCATGCCTGAACCTCCAGACCACTTATGTATTTTCAACGGTGGAGTTTTTACACACCATAGATTAAGGGTGTAGAGCTCTGCTGTTCCTCGAGTATTAATGCAATTACTACTGTTTTCTATTCAATTCATGCTTATTCTTATTCTAAGATATTCTCTTGCACTTCAACCTGATGAATGTGATGATCCGTGACACTCATCATCATTCTCACCTATGAACGCGTGCCTGACAACCACTTTCGTTCTACCTTAGATCGAGCGTATATCTCTTAGCCTCCATTCCGAAAGATCGGAGTCTTCATGGTATAAGCTAGAATTTATTGGCGGCCATTCCTGAGATCCGAAAAGTCTAAACCTTGTCTGTGGTATTCCGAGTAGGATCTGGGAAGGGATGACTGTGACGAGCTTCAAACTCGTGAGTGTTGGGCGTAATGACAGATGTAAAAGGATCACTGGATTCTATTCCAACATGATCGAGAACCGATAGATGATTAGCCATGCGGTGACAGCGCATTTGGACCATTTTCACTGAGAGGACGGGAAGTAGCCATTGACAATGGTGATGCCCAACATACAGCTTGCCATGGAAAGGAGTGTGAAGGATTGGATGAATGCAGTAGGAAAGCAGAGATTCAAGAGGGATGAAACATCTCCATACGCTTATCTGAAGTTCCCACCAATGATTTACACAAGTATCTCTATCTTTATTTTCTATTTATTTATCTTTTAATTATTAAAACTCCATAACCATTTGAATCCGCCTGACTGAGATTTACAAGGTGACCATAGCTTGCTTCAAGCCGACAATCTCCGTGGGATCGACCCTTACTCACGTAAGGTTTATTAATTGGACGACCCAATGCACTTGCTGGTTAGTTGTGCGAAGTTGTGAAAAAGAGTTGAGATTACAATTGTGCGTACCAAGTTGTTGGCGCCATTGTGTATCACAATTTTGTGCACCAAGTTTTTGGTGCCATTGCCAGGGATTGTTCAAGTTTGGACAACTGACGGTTCATCTTGTTGCTCAGATTAGGTAATTTTCTTCTTGTTTTTAACCATTATTTTATTTTCAAAAAGTTTTCAAAAAATCTTTCAAAAATTTTTCTTCTTTTTTGTTTTTCCAAAATTATTTTCGAAAAATACAAAAAAATTCATAAAATCATAAAAACTTAAAAATATTTCATGGTTCTTGTTTGAATCTAGTGCCAAATTTTAAGTTTGGTGTCAATTGCATGATTTTAATTGTCTTGCAATTTTCGAAACACATGCATTGTGTTCTTGATGATCTTCGAGTTGTTCTTGATGAATTACCTTGTTTGATCTTCATGATTCATTGATTTGCACTGCATGATGTTCTACATATGCATTCTTGCATTCATATGGCCCAAACATGAGAAAGTTCTAAGTTTGGTGTCATCCGTGTTTTCTTTCATTAAGAAAACTGAGTTCTTGATGTTCATCTTGATCTTCAAGATTGTTCTTGGTGTTCATCTTGACGTTCATAATGTTCTTGCATATATCTTATGTTTTGATCCAAGAATTATATGTTTTGACTCATTTTGTTGTTTTTCAAAATTGAAAACATATCTTCTTGAATAAAGGATTTACCAAAATAAAGATCCAAGAACATAAAGCAGAGGAATTACAGAGAAAAAGCTGGGCATTCAAAACACCCAGTGAAGAAGGAAAACTGACGTTTAAACGCCAGCCAAGGTACCTGGCTGGGCGTTTAAACGCCCAAACCATGCAACAATTGGACGTTAAATGCCCAAAACATGCAGCTCTTGGGCGCTTAAAGCCAGGATGACACAAGGAGAGGAATTTTGTTTTCAAATCAAATCTTTTTCAAATCTTTATATTTTTTCAAAATCAAATCTTTTTCAAATCAAATATTTTCAATCATATCTTTTTCAAAATCATATCTTTTCAAACATATCTTTCTCAAAAATCAAATCTTTTCCTCATATTTTCAAAAATCTTGATTCAAAAATTTCAAGTTTGTTAAGAGATTCAATTTTTGAAATTTAGAATCATATATTTTAGTTTCTTGTTAATCAAGACATTAATTTTCAAAAATTAAATCTTTTTAATTTATTTTTCAAAAAAATATCCTCTTAAACCATATCTTTTTCAAATCATATTTTTTTAAAATTCTAATTTCAAAAATCTTTTTCTAATTTTTTATCTTTTCAAATTAATTTCTTATCTTTTTCAAAATCACCTAACCATATTTTTTACTTCAATTTTCGAAAACCCCAATGATGAGCGGATAATTTATACGCTTTTTGGCATTGTTTTTAGTATGTTTTTAGTATGTTTTAGTTAGTTTATATTATATTTTTATTAGTTTTTAGTTAAAGTTCACTTTTCTGGACTTTACTATAAGTTTGTGTGTTTTTCTGTGATTTCAGGTATTTTCTGGCTGAAATTGAGGGACCTGAGCAAAAATCTGATTCAGAGGCTGAAAAGGACTGCAGATGCTGTTGGATTCTGACCTCCCTGCACTCGAAGTGGATTTTCTGGAGCTACAGAAGCCCAATTGGCGCGCTCTCAATTGCGTTGGAAAGTAGACATCCTGGGCTTTACAGCAATGTATAATAGTCCATACTTTGTTCGAGATTTGATGGCCCAAACAGGCGTTCCAAGTCAGCTCAAGAATTCTGGCGTTTAATGCCGGAACTGGCACAAGAATGGGAGTTAGACGCCCAAACTGGCACAAAAGCTGGCGTTTAACTCCAAGAAAAGTCTCTACACATGAAAGCTTCAATGCTCAGCCCAAGCACACACCATGTGGGCCCGGAAGTGGATTTTTATGTCATTTACTCATCTTTGTAAACCCTAAGCTACTTGTTCTCTACAAATGGGACCTTTTACTATTGTATTTTGGGGGGTCTTTGGATCATGTTTTTATGATTGAACCCTCTTTGGGAGGCTGGCCATTCGGCCATGCCTAGACCTTGTTCTTATGTATTTTCAACGGTGGAGTTTCTACACACCATAGATTAAGGTGTGGAGCTCTGCTGTACCTCGAGTATCAATGCAATTACTATTGTTCTTCTATTCAATTCGACTTATTCTTGTTCTAAGATATCACTTGTTCCTCAACTTGATGAATGTGATCATCAGTGACACTCATCATCATTCTCACCTATGAACGTGTGCCTGACAACCACCTCCGTTCTACCTTAGATTGAGTGGATGTCTCTTGGATCCCTTAATCGGAATCTTCGTGGTATAAGCTAGAATTGATGGCGGCATTCAAGAGAATCCGGAAGGTCTAAACCTTGTCTGTGGTATTCTGAGTAGGATTCAAGGATTGAATGACTGTGACGAGCTTCAAACTCCTGAAGGCTGGGCATTAGTGACAGACGCAAAAGAATCACTGGATTCTATTCCAACCTGATTGAGAACCGACAGATGATTAGCCGTGCTGTGACAGAGCGCGTTGAACATTTTCACTTAGAGGACGGGACTGTAGCCATTGACAACGGTGATGCCCAACATACAGCTTGCCATGGAAAGGAGTAAGAAGGATTGGATGAAGACAGTAGGAAAGCAGAGAGACGGAAGGGACAAAGCATCTCCATACGCTTATCTGAAATTCTCACCAATGAATTACATAAGTATCTCTATCTTTATCTTATGTTTTATTTATCTTTTAATCCTTCATAACCATTTGAATCCGCCTGACTGAGATTTACACGATGACCATAGCTTGCTTCATACCAACAATCTCCGTGGGATCGACCCTTACTCGCGTAAGGTTTATTACTTGGACGACCCAGTGCACTTGCTGGTTAGTTGTGCGAAGTTGTGATAAAGAGTTGAGATTGCAATTGAGCGTACCATGTTGATGGCGCCATTGATGATCACAATTTCGTGCACCAAGTTTTTGGCGCCGTTGCCGGGGAATTAAATGTCCTAACTACAATTTCGCATTTGTTCCCTACAATTTCGCATTTGGACAACTGACGGTTCATCTTGTTGCTTAGATTAGGTATTTTTTTTCTTCAGAGTTTTTAAGAACGAATTCTAGTGTTTCAAGGTGATGTTCTTATCATCACCAAAGCTGATTGATTCTAATCAATTTTGCTCTTGAATATAATGTCCTGCTGAAGCTTGGCTTGCCATGTCTAATTTCTTTAGACTAAAGCTTTAGACTAACATTACATGATTCTTAGAATTCTCATTAAGAATTTTGATATCCTTATTTTCTTTTTCACTCAATTTTCAAAAAAATCCAAAAAAATTATAAAATCTTAAAACCAAAAATAATTTTATGTTTCCTGTTGAGTCTAGTGTCTCATTTTAAGTTTGGTGTCTTGCATGCATTGTTTATTTGATTTTAGTTTCATTTTGATTATTCCTCATTATTGAAAATCCAAAAAAATTTTTAATTTGTGTCTTTTCAAGTCAATAATACAAAGAATTGAAGATTCAGAACATACAGCACAGGAATTACACAGAAAAAGACTGGGTGTTCAAAACGCCCAGTGAGGAAGGAAAACTGGCGTTTAAACGCCAGCCAGGGTGCCTGGCTGGGCGTTTAATGCCCAAAAGGGGTGAGTTATGGGCGTTAAACGCCAGAATGTATACCATTCTAGGCGTTTAACGCCAGGATGGCACAAGAGGGAAGATTTTGTTTTTAATTCAAATTTTTTTCAGGTTTTTATAATTTTTCAAAATCAAATCTTTTTCGTATCATATCTTTTCAATCATATATTTTCAAAATCAATTTCTTTCCATTTTCAAAAATACTTGCTAACAATTAATGATTTGATTCAACATTTCAATTATGTTGCCTTTTCTATTGAGAAAGGTTTAATGTCTGAATCATATCTTTTAAATTTCTTGTTAGCCAAGTCATTAATATTCAAAATCAAATCTTTTTAAATTGTTTTTCAAAATATATCTTTTCAATCATATCTTCTTAATCACATATTTTTCAAAATAAGTTTTCAATCATATCTTTTTTATTTCTAATTTCAAAATCTTTTTCAAAAATCACTTAATTTCTTTCCCAATCTTAGTTTTTGAAAATCAATTACTTTTTTTCCAAATTTTTTTTATTAATTCACTTTAATTTTCGAAAATTTCTTCCCCTCTTCTCACATCCTTCTATTTATGGACTAACACTCCTCCTCAATGCACAATTCGAATTCTATCTGTCTAGATAAGTTCGAATTCTTCTACCTTTTCCTTCTATTCTTCTTTTCCTCTGACACCTCAAGGAATCTCTATACTGTGACATAGAGGATTCCATATTTTCTTATTCTCTTCTCTTTCATATGAGCAGGAGCAAAGACAAAAGCATTCTTGTTGAGGCTGACCTTGAACCTGAAAGGACCTTGAAGCGAAAGCTAAGAGAAGCAAAAGCACAACTCTCTGTAGAGGACCTAACAGAAATCTTCAAAGAAGAAGAACCCATGGCAGCCGAAAATAACAACAATGCCAACAATGCAAGGAAGGTGCTGGATGACTTTACTGCACCTACTCCCGACTTCTATGGGAGAAGCATCTCTATCCCTACCATTGGAGCAAACAACTTTGAGCTTAAGCCTCAATTAGTTTCTCTAATGCAACAGAATTGCAAGTTCCATGGACTTCTATTGGAAGATCCTCATCAGTTTTTAGCTGAATTCTTGTAAATCTGTGACACTGTCAAGACCAATGGGGTTGACCCTGAGGTCTACAGACTTATGCTATTCCCTTTTGCTGTAAGAGACAGAGCTAGGATATGGTTGGACTCACAACCTAAAGAAAGCCTGAACTCTTGGGAAAAGCTAGTTAATGCCTTCTTGGCAAAGTTCTTTCCACCTCAAAAATTGAGTAAGCTTAGAGTGGAAGTCCAAACCTTCAGACAGAAGGAAGGTGAATCCCTCTGTGAAGCTTGTGAAAGATACAAACAAATTAATCAGAAAGTGTCCCTCTGACATGCTTTCTGAATGGAGCATCATAGGTATCTTCTATGATGGTCTGTCTGAACTCTCCAAAATGTCATTGGACAGCTCTGCTGGAGGATCTCTTCATCTGAAGAAGACGCCTGCAGAAGCTCAAGAACTCATTGAAATGGTTACAAATAACCAATTCATGTACACTTCTGAAAGGAATCCTGTGAACAATGGGACGAATTAGAAGAAAAGAGTTCTTGAGATTGATACTCTAAATGCCATATTGGCTCAGAACAAAATATTGACTCAGCAAGTCAATATGATTTCTCAAAGTCTGTCTGGAATGCAAACTGCACCAGGCAGTGCTAAGGACGCTTCATCTGAAGAAGAAGCTTATGATCCTGAGAATCCTTCAATGGAATTGGTGAATTACATAGGAGAACCCTATGGAAACACCTATAATCCTTCATGGAGAAATCATCCAAATCTCTCATGGAAGGATCAACAGAGACCTCAACAAGGTTTCAACAATAATAATAGTGGAAGAAATAGGTTTAGCAATAGCAAGCCTTTTCCATCATCTTCTCAGCAACAGACAGAGAATTCTAAGCAGAGCCACTCTGACTTAGCAACCATGGTCTCTGATCTAATCAAAACCACTCAAAGTTTCATGACTGAAACAAGGTCCTCCATTAGAAACTTGGAGGCACAAGTGGGACAGCTGAGCAAGAAAATTACTGAACTCCCTCCTAGTACTCTTCCAAGCAATACAGAAGAGAATCCAAAAGGAGAATGTAAGGCCATTAACATGACCCACATGGCCGAATTTGGAGAGGAGGAAGAGGCAGTGATCGCCACTGAGAAAGACCTTAATGGACGTCCACTGGCCTCCAATGAGTTCCCTAATGAGGAACCATGGGAATCTGAGGCTCACACTGAGACCATAGAGACTCCATTGGATTTACTTCTGCCATTCATGAGCTCTGATGAGTATTCTTCCTCTGAAAAGGACGAAGATGTCACTGAAGAGCAAGTTGCCAAGTACCTTGGAGCAATCATGAAGCTAAATGACAAGTTATTTGGTAATGAGACTTGGGAAGATGAACCCCCTTTGCTCACCAAAGAACTGGATGACTTGACTAGGCAGAAATTACCTCAAAAGAGACAAGACCCTGGGAAGTTCTCAATACCTTGTACCATAGGCAGCATGACCTTTGAGAAGGCTCTGTGTGACCTAGGGTCAAGCATAAACCTCATGCCTCTCTCTGTAATGGAGAAGCTAGGGATCTTTGAGGTGCAAGCTGCAAGAATCTCATTAGAGATGGCAGACAATTCAAGAAAACAAGCTTATAGACTTGTAGAGGATGTTCTGGTAAAGGTTGAAGACCATTACATCCCTGCTGATTTTATAGTCCTAGAGACTGGGAAGTGCATGGATGAATCCATCATCCTTGGCAGATCCTTCCTAGCCACAGCAAAGGCTGTGATTGATGTTGACAGAGGAGAATTGATCATTCAAGTGAATGAAGAATCCCTTGTGTTTAAGGCTCAAGGATATCCCTCTGTTACCATGGAGAGGAAGCATGAAGAGCTTCTCTCAAAACAGAGTCAAACAGAGCCCCCACAGTCAAACTCTAAGTTTGGAGTTGGGAGGCCACAACCAACTCCTAAGTTTGGTGTTGAACCCCCACATTCAAACTCTAAGTTTGGTGTTGGGAGGTTCCAACATTGCTCTGAACATCTGTGAGGCTGCATGAGAGCCCACTGTCAAGCTACTGACATTAAAGAAGCGCTTGTTGGGAGGCAACCCAATGTTATATTTATCTATTTTCCTTTGTTATTTTATGTTTTTTATAGGTTGATGATCATGGGAAGTCACAAAATCAATTGAAAAAGCAAAAACAGAATGAAAAATAGAAAGAAAAATAGCACACCCTGGAGGAAAACCTTGCTGGCGTTTAAACGCCAGCAAGGGCAGCAAATGGGCGTTTAACGCCCAGTCTGGCACCATTCTGGGCGTTTAACGCTAGAAAGGGGCACCAGACTGGCGTTTAACGCCAGGAATGGGCACAAGCTGGCGTTAAACGCCAGAAATGGGCACCAGCCCGGCGTTTAACGCCAGGATTGGCAGAAAGAGCAATTTTGCTCGCCACTTGGTGCAGGGATGAATTATCCTTGACACCTCAGGATCTGTGGACCCCACAAGATCCCCACCTACCCCACCACTCTCTCTCTTCTTCACCCATTCACCAATCACCTCAACACCTCTTCCCCAAAAACCCCTCACCTATCAAATCCTACCATTCTCTTTACCACTCACATCCATCCTTCATAAAACCCCACCTACCTTACCATTCAAATTCAAACCACTTTCCCTCCCAAACCCACACATACATGACCGAACCCTACCCCTCTCTCTACCCCTATATAAACCCATCTTCACCCCTTCATTTCCACACAACCTCAACACTACTTCTTCCCCCTTAGCCGAAACATAAAGCCCCATCTATTCCTCTATTTCTTCTTCTTCTACTCTCTTCTTTCTTCTTTTGCTCGAGGACGAGCAAACCTTCTAAGTTTGGTGTGGTAAAATCATTGCTTTTTGTTTTTCCATAACCATTTATGGCACCTAAGGCCGGAGAAACCTCTAGAAAGAGGAAAGGGAAGGCAAAAGCTTCCACCTCCGAGTCATGAGAGATGGAGAGATTCATCTCAAGGGTGCATGATGAGCGGATAATTTGTACGCTTTTTGGCATTGTTTTTAGTATGTTTTTAGTATCTTTTAGTTAGTTTTTAGTATATTTTTATTAGTTTTTAATTAAAATTCACTTTTCTGGACTTTACTATGAGTTTGTGTGTTTTTCTGTGAATTCAGGTATTTTCTGACTGAAATTGAGGGTCCTGAGCAAAAATCTGATCCAGAGACTGAAAATGACTGCAGATGCTGTTGGATTCTGACCTCCCTGCACTCGAAGTGGATTTTCTGGAGCTACAGAAGTCCAATTGGCGCGCTCTCAACGGCATTGAAAAGTAGACATCCTGGGCTTTCCAGCAATATATAATAGTCCATACTTTGCCCAAGATTTGATGGCCCAAACTGGCGCTCAAAGTCACCTACAGAAATTCCAGCGTTAAACGCCGGAACTGGCATAAAATTTGGAGTTAAACGCCCAAACTGGCATGAAAGCTGGCGTTTAACTCCAGAAAAGGTCTCTACACGAAATTCCTTCATTGCTCAGCCCAAGCACACACCAAGTGGGCCCGGAAGTGGATTTTTCTGTCATTTACTCATTTCTGTAAACCTTAGGACACTAGTTTACTACTTATAGGATCTTTTGACATTGTATCCGTACCTTATGACCTCATAACATTTCTTACACGTTTCTTTCCACAGTATGAGCCTCTAAACCCCATGGTTGGGGGTGAGGAGCTCTGCTGTGTCTTGATGGATTAATGCAATTACTACTGTTTCTTATTCAATCATGCTTGCTTCGATTCTAAGATAACACTTGTTCTTAATCCGGATGAATGTGATGATCCGTGACAATCATCATCATTCTCAACTATGAACATGTGCCTGACAACCACCTCTGTTCTATCTTAGATTGAGTAGTTATCTCTTGGGTTCTTAATCGGAATCTTCGTGGTATAAGCTAGAACTGATGGCGGCATTCAAGAGATCCGGAAGGTCTAAACCTTGTCTGTGGTATTCTGAGTAGGATTCAATGACTGGATGACTGTGACGTGCTTCAAACTCCTGAGGGCGGGGCGTTAGTGACAGACGCAAAAGAATCACTGGATTCTATTCCGGCCTGATTGAGAACCGACAGATGATTAGCCTATGCTGTGACAGAGCATCAGGGACGTATTTTCACTGAGAGGATGGGAGGTAGCCACTGACAATGGTGAAACCCTACATACAGCTTGCCATGGAAGGAGCCTTGCGTGCTTGATGAAGAAGACAGTAGGAAAGCAGAGATTCGGAAGATGGAGCATCTCCAAACCTCAACCTATTCTCCATTACTGCAAAACAAGTACCTTTTTCATGTTCTTTTGCTTTTCACAATCAATCCTGATAATTTCTGATATCCTGACTAAGATTTACAAGATAACCATAGCTTGCTTCAAGCCGACAATCTCCGTGGGATCGACCCTTGCTCACGCAAGGTATTACTTGGACGACCCAGTGCACTTGCTGGTTAGTTGTGCGGGATTGCAAAAGTGTTATTGCAATTTCGTGCACCAAGTTTTTGGCGCCGTTGCCGGGGATTGTTCGAGTTTGGGCAACTGACGGCTTATCTTGTTGCTTAGATTAGGACTGTTTTCTGTTTGTTGGTTTAGAGTCTTTTAGTTGAGTCTAGTTTCATATTCTAAGTTTGGTGTCAATTGCATGCTTTTTTTTTTCTTTTGATTTTCGAATTTTGCATGTTCTTAGTCCCTTTTTGATTCATAAAAATTCTAAGTTTGGTGTCCTCTTTGTGTTTTTCTCTTAAAATTTTCGAAAAATTTGTGTTTGATTTCTAAAAATTTTAAGTTTGGTGTCTTTTTGTGTTTTTCTCTTTCCTCTTTTTAAGAATCAAATCTTTTTCATAAAAATTTTTCAATCATATCTTTTTAATTGCTGTTTTCAAAATCTTTTTTCTTTTACTAATTGATTCAGTTCTCAATTTGCTTTGATCTCATTTTCCCTTTGAATTTCGAATTTTTTTTTATTTTATTTTCCTTTTGTTTTATTTTATTTTATTTTAATTTTTTCGGTTATTTCAAAAAAAAATAAAAATAAACAAAATTCATCTCTTTGCAATCATTATCATTTCCCTTTTGTCTATTATGGACCTAAGTGGAATTAATCAGTCCAGAAGGACTCTGGGGTCATATGCTAACCCCATTACAGCTGCATATGGGAGTAGCATCTGCACGCCCCCCATCAAGGCAAGCAGCTTTGAGCTAAACCCTCAACTCATTATCATAGTGCAGCAAAATTGCCAGTATTCCGGTCTTCCACAGGAAGAACCTACTGAGTTTCTGGCACAGTTGTTACAAATTGCTGACACAGTACATGATAAAGAGGTAGATCAGGATGTCTACAGACTATTACTGTTTCCATTTGCTGTAAAAGACCAAGCCAAAAGGTGGTTGAATAACCAACCTACAGCAAGCATAAAGACTTGGAAACAGTTAACAGACAAATTCCTGAACCATTTTTACCCTCCAAAGAGGATGACACAGCTAAGGCTGGACATCCAAGGCTTTAAACAAGAGGATCATGAATCCCTTTATAATGCCTGGGAGAGGTATAGAGGTATGTTAAGGAAATGTCCCTCTGAAATGTTTTCAGAGTGGGTCCAGTTAGAATTTTCTACTATGGGCTTACAGAAAAAGCTCAGATGTCTTTAGACCACTCAGCTGGTGGATCTATACACATGAGGAAGACAATTGAAGAAGCTCAAGAGCTTATAGACACTGTTGCTAGAAACCAATATTTGTACTCTAGCAATGAGTTCTCTCCAGAAGAGGAAGTCATGACAGTAGTCACTGACCCTAATCCTCAAGAACAGATAATTGAGCTTAATCAACAATTGCTCCTGATGACAGAACAGTTAGCAGAATTTAAAGAGATGCTCCATGAAACTAAAGTTGCTAATAAGAGCATAGAACTACAGTTGAATCAAGCAAAACAGCAAATATCTAAACAGATAACAGAGGAGTGTCAAGCAGTTCAATTGAGGAGTGGAAAGACCTTGAATAACACTGTTCAAAAGAGCAAAAAGCCAAATAAGGAACAAATGACAGAGGACAACCAAACCACTGTTCAAAATCCCTCTGAGGACAGTAAGAGCCCAGAGAGGAATATTGGCGTTCAAACGCCAGAAAGGGAAGGAACGTTGGCGTTAAACGCCCATTCCTTGCCCAGTTCTGGCGTTCAAACGCCAGAAAAGGGGGAAAATTTGGCGTTAAACGCCCATTTTCCACCCAATTCTGGCGTCCAAACGCCAAGGGAGGATCAGACACCTGAGAGTGCTGACAGTAATCCCTCTAAAAAGGCCTCTTCAACCACTTCTGTAAGGAATAAACCTGCAGCATCTAAGGTTGAAGAATATCAAGCCAAGATGCCTTATCCTCAGAAACTCCGCAAAGCGGAACAGGATAAGCAATTTGCCCGCTTTGCAGACTATTTAAGGACTCTTGAAATAAAGATTCCGTTTGCAGAGGCACTTGAGCAAATACCTTCTTATGCTAAGTTCATGAAGGAAATCTTAAGTCATAAGAAGGATTGGAGAGAAACTGAAAAAGTGTTTCTCACTGAAGAATGCAGTGCAGTCATTCTAAAAAGCTTACCAGAAAAGCTCCAAGATCCTGGAAGCTTTCTGATACCATGCACATTAGAAGGCACTTGCACCAAGACAGCCCTATGTGATCTTGGAGCAAGCATCAATCTAATACCTGCATCCACTATCAGAAAGCTTGGGTAGGCTGGAGAAGTCAAACCAACCAGGATATGCCTCCAACTTGCTGATGGCTCCATTAAACACCCATCAGGCATAATAGAGGACATGATTGTCAAGGTTGGGCCATTTGCCTTTCCAACTGACTTTGTGGTGCTGGAAATGGAGGAGCACAAAAGTGCAACTCTCATTCTAGGAAGACCTTTCCTAGCAACTGGACGAACTCTCATTGATGTACACAAAGGGGAGTGACCCTGAGAGTCAAGAGGATGAGTTCAAGTTGAATGCTGTGAAAGCTATGCAGCATCCAGACATACCAGATGACTGCATGGGCGCTGACATTATTGACTCTCTGGTAGAAGAGATCAATATGGCTGAAAGCCTAGAATCAGAGCTTGAGGACATCTTCAAAGATACTCAACCTGATCAAGAAGAACTAGAGGAGGCAAAGGAATTTTCGAAAATTCCTCAGGAAGAGGATAAGCCTCCTAAGCCTGAACTCAAACCACTACCACCATCCCTGAAATATGCATTTCTGGGAGAGGGTGACACTTTTCCAGTGATTATAAGCTCTGCTTTAAATTCACAGGAAGAGGAAGCACTGATTAAAGTGCTAAGGACACACAAGACAGCTCTTGGGTGGTCCATAAGTGATCTTAAGGGCATTAGCCCAGCAAGATGCATGCACAAGATCCTGTTAGAGGATAATGCCAAACCAGTGGTTCAAGCACAGAGGAGGCTAAATCCTGCCATGAAGGAGGTGGTGCAGAAAGAGGTCACTAAATTACTGGAGGCTGGGATTATTTATCCTATTTCTGATAGCCCCTGGGTGAGCCCTGTCCAAGTTGTTCCCAAAAAGGGAGGCCTGACAGTGGTTCATAATGAAAAAAATGAACTGGTTCCTACAAGGACAGTCACAGGGTGGCGCATGTGTATTGACTACAGAAGACTCAATACAGCCACCAGAAAGGATCATTTTCCTTTACCATTCATAGACCAAATGCTAGAAAGACTAGCTGGTCATGATTACTACTGCTTTTTGGATGGCTACTCAGGCTACAACCAAATTGCAGTAGATCCCCAGGACCAAGAAAAGACAGCATTCACTTGCCCTTCTGGCGTGTTCGCCTACAGAAGGATGCCTTTTGGTCTGTGCAATGCACCTGCAACCTTTCAAAGGTGCATGCTCTCTATCTTCTCAGATATGGTAGAGAAATTCCTGGAAGTCTTCATGGATGACTTTTCAGTATATGGAGACTCATTTAGCTCCTGTCTTAATCACCTAGCACTTGTCTTGAAAAGGTGCCAAGAGACTAACCTAGTTTTAAACTGGGAGAAATGTCATTTTATGGTGACTGAAGGAATTGTCCTTGGGCACAAAATTTCAAGCAGGGGAATAGAGGTGGATAAGGCAAAGGTAGAGGTAATTGAAAAATTACCACCACCTGCCAATGTTAAGGCAATCAGAAGCTTTCTGGGCATGCAGGATTCTATAGAAGGTTTATCAAGGATTTTTCGAAAATTGCAAAACCTTTAAGTAACCTGCTAGCTGCTGACACACCATTTGTGTTTGACACACAGTGTTTGCAGGCATTTGAGACACTGAAAGCTAAACTGGTCACAGCACCAGTCATCTCTGCACCAGATTGGGCATTACCATTTGAATTAATGTGTGATGCCAGTGATCATGCCATTGGTGCAGTGTTGGGACAAAGGCATAACAAACTTCTGCATGTCATTTATTATGCTAGCCGTGTTCTAAATGATGCACAGAAGAATTACACAACCACAGAAAAAGAGTTGCTTGCAGTGGTCTATGCCATTGACAAGTTTAGATCCTACTTAGTGGGATCAAAGGTGATTGTGTACACTGACCATGCTGCTCTTAAATACTTACTCACAAAGCAGGATTCAAAACCCAGGCTCATAAGATGGGTGTTGCTTCTGCAAGAGTTTGATATAGAAATAAGAGACAGAAAAGGGACAGAGAACCAAGTGGCTGATCATCTGTCCCGGATAGAACCAGTAGCTGGGACGTCCCTCCCTTCTACTGAGATCTCTGAGACTTTCCCAGATGAGCAACTCTTTGCCATCCAGGAAGCTCCATGGTTTGCAGATATGGCAAATTATAAAGCTGTGAGGTTCATACCCAAGGAGTACAGCAATGTGCAAAGAAAGAAATTAATTTCAGATGCCAAGTACTACCTTTGGGATGAACCATATCTCTTTAAGAGATGTGCTGACGGAGTGATCCGCAGATGTGTACCCAGAGAAGAAGCACAAAGGATCCTATGGCACTGCCATGGATCACAGTATGGGGGACATTTTGGAAGTGAGCGAACAGCCACTAAAGTTCTCCAGTGCGGCTTCTACTGCCTACTCTCTATAAAGATTCCCGAGAGTTTGTGCGTAACTGTGACAGTTGCCAAAGAGCTGGTAACCTGCCTCACGGATATGCCATGCCTCAACAAGGGATATTAGAGATAGAATTGTTTGATGTATGGGGAATTGATTTCATGGGACCATTCCCACCATCATACTCAAACATTTATATTCTGGTGGCAGTGGACTATGTATCTAAGTGGGTAGAAGCAATTGCTACACCCACTAATGATACCAAAACCGTACTGAAATTCCTCCAGAAAAACATTTTCAGCAGGTTTGGCGTCCCCAGAGTGCTAATCGTGATGGGGGCACTCATTTCTGCAATAAACAGCTATACTCTGCTATGGTTAGATATGGAATCAGCCATAAAGTGGCAACTCCGTATCATCCACAGACAAATGGGCAAGCTGAAGTCTCTAACAGAGAGCTAAAAAGAATCCTAGAACAGACTGTGATAGCCCGAAGAAAGGATTGGGCAAAGAGCTTGGATGATGCTCTGTGGGCATACAGAACAGCATTCAAGACTCCTATAGGCACCTCTCCATACCAACTGGTGTATGGGAAGGCCTGTCATTTGCCTGTGGAACTGGAACACAAAGCCTACTGGGCAACCAGATTCCTAAACATGGATGCACAGTTAGCTGGTGAGAAAAGACTGCTCCAGCTAAATGAGCTAGAGGAGTTCAGACTCAATGCCTTTGAAAATGCAAAATTTATAAGGAAAAGGCAAAGAAATGGCATGACAAGAAGTTGTCAACCAGAGTCTTTGAGCCAGGACAAAAAGTTCTGCTCTTCAACTCTAGGCTCAAACTGTTTCCAGGAAAACTCAAATCCCGGTGGAGGGGTCCGTATGTGATTACAGGAGTGTCACCATATGGATATGTTGAGCTTCAGAATATTGATTCTGACAGAAAGTTCATTGTAAATGGACAGAGAATCAAGCACTATCTTGAAAGAAATTTTGAGCAGGAATGCTCAAAACTGAGACTTGAGTGATTCTCAGTGAAAGTCCAGCTAAAGACAGTAAAGAAGCGCTTGCTGGGAGGCAACCCAGTCATTAGAAGGTTGTATGAATTGTTCTTACAGAGGCAAGTATCAAAAATGAAGGAATTCACAGAGTTACAGAAGGATTCAGCTCAAAAAGCAGAGAAAATGAGCTTACTGGCGAAAAAACGCCAGTAAGGGGCATTTTGGGCGTTAAACGCCAGAATGGGCACCATTCTGGGCGTTTAACGCCAGTAATGGTACCATTTTGGGCGTTAAACGCCAGAATGGGCACCATTCTGGGCGTTTAACGCCAGGTGTGCAGCATCCTGGGCGTTTTGGAAAAACGCCCAGTGATAAAGGATTTCTGGCGTTTAACGCCAGCCAGGGCACCTGGCTGGGCGTTAAACGCCCAAAAAGGGTAGCAAATGGGCGTTAAACGCCAGAATGGGTGCCATTCTGGGCGTTTAACGCCAGAAAGGTGGGGGGACCACATTTTTGTTTACAACTCAATTTTTTTTTTCAAACTTTCCTCTTTTTAACCATACTCTTCTACATAAATGCACTTCAACCCTTCATCATTCACTTTCAAATCTTCACAAATCAAAACCATTCTTCAAATCTATTTCAAATTAATCCCAAATCTTCTTCAAAAACTCACCCTTCTCTCAATTTCTTTCCATATCTTTTCAAATCCCTCTCTCTTTTTTCGAAAACTCCCCTCCCCACCTTATAAATACACGTTTGGCTCCCTCATTCCACCACACCATTCGAATTTCCTCTTCCTCCCCCTCTCTTCTCTCTTTTATTTTGCTTGAGGACAAGCAAACCTCTAAGTTTGGTGTGCTTTTCCGTGATCACTAAGCCAAGATTCATCAATATCATGGCTCCTAAGGGAAAACAAACCAATTTAAAAGGCAAGAAAGAGAATAATCCAAAAAATCTTTGGAATGAAGAGAAGTTCTTAACCAAAGAACATGAAGACCATTATCACAAAATAATGGGTCTGAGGTCAGTGATCCCGGAAGTTAAATTTGATCTAAAAGAAGATGAATATCCGGGGATCCAAGAGCAAATTCGAAACAGAGGATGGGAAGTTCTAACCAATCCTGAGACAAAGGTTGGAAGGAACATGGTTCAGGAATTCTACTCAAATCTGTGGCTAACAGATAAGCAGAGAATGACTGGAACTGCTTACCATATCTATAGAACCATGGTCAGAGGGAAAGTTATATACTTCCATCTGGACAAAATAAGAGAAATCTTCAAGTTGCCTCAACTGCAAGATGATCCTGATTCCTTTAATAGGAGGATGGTGAGAGTAGATAAGGGGTTGGATCAAGTTCTAGAGGACATATGCCTCCCTGGAACTAAGTGGATAACCAATTCTAAGGGTGTCCCAAACCAACTCAAGAGGGGAGACGTCAAACCAATTGCAAGAGGTTGGCTAGACTTTATTGGGCGTTCCATATTGCCCACTAGCAACCGTTCTGAGGTCACCATCAAGAGAGCAGTGATGATTCATTGCATTATGCTTGGAAAAGAAGTGGAGGTGCATCATGTGATTGCTTGTGAGATCTACACAATTGCAAATAAGAATTCCACTGAAGCCAAATTGGCTTACCCAAGCTTGATTTCCTTGCTCTGTAAAGAGGCTGGGGTGAAGATGGGAGTAGATGAGTTCATACCCATTGAACACCCAATCACCAAGAAGTCAATGGAAGGACAAGTGCAAGACAACTCCATCAAGAGGAGGCGCAGGAATTCCTTCCTGAATTTCCAAGAATTGACTACTGGTCCAACCTAGAAGCATCTATTAACAAGTTGCAAGAGACTATGGAGCACTGAAGGAAGAACAGCAGAATCAGAACTGCATGCTCTGCAAATTGCTGAAGGAACAAGAGAAGCAGGGGCGTGAAATTCAAGAGATGAAACGCCAAAAGTTCTCCTCTCAAGCTGAGGGAGCATCCACTTCTCAAAATCAAGGTTGTTGAGTCCTAACTCTGTGAAAACCTCTATCATTAGGAGCCTATTTTTTTTCGTTTTTCTTTTTGTTTTCTATTTCTAATTTTAGTCTCATCTTATATCTATATTTGAGTCTTGTTCTTAGTTCATAATTAATAAAATTTATGCCTTAAAGTTATGAATGTCCTATGAATCCATCACCTCTCTTAAAAGAAAAATGCTTTAATCACAAAAGAACAAGAAGTACAGGATTTTGAAATTTATCTCTGAAACTAGTTGAATTAGTTTGATGTGGTGACAATACTTTTTGTTTTCTGAATGAATGCTTGAACAGTGCATATGTCTTTTGAATTTGTTGTTTTAAGAATGTTAAATTTGTTGGCTCTTGAAAGAATGAGGAGAAAGAGAACTGTTATTGAGGATCTGAAAAATCATCAAATTGATTCTTGAAGCAAGAAAAAGCAGTGAAAAAAAAAAATTTCGAAAAAAAAAAGAAAAAAGAAAAGAAAGAAAAAGAAAAAGAAAGGAATAAAGTTGTGATCCAAGGCAAAAGAGTGTGCTTAAGAACCCTGGACACCTCTAATTGGGGACTTTAGCAAAGCTGAGTCACAATCTAAAAAGGTTCACCCAACTATGTGTCTGTGGCATATATGTATCCGGTGGTAATACTGGAAGACAGAGTGCTTTGGGCCACAGCCAAGACTCATACACTGGCTATGTTCAAGAATCAATATACTTAACTAGGGGAATCAATAACACTATCTGAGTTCTGAGTTCTTATAGATGCCAATCATTCTGAACTTCAAAGGATAGAGTGAGATGCCAAAACTGTTCGGAGGCAAAAAGCTACTAGTCCCGCTCATCTAATTGGAGCTGTGTTTCTTTGATATTTTGGAGTCTATAGTATATTCTCTTCTTTTATCCTATTTGATTTTCAGTTGCTTGGGGACAAGCAACAATTTAAGTTTGGTGTTATGATGAGCGGATAATTTGTACGCTTTTTGGCATTGTTTTTAGTATGTTTTTAGTATCTTTTAGTTAGTTTTTAGTATATTTTTATTAGTTTTTAATTAAAATTCACTTTTCTGGACTTTACTATGAGTTTGTGTGTTTTTCTGTGAATTCAGGTATTTTCTGACTGAAATTGAGGGTCCTGAGCAAAAATCTGATCCAGAGACTGAAAAGGACTGCAGATGCTGTTGGATTCTGACCTCCCTGCACTCGAAGTGGATTTTCTGGAGCTACAGAAGCCCAATTGGCGCGCTCTCAACGGCATTGGAAAGTAGACATCCTGGGCTTTCCAGAATATATAATAGTCCATACTTTGCCCAAGATTTGATGGCCCAAACCGGCGCTCAAAGTCACCTACAGAAATTCCAGCGTTAAACGCCGGAACTGGCATAAAATTTGGAGTTAAACGCCCAAACTGGCATGAAAGCTGGCGTTTAACTCCAGAAAAGGTCTCTACACGAAATTCCTTCATTGCTCAGCCCAAGCACACACCAAGTGGGCCCGGAAGTGGATTTTTCTGTCATTTACTCATTTCTGTAAACCTTAGGACACTAGTTTACTACTTATAGGATCTTTTGACATTGTATCCGTACCTTATGACCTCATAACATTTCTTACACGTTTCTTTCCACAGTATGAGCCTCTAAACCCCATGGTTGGGGGTGAGGAGCTCTGCTGTGTCTTGATGGATTAATGCAATTACTACTGTTTCTTATTCAATCATGCTTGCTTCGATTCTAAGATAACACTTGTTCTTAATCCGGATGAATGTGATGATCCGTGACAATCATCATCATTCTCAACTATGAACATGTGCCTGACAACCACCTCTGTTCTATCTTAGATTGAGTAGTTATCTCTTGGGTTCTTTAATCGGAATCTTCGTGGTATAAGCTAGAACTGATGGCGGCATTCAAGAGAATCCGGAAGGTCTAAACCTTGTCTGTGGTATTCTGAGTAGGATTCAATGACTGGATGACTGTGACGTGCTTCAAACTCCTGAGGGCGGGGCGTTAGTGACAGACGCAAAAGAATCACTGGATTCTATTCCGGCCTGATTGAGAACCGACAGATGATTAGCCTATGCTGTGACAGAGCATCAGGGACGTATTTTCACTGAGAGGATGGGAGGTAGCCACTGACAATGGTGAAACCCTACATACAGCTTGCCATGGAAGGAGCCTTGCGTGCTTGATGAAGAAGACAGTAGGAAAGCAGAGATTCGGAAGATGGAGCATCTCCAAACCTCAACCTATTCTCCATTACTGCAAAACAAGTGCCTTTTTCATGTTCTTTTGCTTTTCACAATCAATCCTGATAATTTCTGATATCCTGACTAAGATTTACAAGATAACCATAGCTTGCTTCAAGCCGACAATCTCCGTGGGATCGACCCTTGCTCACGCAAGGTATTACTTGGACGACCCAGTGCACTTGCTGGTTAGTTGTGCGGGATTGCAAAAGTGTTATTGCAATTTCGTGCACCAGTGCATCAAGACCACTTCTATGAAGTTGTGGCCATGAAGAAGGTGATCCCCGAGGTCCCTTTCAAACTCAAAAAGAGTGAATATCCGGAGATCCGACATGAGATCCGAAGAAGAGGTTGGAAAGTTCTTACCAACCCCATTCAACAAGTCGGAATCTTAATGGTTCAAGAGCTCTATGCCAATGCATGGATCACCAAGAACCATGATCAAAGTGTGAACCCGGATCCAAAGAATTGGCTTACAATGGTTCGGGGGAAATGCTTAGATTTTAGTCCAGAAAATGTAAGGTTGGCATTCAACTTGCCCATGATGCAAGGAGATGAACACCCTTACACTAGAAGGGTCAACTTTGATCAAAGGTTGGACCAAGTCCTCATAGACATGTGTGAAGAGGGCGCTCAATGGAAGAGAGATTCAAGAGGGAAGCCAGTTCAACTGAGAAGGCATGACCTTAATCCCGTGGCTAGGGGATGGTTGGAGTTTATCCAACGCTCAATCATTCCCACTAGCAACCGGTCCGAAGTTACTATAGACCGGGCTATCATTATTCATATCATCATGATTGGAGAGGAAGTAGAAGTTCATGAGTTTATATCCCAAGAACTTTATAAGGTGGCGGACAAGTCCTCTACCTTGGCAAGGTTAGCCTTCCCTTATCTTATTTGTCACTTCTGTTATTTAGTTGGAGTTAACATAGAGGGAGACATCCTCATTGATGAGGACAAGCCCATCACTAAGAAAAGGATAGAGCAAACAAGAGATCCCACTCATCATAAAATCCCTGAGATGCCTCAAGGGATGCACTTTCCTCCACAAAACTACTGGGAGCAAATCACCACCTCCCTAGGAGAATTGAGTTCCAACATGGGACAACTAAGGGTGGAGCACCAAGAACATTCCATCCTCCTCCATGAAATTAGAGAAGATCAAAGAATCATGAGAGAGGAGCAACAAAGGCAAGGAAGAGACATTGAGGAGCTCAAGCACTCCATAAGATCTTCAAGAGGAAGAACAAGCCGCCATCACTAAGGTGGACCCGTTCTTTAATCTCCTTGTTCTTTATTTTCCTGTTTTTCGAATTTTCATGCTTATGTTTTATTTATGTTTGTGTCTTATGATCATTAGTGTCTTAGTGTCTATGCTTTAAAGTTATGAATGTCCTATGACTCCATCACCTTTCTTGAATGAAAAATGTTCTTAATTGAAAAAAGAGAAGAATTGCATGAATTTTGAATTTTATAACAGATTAATTATTTTGATGTGGTGGCAATACTTTGACTTCTGAATGTATGCTTGAACAGTGCATATGTCTTTTGAATTTGTTGTTCATGAATGTTGGCTCTTGAAAGAATGATGAAAAAGGACACATGTTACTGAGGATCTGAAAAATCATAAAAATGATTCTTGAAGCAAGAAAAAGCAGTGAATACAAAAAAACGAAAAAAATGAAAAAAAACAGGGGAAAAAGAAAAAAGAAAAAAATAAAGTCGTAATCCAAGGCAAAAAGAGTGTGCTTAAGAACCCTGGACACCTCTAATTGGGGACTCTAGCAAAGCTGAGTCACAATCTGAAAAGGTTCACCCAATTATGTGTCTGTGGCATGTATGTATCCGGTGGTAATACTGGAAGACAGAGTGCTTTGGGCCACGGCCAGGACTCATAAAGCAGCTGTGTTGAAGAATCATCATACTTAACTAGGAGAATCAATAACACTATCTGGATTCTGAGTTCCTATAGAAGCCAATCATTCTGAATTTCAAAGGATAGAGTGAGATGCCAAAACTGTTCAGAGGCAAAAAGCTAAAAGCCCCGCTCATCTAATTAATACTGATCTTCATAGATGTTTTTGAAATTCATTGTATATTCTCTTCTTTTTATCTTATTTGATTTTCAGTTGCTTGGGGACAAGCAACAATTTAAGTTTGGTGTTGTGATGAGCGGATAATTTATACGCCTTTTGGCATTGTTTTTAGTATGTTTTTAGTTAGTTTTTATTATATTTTTATTAGTTTTTAGTTAAAATTCACTTTTATGGACTTTACTATGAGTTTGTGTGTTTTTCTATGATTTCAGGTATTTTCTGGCTGAAATTGAGGGACCTGAGCAAAAATCTGATTCAGAGGCTGAAAAGGACTGCAGATGCTGTTGGATTCTAACCTCCCTGCACTCGAAGTGTATTTTCTGGAGCTACAGAAGCCCAATTGGCGCGCTCTCAATTGCTTTGGAAAATAGACATCCTGGGCTTTCCAGCAATGTATAATAGTCCATACTTTGCCCGAGATTTGATGGCCCAAACAGGCGTTCCAAGTCAGCTCAAGAATTCTGGCGTTTAACGCCGGAACTGGCACAAGAATGGGAGTTAAACGCCCAAACTGGCACAAAAGCTGGTGTTTAACTCCAAGAAAAGTCTCTACACATGAAAGCTTCAATGCTCAGCCCAAGCACACACCAAGTGGGCCCGGAAGTGGATTTTTATGTCATTTACTCATCTTTGTAAACCCTAAGCTACTAGTTCTCTACAAATAGGACCTTTTACTATTGTATTTTGGGGGGTCTTTGGATCATGTTTTTATGATTGAACCCTCTTTGGGAGGCTGGCCATTCAGCCATGCCTAGACCTTGTTCTTATGTATTTTCAACGGTGGAGTTTCTACATACCATAGATTAAGGTGTGGAGCTTTGCTGTACCTTGAGTATCAATGCAATTACTATTGTTCTTCTATTCAATTCGGCTTATTCTTGTTCTAAGATATCACTTGTTCCTCAACTTGATGAATGTGATGATCCGTGACACTCATCATTATTCTCACTTATGAACGTGTGCCTGACAACCACCTCCGTTCTACCTTAGATTGAGTGGATATCTCTTGGATCCCTTAATCAGAATCTTCGTGGTATAAGCTAGAATTGATGGCGGCATTCAAGAGAATCCGGAAGGTCTAAACCTTGTCTGTGGTATTCTGAGTAGGATTCAAGGATTGAATGACTGTGACGAGCTTCAAACTCCTGAAGGCTGGGCGTTAGTGACAGACGCAAAAGAATCACTAGATTCTATTCTAACTTGATTGAGAACCGACAGATGATTAGCCGTGCTATGACAGAGCGCGTTGAACATTTTCACTTAGAGGACGGGACTGTAGCCATTGACAACGGTGATGCCCAACATACAGCTTGCCATGGAAAGGAGTAAGAAGGATTGGATGAAGACAGTAGGAAAGCAGAGAGATGGAAGGGACAAAGCATCTCCATACGCTTATCTGAAACTCTCACCAATGAATTACATAAGTATCTCTATCTTTATCTTATGTTTTATTTATCTTTCAATCCTTCATAACCATTTGAATCCGCCTGACTGAGATTTACAAGATGACCATAGCTTGCTTCATACCAACAATCTCCGTGGGATCGACCCTTACTCGCGTAAGGTTTATTACTTGAACGACCCAGTGCACTTGCTGGTTAGTTGTGCGAGGTTGTGATAAAGAGTTGAGATTGCAATTGAGCGTACCATGTTGATGGCGCCATTGATGATCACAATTTCGTGAACCACCCAACTAGTTTTTTAAAATTATTTTAAATTTTCAATTTTTTCAGTTATTAATTTTTTTTCGAAATTCCCCCCTTCTCCCATCTTTTTCTATTTAAACACTAACATTCCTCATTCATTGTCAATTCGAACTCCATCTCTCTTTGTGTCTTCAAAATCTTACTTACCTCTTTCTTCTATTCTTATTTTTCTTTGACACCTCAAGGAATCTCTATACTGTGACATAGAGGATTCCATACTTTGTTTTCTTCTCTTTCATATGAGCAGGAACAAGGATAAAGGCATACTTGTTGTAGCTGATCCTGAACCTGAAAGGACTCTAAAGAGGAAGCTAAGAGCAGCTAAAGCACAAAACACTGAAGAGGACCTCACTGAAATTTTTGAAAAGAAAACAGCAAAAGAAACAATTATGGTCGAACCAAACAACAATGCAAGGAAGATGCTTGGTGATTTTACTACACCAACTTCCAACTTCTATGGAAGAAGCATCTCAATCCCTGCCATAAGAGCAAACAATTTTGAGCTAAAGCCTCAATTAGTTTCTCTACTGCAACAGAACTGCAAGTTTGATGGACTTCCATCAGAAGACCCTTATCATTTCTTAACTGAGTTCTTGTAGATCTGTGATACTGTTAAGACCAATGGAGTTGATCCTAAAGTCTACAAGCTTATGCTTTTCCCTTTTATTGTAAGAGACAGAGCTAGAACATGGTTGGACTCACAACCTAGAGATAGCCTGGACTCTTGGGATAAGCTGGTCACGGCTTTCTTAGCCAAGTTCTTTCCTCCTCAAAAGCTGAACAAGCTTAGAGTGAATGTTTAGACCTTCAGACCAAAAGATGGTGAGACCCTCTATGAAGCTTGGGAAAAATACAAGCAACTAACCAAAAAGTGTCCTTCTGACATGCTTTCAGAATGGACCGCATTAGATATATACTATGATGGTCTGTCTGAATTTTCCAAGATGCCACTGGACCATTCTACAGGTGGATCCATTCACCTAAAGAAAACGTCTGCAGAAGCTCAGGAACTTATTGAAATGGTTGCAAATAACCAATTCATGTATACCTCTGAGAGGAATCCTGTGAGTAATGGGACGCCTCAAAAGAGAGGAGATCTTGAAATTGATGCTCTGAATGCCATACTGGTTCAGAACAAAATATTGACCCAACAAGTCAAGATGATCTCTCAGAGTCTGAATGGATTGTAAAATGCATCCAACAGTACTAAAGAAGCATCTTCTGAAGAAGAAGCTTATGATCCTGAGAACCCTGCAATGGCAGAGGTAAACTACATGGGTGAAGCCTCTGGCAACACCTATAATCCTTCATGGAAAAATCATCCAAATTTTTCATGGAAGGATCAACAGAAGCAAGGCTTCAATAATAATAACGGTGGAAGAAACAGGTTTAGCAACAGCAAACCTCTCCTATTATCATCTCAGCAACAGACAGAGCATTCTGAGTAGAATCCTTCTAGCTTAGCAAACATAGTCTCTGATCTATCTAAGGCTACTCTTAGTTTCATGACTGAAACAAGAACCTCCATTAGAAATTTGGAGGTACAAGTGGGCCAGCTGAGTAAAAGGGTTACTAAAACTCCTCCTAGCACTCTCCCAAGCAATATAGAAGAGAATCCCAAAGGAGAGTGCAAAGCCATTGATATAATCAACATTGCCGAAACCTTACAGGAGGAGGAGGACGTGAAGCCCAATGAGGAAGTCCTCAGGGAACGTCCAATGGTCAGTACGGAATCCCCTAAAGAGGAACCAAAGGAATCTAAGGCTCATACAGAGACCATAGAGATTCCCTTTGGACTTCCTTTTACTATTCATGAGCTCTGATAACTATTCATCTTCTAAATAGGATGAAGACATTGTTGAAGGGAAAGTTGCCCAATATTTAGGAGCAATCATGAAGCTGAATGCTAAGCTGTTTGGTAATGAGACTTGGGAGGAAGAGCCTCCCTTGCTCACCAATGAACTGAAAACATTGGTTTAGCAAAATTTACCTCAAAAGAAACAGGATCTTGGTAAATTCTTAATACCCTGTACCATAGGCACCATGACCTTTGAAAAAGCTCTGTGTGACCTGGGGTCAGGGATAAACATGATGCCACTCTCTGTGATGGAGAGACTGGGAATCTATAAGGTACAGGCTGCCAAATTCTCATTGGAGATGGCAGATAAATCTATGAAAAAGGCTAATGGACTAGTAGAGGACGTGCTAGTGAAGGTTGAAGGCCTTTACTTTTCTGCTGATTTCATAATCCTAGATACTAGGAGGGATGAGGATAAATCCATCATCCTTGGAAGACCCTTCCTAGCCACAGCAAGAGCTGTGATTGATGTTGACATAGAAGAGTTGATCTTTCATGTGAATGAAGAATGCCTTGTAGTAAAGACTCAAGGTTCTCCATCTGTAACCATGGAGAGTAAGCATGAAGAGCTTCTCCCAATACAGAGTCAAAAAGAGCCCCGACATTCAAACTCTAAGTTTGGTGTTGGGAGGCCACAGCGAAACTCTAAGTTTGGTGTTGAGAGATCTCAACCATACTCTGATCATCTGTGAGGCTCCATGAGAGCTCACTGTCAAGCTATTGACATTAAAAAAGCGCTTATGGGGAGGCAACCCAATTTTATTTTAATTTTATCTATATTATTTTATTTTCTTTTAGGTTGATGATCATGTGAAGTCACAAAGACTATTACAAAAATAAAGAAAAAAAATCAAAAACAGCATTGAAAATAGCACACCTTGGAGGAAGGACTTACTGGCATTTAAACGCCAGTAAGAGTAGCAAAATGGGCGTTTAAACGCCCAATCTGGCACCTTTTTGGGCATTTAAACCCAGAATAGGGCACCCGGCTGGCGTTTAAATGCCAGAACAGGGCAACAAATTGGCGTTTAGATGCCAGAATAGGAAGGAAAGCTAGCGTTTAAATGCCAGATCAGGGCAGCAGACTGCCGTTTAAACGCCAGAATTGCACTCTAAGGCGTTGTAAACGCCCAATTGGAGCAGGGATGAAGAATTCCTTGACCCCTCAGGATATGTGGACCCCACAAGATCCCCACCAACTTCAACTCACTCTCTCTCCTCTTCACACCTTTCTACAACACACTTCCCCAAATACCCTTCACCAATCACCTCTATATCTCTTCCCCAAATACCCTTCACCAATCACTTCCTTAACTCTTCCCCAAAAACCCCACCCACCTTCAAAATTCAAAACCATTTCCCTCCCAAACCCACAGAAACCATTCGGCCACTCTCCCTATAAATACCCCCTTCACCCCTTCATTTTCACACATCACAAACACCTTCTTCCCCTCTTGGCCGAACCCTATACACCCTCCATCTCCTCCAATTTCTTCTTCTTCTACATCTTTTCTTCTTCTTTTTTTGCTCGAGGACGAGCAAATATTTTAAGTTTGGTATGGTAAAAGCATTGCTTTTTATTTTTCCATAACCAATTATGACACCTAAGGCCAGAGAAACCTCTAGAAAGAGGAAAGGGAAGGCAACTGCCTCCACCTCTGAGTCATGGGAGATGGAGAGATTCATCTCAAAGGTCCATCAAGACCACTTCTATGAAGTTGTAGCCAAGAAAAAGGTGATCCCTGAGGTCCCTTTTACGCTCAAAAAGGGCGAATATCCGGAGATCCGACAAGAGATCCGAAGAAGAAGTTGGGAAGTTCTTGCCAAACCCATTCAAAAAGTCAGAATCTTAATGGTTCAAGAGTTCTATGCAAACACATGGATCACTAGGAACCATGATCAAAGTATGAACCCAAACCCAAAGAATTAGCTTACAATGGTTCGGGGAAAATACTTAGATTTCAGTCCAGAAAATGTGAGGCTAGCGTTCAACTTGCCAATGATGGAAGAAAACGCACGCCCCTACACTAGAAGGGTCAACTTTGATCAAAGGTTGGACCAAGTCCTCATGGACATATGTGTAGAAGGAGCTCAATGGAAAAGAGACTCAAGAGGCAACCCGGTTCAATTGAGAAGACCGGATCTTAAGCCTGTGGCTAGAGGATGGTTGGAGTTCATCCAACGCTCTATCATTCCCACTAGCAACCGATCTAAGGTAACTGTGGATCGGGACATCATGATCCATAGTATCATGATTGGAGAGGAAGTAGAAGTTCATAAAATCATACCTCTAGAACTCTACAAGGTGGCTGACAAGTCCTCACCTTTGGCAAGATTAGCCTTTCCTCATCTCATATGTCACCTTTGCTATTCAGCTGGGATTATCATAGAGGGAGACATCCTCATTGAAGAGGATAAGCCCATCACTAAGAAGAGGATGGAGCAAACTAGAGAGCCCATTCATGGCACTCAACAAGAGCATGAGGAAGTCCCTCATCAAGAAATCCCTGAGATGCCTCAAGGGATGCAATTTCCTTCACACAATTATTGGGAGCAACTCAACACTTCTTTGGAAAGCTTGAGTTACAACATGGACCAATTAAGGGTGGAACACCAAGAGCACTCCATCATTCTCCATGAGATTAGAGAAGATCAAAGAGCTATGAGGGAGGAGCAACAAAGGCAAGGAAGAGACATAGAGGAGCTCAAGAGCACTATTAGTTCTTCAAGAAGAGGAAGACGCCACCCTCACTAAGGTGGACTCATTCCTTAATCTCCTTGACCATTTATTTTTCTGTTTTTCAGTTTTATGCTGCAGGTTCTACCTATGTCTGTGTCTTCACTATATGATCATTAGTGTCTAGTGTCTATGCCTTAAAACTATGAATAACCCCATGAATCCTTCACCTCTCGTAAATGAAAAATGTGCTTAATTACAAAAGAACAAGAAGTACTTGGATTTCAAATTTTATCTTGAAACTAGTTTAATTACTTTGATATGGTGGCAATAATTTTTGTTCTCTGAATGAATGCTTGAACAGTGCATATTTTTTATCTTGTTGTTTATGAATGTTAAAGTTGTTGGCTCTTGAAAGAATGATGAACAAAGAAAAATGTTATTGATAATCTAAAAAATCATGAAATTGATTCTTGAAGCAAGAAAAAGCAGTGAATAAGAAAGCTTGCGAAAAAAAATGGCAAAAAAAAAGAGAAAGAGAAAGAAAAAGCAAGCAGAAAAAGCCAATAGCCCTTTAAACCAAAAGACAAGGGTAAAAAGGATCCAAGGCTTTGAGCATTAATGGATAGGAGGGCCCAAGGAAATAAAATCCAGGCCTAAGCAGCTAAATCAAGCTGTCCCTAACCCTGTGCTTGTGGCATGAAGGTCCAAGTGAAAAGCTTGAGACTGAGTGGTTAAAGTCATGATCCAAAGCAAAAAGAGTGTGCTTAAGAGCTCTGGACACCTCCAACTGGTGACTTTAGCAAAGCAGAGTCACAATCTGAAAAGGTTCACCCAGTTATGTGTCTGTGGCATTTATATATACGGTGGTAATACTGGAAAACAAAGTGCTTAGGGTCACGGCCAAAACTCATAAGGTAGCTGTGTTCAAGAATCAACGTGCTGAACTAGGAGAATCAATAACACCATCTAAAATTCTAAGTTCCTATAGATGCTAATCATTCTGAATTTCAAAGGAAAAAGTGAGATGCCAAAACTGTTCAGAAGCAAAAAGCTATAAGCCCCGCTTAACTAATTAGAACTAAGTTTCATTGATACTGTGGGATTCATTGTATATTCTCTTCTTTTTATCCTATTTTGTTTTCAGTTGCTTGGGGATAAGCAACAATTTAAGTTTGGTGTTGTGATGAGCGGATAATTTATATGCTTTTTGGCATTGTTTTTACATAGTTTTTAGTAGGATTTAATTAGTTTTTAGTATATTTTTATTTGTTTTTAAGCAAAATTCACATTTCTGGACTTTACTATGAGTTTGTGTGTTTTTCTGTGATTTCAGGTATTTTCTGGCTGAAATTGAGGGACCTGAGCAAAAATCTGATTCAGAGGCTAACAAAGGACTGCAGATGCTATTGGATTCTGACCTCCTTGCACTCGAAGTGAATTTTATAGAGCTACAGAACTCCAAATGGCGTGCTCTCAATTGTGTTGGAAAGTAGACATGCGGGGCTCTCTAGCAATATATAATAAACCATACTTTGTACGAGTTTTGATGACGTAAAATGGCATTAATATGCCAGCTTTCTGCCCATTTCTGGCGTCAAAACGCCAGAACTGGCATAAAAGTTGGAGTTAAATGCCCAAACTGGCACCAAAGCTGGTGTTTAACTCCAAGGAAGACCTCTACATGTGAAAGCTTCAATGCTCAGCCCAAGCACACATCAAGTGGGCCCAGAAGTCGATTTCTGCATTAATTACCTATTTCTGTAAACCCTAGTAGCTAGTTTCATTATAAATTGGACCTTTTACCATTGTATTTGACATTTTAGAGATCATATTTTCATACTTGGGGAGGCTGGCCATTCGGCCATGCTTCGACCTCCAGACCACTTATGTATTTTTAACGGTGGAGTTTCTACACACCATAGATTAAGGGTGTGGAGCTATGCTGTTCCTCGAGTATTAATGCAATTACTACTGTTTTCTATTCAATTCATACTTATTCTTATTCTAAGATATTCGCTTGCACTTCAACCTGATGAATGTGATGATTCGTGACATTCATCATTATTCTCACCTATGAACGCGTGCCTGACAACCACTTCCGTTCTACCTTAGATCGAGCGTATATCTCTTAGCCTCCATTCCGAAAGATCAGAGTCTTTGTGGTATAAGCTATAATTATTGGCGGCCATTCCTGAGATCCGGAAAGTCTAAACCTTGTCTGTGGTATTCTGAGTAGGATCTGGGAAGGGATGACTGTGACGAGCTTCAAACTCGCGAGTGTTGGGTGTAGTGACAGACGCAAAAGGATCACTGGATTCTATTCCAACATGATTGAGAACCGACAGATGATTAGCCATGCAGTGATAGAGCATTTGGACCATTTTTACTGAGAGGACGGGAAGTAGCCATTGACAACGGTGATGCCCAACATACAGCTTTCCATGGAAATGAGTGTGAAGGATTGGATGAATGCAGTAGGAAAGCTGAGATTCAAGAGGGATGAAGCATCTCCATACGCTTATCTGAAATTCCCACCAATAATTTACACATGTATCTCTATCTTGATTTTCTGTTTATTTATCTTTTAATTATTAAAACTCCATAACCATTTGAATCTGCCTGACTGAGATTTACAAGGTGACCATAGCTTGCTTCAAGCCGATAATCTCCGTGGGATTGACCCTTACTCACGTAAGGTTTATTACTTGGACGACGCAGTGCACTTGCTGGTTCTTTGTGCGAAGTTGTAAAAAAGAGTTGAGATTACAATTGTGCATACCAAGTTGTTGGCGCCATTGTGTATCATAATTTCGTGCACCATTTATGCTTGACCCTAGGTCACACAGAGCCTTCTCAAAGGTAATGGTGCCTATGCTGCAAGGAATTAGGAAGTGTCTGGGATACGACAACTTCTGAGGTAGCTTCTATTGAACCAAGGCATTGAGTTCCTTGGTGAGCATTCGAGGTTCTTCCTCCAACGTCTCTGTTCCAAATAACTTGGCATTTAGCATCATGAGGACTCCTAGGTACCGAGCAACCTATTCTTTCCTAGTTTCCTCTTCCTCATCAGAGGAGGAGTGATATTCATAATCCATGATTTACAACAAGGCATTCAAGGGAACTTCTATAGTCTCCTCATGAGTCTTAGTTTCCTTTAGTTCTTCAATAGGGGAGATTTTAGTGGGTGTTGAATGCCCAGCTACCCCATTACTGGCGTTCAACGCCAGCTTTTGTGCCACTTTGTGTGTTGAACGCCCAGTAAGGACTCTCTTACTGGCGTTCAACATCAGGAATGGCTCATCTTTGGGCGTTGGATGCTCAGTAAGGACTTCCTTACTGGCGTTGAATGCTAGCATATCCCCTACAGATTCGGCCTCAGCTTCTATAGTGATGGCCTTGCATTCTTCTTTTGAGTTTACTTTAGTGTTACTTGGGAGAATGTTTGGAGGGGTCTTGACGTTACGATTTTTGCTAGTAAAGAATTTTATAAAAATATAGTCGCGTTGTAAGTATAGATTCTAAACCAACAGAAAATCCCTTCGTACAAACATTTAGTTGTCACAAGTAACAAACACCTTTAAAATTGACAACCGAGTATTTAAACCTCGGGTCGTATTCTCAAGGAATTGCAGGGAGGTATGTTCTTATTATTGGTTATGAGTCTTATAAATTGGGGGTTTTGAAAGTGAGGAAGAAGTATGTTAAATGACAAGTAAAATAAATAAATAACTGTAAAATAAACTCTTGGCAAGATATGAGAAATTGGAAGTCCTATCCTAGTTATCCTTATCAGGTGTGATGAGAATTGGGTTTTAATCCCACTTAGTTATCCTTTATTAAACAAAGGAAGATCAAGTGGACTAATTAGTTTGATCCTCAAGTACTAGTCAATCCCTGTTGAAGGACTAGCTTTAGAGCGATCTAGATCAATTAGAATCTGCCAATTTCAACCACTGCTGAGTTTGACAACTCAAGAGTCACCAATTAATCAACCAGAACCAAGAATATAGAAAACTAAATTAAAATCATAAATATATGGAATACTTCAAATTATATTGAATAAAGATGTCAATTCTAACATGGACAATATTCATAAGCCAATTGGGCCACATAAGTCAAACAAAAATAAAAGCTTCAGAGTAAACAAAAATAAAAGAGAAACATAAGTTATTGAACTTGGTACGAAGAAACAATCCTAATGACTAAAAAAAATCCTAATCCTAAAACCTAAGAGAGAGGAGAGAACCTCTCTCTCTAAAAACTACATCTAAAACTATGAAAAGTAAAGATTACTCGCTATCTAATTATCATCCCCCGTATGAATGCATTCTCCCACTTCATAACTTCTAATCTGTGCCTCTTGGATTTGGATTGGGGCCAAAAGGGCCCAAAAATAGCTGGAAACGAGATCTGCAAATTCTGTAGATCGCGCACGTCACGCGTCCGCGTGGGTCACGCGGTCGCGTCATCTGGAGTGTTGCTCTTCCACGTGGTCACGTCATTCATGCGCCCGCGTCAGTTGTATTTCGCAAGTCACGCGTTCGCCTCATCCGTGCGCTCGCGTCAATTCCCTTTTGTGTGAACCACGCGTTCGCGTCGTCCATGCGGACGCGTCACTGCCAGTTGCTCCAAAACTCCAATTTGTGCTTTCCTTCCATTTTTGTATGTTTCCTTTCCATCCTTTAAATCATTCCTGCCCTATAAAACCTGAAAGTACTCAACACACAAATCACGGCATCGAATGGTAATAAAGGATAATTAAATTTGATTATTTTAAAACATAAGGAACATATTTTCTCATATATCACATAATAAGGAAGGGACAGTGAAACCATGCAATTTACATGAATAAGTAGGTGAAGGGTTGAATAAATCACTTAAATTGAGCTCAATATACATCATAAAATATGGGTTTATCAACCTCCCCACACTTAAACAATAGCATGTCCTCATGCTAAATCCAAGATAAAGAGTAAGGTAAAGTGGTGGAATCTCATGCAATGCAATCTATCTTAGATGCAACTACCTAAATGAGTCATGCAAATCTAGTTATTATTCACCTATATATAAGGCTTTACATGTAGTTAAATTAATTCACATTCTCAAGGAATCATATACGCATAGCCAACCTTAGATAATGTTAAAGCACTTTTACAATTGAGATGGGTAAATAAAATATTTTTTCAAACTTGCAAGATAATTAACAATAGAGGTAGAGATATATGGTGATGATCTATTGAACCCTCACTGGATTTGGTGTTTACTCTCTAGTCACTCAGTGTTTATTGGGTTAATCACTCTATTCTTCTTCTTATCCTTACTTTCTATAACTTTGTTCTTCATCTAACCAATCAACAATTATAGAATATAGACATACAAAAATCATGAGGTCTTTTCAAGGTTGTAATGGGGCCAAGGTAGAGGTAAGGGTATATGTATAAGGCTAAGTGAGCTAATAAGTGAATCCTTGATTAGTCTAAGATCTCACCTAACATATACATACCTTATATAAATCAAAAGTTTCTTAACCTATACATACCTTACATACCTTACATACCTTGTATTACGAACTCATGCATTGAATTTAACTTTGTCCCATGTGCATTGATTCTTTTTTTTTTTACATAACTTGTTCAATTTAATTTCCTAATTTTTCTATCATCCCATGTTCCCATAAAATTCCCCACACTTAAATTATACATAATTTCTATCTTAAGCTAACCAAGGATTCAACTTGGGATTTTTATTTTGTTTTTCTGCTTAAGGCTAGTAATGTGGTTATAAAACAGAAGGGGATTAAAAAGTTCAAGGGGGGCTAACAAGGATGGCATAAAAGGTAGGCTTTATTTGGGATAAGTGAGTTAATAATCAAATATGGCCTCAATCCTATCTTGGTATGTTTCTATATTCTATATTGGACATATAGAGTAAAGCAAAGTAAAGAACACCAGAATAAAAAAGAAGGGCGAAGCACACAGGAATAAAAATTATGGTCTGAATGTAACCATACAATTAAGCTCAAAACTCACAGGCTGTGTGTTCTCAAGCTCATAAATCATATATCAGTTATGTATGTCATGCAAGTAGAATTTAAGAGTTTCCATTATTCTCAATGTAAAATATATTGGATGGCTTTAAAGTTTTAGTGTTCCTCTTTGATGAAATGTTATTAAATAACTAACATGTAAAGCTATATATGCAAGGGGTGTGGATTGATTCTGTTAAAGTCTCTACCTTACTTCCTTTTGATTTTCAATCAAATCAACTACCATATGCTAAAAAGGGTAAACTATACTAATTAATCCACTTAATATATAACTAGTAAACTAAGGTGCAAATCGAGCTAAAATATGCAAGATGTATATATAGCCCAAAGTGTATAATACAAAAAGTACAATAAAAGCAAAAAAGAGAAATATGCAAAAATACAGAAAATAGACAAAATAAGAAGAGAGTCTGTAGTAGTTCACCAAAATAAATAGATGCCAGAGATGGCGACCTCCCCACACTTAAATAATAGCATCGTCCTCGTTTCTCATTCAAGCAAGGTGTGACGAAGTGTCATCTCTGGAAGGATGGGCTGCTGGTTTCTCGATGGTAGGCTGAGGGTCTGCAGTCGCTATGAGGATCGGAGGAATGGTCTACTGAAACAAGGGCTCTGTCCATAGAGGAACCTTCGGATCTGCGGTCTGTAGCTGGTGGTGCTCCTTATGATGGGGTGCAGTGTGGCCGGGACCTCCCTGCTCAGCCTGGGTAGGTGCCTCCTCCTCGTGATCGCACACCTCCTTCTCAGATGTGTCGGAGGGCGTGTCGGGCTCGGAGAGAATGTCACCACCAGAGCAGATCATCAGCTTGAGGTGCTCATAGCGTTGCTTGTGGCGATGCTCAGACCTCTCAAAAAGTCGCCTGGTGCGATGATCAGATCTCTCAAACTATTGCTGGTGATGGCGCTCCATCTGATCTAGGCAGTCAAAGAGTCGGTGCACCAGACGATAGACAGGCTCAGGAGCAAGTGGGGGTGCAGTGGGTGGTACTGGGCCAGTAGAAGCAGAAGGGGTAGCTGAAGAGGTGGCTGCCTCAGTAGTGTCAGTGAGAAATGGAGGGCGGTAGCCGAAAGCCAGGAACTTCCGACTGTGAGGGATGATCTTTCGGCACTCTGCGGCGGGGGGCTTTTCATCAACAGCCTCCCAAGGTACCTCAGCTCGGCGACCCAACTGAGTAATCAGGTAAGGAAAAGAGAGGGTGCCTCTAACATGGACCCTGGCCATGTAATGCCGGATGAAGCGAGGTAGATAAAGGTCCTTACCTGTCATCACACACCAGATGAGGGTAATCATAGTAGTTGGCACCTCCGTCTCATGAGTGCTCGGCCTCACATAGTTGCTCAGGATCTGTTGCCATAGTCGAGCCTCATCATTCAGATATATAAGCTTGATTCCCTTTGGTACTAATGTGCTTGTTCCCATGACCCAAAGAACAGTAGGATCAAGAGTGATGTCCTTCTTTACTGCATCCCAATCAAACCTCATGAATCTCATATCTTCCTCAGCTTTCTGGTAACCATCTGGCTGATCTGATTTAGGTGGAAGATGGAGGATTTCTTCAGTTGCTTCTTCAATAACCAGAATCTGTTTGCCTCTGAGCTGTACTGCATCCAGGAAGATAGAAAGTAATTACTGTAGAATTCTCTAACCCAGGATGAGTTGACCTTAGTTAGGTTCCTCTCCAGGAAGAACCAGCCTCTCTATTTGATTTAATCTGAGGTGTACTGCTGGAGTTCTTCTGGAATTTTGAGGGTCCTTTCCAGGTGTAGGTTCCTGGAGGTGGCAAAGGTTGGGTATTTTAGCTCACAGTATTTGTTTGCAAATTTTACCGGGTCAACTAAAGGTACCAACTGATCAGCCATTTCTTGCGGGATAAAGTTCTTCTCCCACCAGGAATCATCATGTAAGATGCCAAGGATAGAACCAGAGGATTCACCTCTTTTCCGTTTGCCAGTGGTGACTTTGCCCTTTCCCCTGCCTTGAGAGTCAGACATCCTGAAAAACAGAATTTCCAAGATATAATTGAGGAGTAAAAGCAGGAAAACAAGGAGGTAAATAGCAAGATAGGCAGTAAGTGGAAAAGGAGCAGTAAGAGAATAAAATGAGTGAAGGAAATGTATATGTTGGATTGTGTTGGAGTTGAAAATCGGAGATGAGAATTCACAGTCCAAAATATCTCAGAAGTGGAAAGCAATAATCATGCCGTGAGTGAAGTTAATTGAAAGGAGTAGTGAAAAGGTAAAGTGGGAAGTTAGGAAGTTAAAAATCAGTGAGTTAGTAAAAAGGAAGTCAGAGTAAGTGACATGAAGATTGGTTTCTAAGTAATAAGAATTTCACAATTTTAAGCAACAGTCAACTCATATTCAAGCAGGAATAACAGGATATTGATGATGATTCATATAGATATAGGAATGGTAAAAAGTAAAATCACACCATCAAGAATTCAAATGATTGACCAGGAAATCAAAAATAGGAAAGAATGTGGGCCCGTGCATTCAAGAATAGGTTTGGTATTCGTGGAGCAGTTCAAAAATGAGAATTGCCAAAACCAATACTTGAATGTTAAAGGAAAAGTAATTTGCAGAAAATTGGGCAGCATTCCGACTAAAATTGGATGTTCCCGAAAAATAGATATCAAGAAAAACAGTTCATATGAGATTAACAAATGCTGCAAACAGTCACTAACAGTAGGAATAGTAAAGAATAGTCCAGCAGCATGAACATAGCAGATGAACAGTACAAATAACACAGCCAGGATAAAATTGTAGAACAAATAAACAGGTAACGGGAACGGTGCAATTATCAGGCCTAAATCCACTAACCATATCCTAGCTACCTAACCACCTAGAATCCACTACAAACATGCATCTCTATCTAGCCTATGCGGAACAAAAATTGAAAAACGAACTAAAGAGTCGCAAGGATGAATCACCATATGGCGGAACCTGGTGCGGAAAGGGCAATGAGATAGAATAGAGATGAGGGCATCTGGGTGATGATGCGGCGGCGTTGGGTGAAGCACGGCGGCGCGGCGGTGGGGCAGTGGCCGTCAAAGGTAGGCTGCGGTGGAAGGTCGGTAGTGGAGGAGAGTGAGAGAGGGGGATAAGAAGGAGGAAAGAAGAAAAGGTTGGGTGTCGCGGCGGGCCTGGGTGGTCGGGGGTGGTCTTGGTGGTCGAAGGTGGTGGCTGGGGTGGTTGAGAGAGAGAGTTGCAGAGGTTAGAGAGAGAGGGGGTTGGGGTTTGGGGACGCGACGAGGAAAGGGTTCGCGTGACATAGGGTTAGTGATCGCGAATCCACGCGAACGCATGGAGGATGCCATCGCGTGAGTAGGGTGAAATAGGGTTGACGCGGATGCGTGGTCGACACAATCGCGTGGGTTGGGTGTAAGATAGGTGACGCGGACGTGTGAAGCATGCGATCGCGTCGCTGGAATTTGTGCTAGACGCACGCTTCCAGCATCGTTTCAGCGCAACTCTCTGTTTGGTTTAGAGGGTCATAATGTCCGCGCGACACGATCGCGTCGCTCACGCTTTCGCGTGGGATCGGTGTTGTGTAAGTGACGTGTTTGCGTCGGGGACGCGTACGCGTGGGTTGTTTGGTGCTACACGCACAATAGCCGCACAATTCCTGCCCAACTTTCTGGGCGTTGGATCTTTACGTTGATATCCAGATCATGCTTTCGCGTGGGTGACGCAGACGCATGGGAGGCCTTTTTGCAACTGACGCGATCGCATGGGGCACGCGGTTGCATGGAACAATTATGTTAAAGGCACGCCTCCAGCCTTGCTTCAGCGTGACTCTCTGTTCACTTTCCTTTTCTTTTAATGCACTTGTGACGCGGACGCGTCAGCGACACTTTCGCGTCGCGTGCTCTTTTTTTTTATCTGGAGTATGCAGAATGCAAAATGCAGTGAATGTCATACAAAAATTCAAGTTCAAACAAAATTCAAAAAAAAGCAAAATAGAGGGGGAACGATCATACCATGGTGGGTTGTCTCCCACCTAGAACTTTTAGTTAAAGTCCTTAAGTTGGACATTTGACGAGTTTCCTGCTATGGTGGCTTGTGCTTGAATTCATCCAGAAATCTCCACCAGTGATTGGAATGCCAGCATCCTCCAGGGTTCCAAACAAGGTACGTAAAGCCCTTAGGTGAGTTCAAACAGACTTGCAGGCTCCCTGAGTGTTGAATGGTAAAATAGATTCCAGGATCCCAAACTCTACTTGTACACCCGTTTTTGTCTTGATCTGCATTTTTCCAGCTGGGAGATAAGTAATCTGAATTCTCACTGCAGTGACCAAACAGCTTCTGAGATCCTTCCAATTGAGCTTGACACCAATTCCTGCACCTCAAATTGAAGTGCGAAACCTCATTGAATCTTGCATACCAGCGCTGAGTGCGAGTCATTTCCCTTTTTCTCTTAAAGCCGCAGAGAGCTCTAAGCTGGCCATCTGTCTCAAACAAACCATATTCAAGTGGAAAATTGAAGATAAAGGTCAAGGATTTTACCCACTTGAAGTTTGTGTTGGGTTGTAATGGCCTTGGGATAGGTGTTTTCAGTGGTTCTGCAAGCTATACTCCCTTGTGGTCTTCTGTGAATTCCTCCACTTCTTGGCAATTTTCTTCCAATTCAACCATGTCTTAACCAAAGTCACCGATATCTTCCTCATCACTTGAGTCATAATTAGGAGGTTGAGAAAAGTCGACCTCTGTATCATCTTTGTATTCACTTGGGGAAGATTCTTCTGTCTCAAAGAATTCACTTGCGGATGCAAGTTCATTACTAGGAGAACTTGACTGGTGACTATCATCATCAATAAAACATGCGTCTTGGATTATTCCGTCTAGTTCTTCATAAGATATCTGCATTGGGGGTTGTGCACTATCCTCCTTAGCATCAATTGTAACGTCGTCGACGGAATTCTCCACAACTCTGGATTCCTGCGGAGGTTCAGCATCTCCTAAATCTTCAACCAATTCTTCTTCTTCTACAATGACAGCGTCCTCTACTTGTTCCAGTACGAAGTTATGTTCTATGCTGTTCACTGGAGCTTCTAGTGTCTACTTTACACTACGTTCTTCATTAGATTCTCCACATGAAGCCATAGGAGTCTGTTGAGTGTCTGAACGTCTGGAAGATAATTGATTTATTGCTTGCTCCAGTTGATGAAGGGTTGCATTAAATTGGTCTACTGATTCTTCGAAGCGAACCTGTGATTCTTGGCTCAATGAATGTGAACATGGTGTATAGGGAAGTGGTGGTTCTTGGGAGTAACTGGATTGGTGTTGAGGTGGATAAGGATCATATGGTGGCGAATGGTGAAAAGAAGCTTGTGAGTATGGTGTATTGAGGTTGTGTTGAAAGGATGGTCTCTGAGCATAGGGTTGGGCTTGTTGGTAGCAACAAGGTGGTCCACCATATCTATCAGCTTAGTATGCATTGTAGAACGGTCTCTGTCCATGATATCTAGGAGGGTGTTGTTGCCTAAAGGGTTGATCATATCCTTTTGGCTCCATCCATCTTTGATTGCTTATACCTTGATGCATAGTCCTGTTATAGCTTCATTTCCTTGCAACAAAAGTAGAACCAAACTCAAAGCGAGAGGGGTGACAATTCATAGTAGTTATCAGAAACAAGGGGGGAAAATAGAAACAAATAAACAAGTAAAAGAGAAATATTTACAATAACCAATAATAAGGCACACGTTTGCAATTCCCCGGCAACGGCGCCATTTTGACGTTAAGATTTTTGCTAGTTAAGAATTTTATAAAAATATAGTCGGTTGTAAGTACAGATTCTAAACCAACAGAAAATCCCTTCGTACAAACATTTGGTTGTCACAAGTAACAAACTGCTTTAAAATTGATAACCGAGTATTTAAACCTCGGGTCGTCTTCTTAAGGAATTGCAGGGAGGTATTTTCTTATTATTCGTTATGAGTCATGTAAATTGGGGGTTTTGAAAGTGAGGAAGAAGTATGTTAAATAACAAGTAAAATAAATAAATAAATGTAAAATAAACTCTTGGCAAGATATGAGAAATTGGAAGTCCTATCCTAGTTATCCTTATCAGGTGTGATGAGAATTGGGTTTTAATCCCACTTAGTTATCCTTTATTAAACAAAGGAAGATCAAGTGGACTAATTAGTTTGATCCTCAAGTCCTAGTCAATCCCTGTGGGAGGACTAGCTTTAGAGCGATCTAGATCAATTAGAATCTGCCAATTTCAACCACTGCTGAGTTTGACAACTCAAATGTCACCAATTAATCAACCAGAACCAAGAATATAGAAAACTAAATTAAAATCATAAATATCTGGAATACCTCAAATTATATTGAATAAAGATGTCAATTCTAACATGGACAATATTCATAAGCCAATTAGGCAACATAAGTCAAACACAAATAAAAGCTTCAGAGTAAACAAAAATAAAAGAGAAACATAAGTTATTGAACTTGGTACGAAGAAACAATCCTAATGACTAAAAAAAATCCTAATCCTAAAACCTAAGAGAGATGAGAGAACCTCTCTCTCTAAAAACTACATCTAAAACTATGAAAAGTGAAGATTACTCGCTATCTAATTGTCATCCCCCGTATGAATGCATTCTCCCACTTCATAACTTCTAATCTGTGCCTCTTGGATTTGGATCGGGGCCAAAAGGGCCCAAAAATAGCTGGAAACGAGATCTGCAAATTCTGCAGATCGCGCACGTCATGCGTCCGCATGGGTCACGCGATCGCGTCATCTGGAGTGTTGCTCTTCCATGCGGTCGCATCATTCTTGCTCCTGCGTCAGTTGTATTTCGCAAGTCACGCGTTTGCCTCATCTGTGCGCTCGCGTCAATTCCCTTTTGTGCGAACCACGCGTTCGCGTCGTCCATGTGGACGCGTCACTGCCAGTTGCTCCAAAACTCCAATTTGTTCTTTCCTTCCATTTTTGTATGTTTTCTTTCCATCCTTTAAATCATTCCTGCCTTATAAAACCTGAAAGTACTCAACACACAAATCACGGCATCGAATGGTAATAAAGGATAATTAAATTTGATTATTTTAAAACATAAGGAACATATTTTCTCATATATCACATAATATGGAAGGGACAGTGAAACCATGAAATTTACATGAATAAGTAGGTGAAGGGTTGAATAAATCACTCAAATATTTTTCAACTAACTGATTGACTTTTTGTTTGTTTTACTATTTCTTATCTTTTTCAAAACCACCTAACTACTTTTCTCTCTCATCTTTCGAAAATCACCTTACCCTTTTTCAAAATTCTTTTTAATTAACTAATTGTTTCAAATTTTAATTTTAATTTTATTTCTTCTTTTAATTTTTGAAAATCACTAACCTTTTTTTTAAATAATTTTCGAAATTCTCCCCCTCTCATCTCTTTCTATTTATTTTATTTATTTACTAACACTTGTCTTCATCTAAAAATTCGAACCCTCTCTTCTCCTTTATGTTCAAATTTTTCTCCTCCTTCTTCTATTCTTTTCTTCTTCTACTCACATAAAGGAATCTCTATACTGTGACATAGAGGATTTCTCTTCTTTTCTGTTCTCTTCTTTTTCATATGAGCAGGAGCAAGGACAAGGACATTCTTGTTGAAGCAGATCCTGAACCTGAAAAGACTTTGAAAAAAAAGCTAAGAAAAGTTAAAGCATAATAATCCAGAGAAAACTTTACAGAGAATCTCGAAAAAGAAAGAGACATGGCCAAACCCAACAACAACGCAAGGAGGATGTTTGGTGATTATACTACACCTACTTCCAATTTTTATGGAAGAAGCATCTCAATCCCTGCCATTGGAGCAAACAATTTTGAGCTGAAGCCTCAACTAGTTGCTCTAATGCAACAGAACTGCAAGTTTCATGAACTTCCATCAGAAGATCCCTATCAGTTTTTAACTGAGTTCTTGCAGATTTGTGATACTGTTAAGACTAATGGAGTAGATCATGAAGTCTACAGGCTCATGCTTTTCCCTTTTGCTGTAAGAGACAGAGCTAGAACATGGTTGGACTCACAACCTAAGGATAGCCTGGACTCTTGGGATAAGCTGGTAACGGCCTTCTTGGCCATGTTCTTTCCTCCTCAAAAGCTGAGCAAGCTTAGAGTGGATGTTCAGACCTTCAAGCAAAAAGATGGTGAATCCCTTTATGAAGCTTGGGAAAGATACAAGCAGTTGACCAAAAAGTGTCCTTCTGACATGCTTTCATAATGGACCATTTTGGATATATTCTATGATGGTCTTTCTGAGTTCTCTAAGATATCACTGGACCATTCTGCAGGTGGATCCATTCACCTAAAGAAAATGCCTGCAGAAGCTCAAGAACTCATTGACATGGTTGTAAATAACCATTTTATGTACACCTCTGAGAGGAATCCTGTGATTAATGGGACGCCTTAGAAGAGGGGAGTTCTTGAAATTGATGCTCTGAATGCCATATTGGCTCAAAATAAAATGTTGACTCAGGAAGTCAACATGATTTCTCAGAGTCTGAATGGATTGGAAAAGGCATCCAACAGTACTAAAGAAGCATCTTCTGAAGAAGAAGCTTATGATACTGAGAACCCTGCAATGGCAGAGGTGAATTACATGGGTGAAGCCTATGGAAACACCTATAATCCCTCATGGAGAAATCATCCAAATTTCTCATGGAAGGATCAACAAAAGCCCCAACAAGGCTTTAATAATGGTGGAGGAAACAGGTTTAGTAATAGCAAGCCTTTTCCATCATCTTCTCAGTAACAGACAGAGAATTCTGAGCAGAGCCCCTCTAGCTTAGCAAACATAGTCTCTGATCTATCTAAGGCCACTTTAAGTTTCATGAGTGAAACAACGTCCTCCATTAGAAATCTGGAGGCACAAGTGGGTCAGCTGATTAAGAAAATCACTGAAACTCCTCCTAGTACTCTCCCAAGCAATACAGAAGAGAATCCAAAAAGAGAGTGCAAGGCCATTGATATAATCAAAATTGCCGAATCCAAAGAGGAAGGGGAGGACATGAATCCCAATGAGGAAGACCTCATGGGACGTCCTTCAGATAGAAAGAAGTTCCCTATTGAGGACCTAAAGGAATCTGAGGCTCATACAGAGACCATAGAGATTCCATTAAACTTCCTTCTGCCATTCATGAGCTCTGAGAACTATTCTTCCTCTGAAGAGGATGAAAATGTAACTGAAGAGCAAGTTGCTCAATATCTAGGAGCCATCATAAAGCTGAATGCCAAGTTATTTGGTAATGAGACTTGGGAAGGTGAACCTCCCTTGCTCATTAGTGAACTAAATACATGGGTTCAGCAAACTTTACCTCAAAAGAAATAAGATCTGGGTAAATTCCTAATACCTTATACCATAGGTACCATGACCTTTGAGAAGGCACTGTGTGACCTAAGGTCAAGTATAAATCTTATGCCACTCTCTGTAATGGAGAAACTGGAGATCTTTGAGGTACAAGCTACAAGAATCTCATTAGAGATGGCAGACCAGTCAATAAAACAAGCTTATGGATTGGTAGAGGACGTGTTAGTGAAGGTTAAAGGCCTTTACATCCCAGCTGATTTCATAATCCTAGACACTGGAAAGGATGAGGATGAATGTATCATCCTTGTAAGACCCTTCCTAGCCACAGCAGGAGCTGTGATTGATGTTGACAAAGGAGAGCTAGTCCTTCAATTGAATGGGGACTACCTTGTGTTTAAGGCTCAAGGATCTTCCTCTGCAACCATGGAGAGGAAGCATGAAAAGCTTCTCTCAATACAGAGTCAAACAAAGCCCCCACAATCAAAATCTAAGTTTGGTGTTAGGAGGCCACAACCAAACTCTAAGTTTGGTGTTGACAAGCCCCCACATTCAAACTCTAAGTTTGGTGTTGGGAGGCCCTCATCATGCTCTAATAATCTGTAAAGCTCCATGAGAGCTCACTGTCAAGCTATTGACATTAAAGAAGTACTTATTGGGATGCAACCCAATTTTTATTTATCTATATTTTTATTGTTCTTTTATGTTTTATTAGGTTTATGATCATGTGGAGTCACAAAACAATTGCAAAAATTAAAAACAGAATCAAAAAAAGCAGAAGAAAAAGCACACCCTGGAGGAAGAGCTGTCTGGCGTTTAAACGCCAGAAACAAGCTTCTGTCTCGCATTTAACGCCAAAAACAAGCACCAAGCTGGCGTTTAACGCCAAAAACAAGCATCAGGCTGGCGTTAAACGCTAGTAACAAGCTACATTTGGGCATTTAACGCCAGAAACAAGCTGCAGTCTGACGTTAAACGCCAGGATTGCATACAGAGGGCGTTTTACACGTCTAAAAGATGCAGGGATGAGAAATTATTGACACCTCAATATCTGTGGACCCCACAGGATCACCTCAGGATCTGTGGACCCCACAGGATCCCCACCTACCGCACTTCTCTCTTCTTCACACAATCCAATAACACTATACCCTTCACCAATCACATCCATCCACTCTTCCCCATAAACCCCACCTACCTTCCAATTCAAAATCTCTTTCCCACCCAAACCCCACCCTAAATGACCGAATCCAACCCCTCTCCCTTCACTATATAAATCCCTCCATCCTTCTTCATTTTTCACACAACACTACCCTCTCTTCTCCCCCTTCGCCGAAACCCACACCTCTCTCCTTCTCCTTCATAAGCCTGTGGCTAGAGGATGGTTGGAGTTCATTCAACGCTCCATCATCCCCACAAGCAACCGATTTGAAGTAACTGTGGATCGGGCCATCACGATCCATAGCATCATGATTGGAGAGGAAGTAGAAGTTCATGAAATGATCTCTTTAGAACTCTACAAAGTAACCGAAAAGCCCTCCACCTTGGCAAGGCTAACTTTTTCTCATCTCATTTGCCATCTATGCAACTTAGCTAGAGTTGTCATAGAAGGAGACATCCTCATTGAAGAGGACAAGCCCATCACTAAGAAGAAGATGGAGCAAACAAGAGAGCCCATTCATGGATCTCAAGAGACGCATGAGGAAGCTCATCATCAAGAAATCCCAGAGATGCCTCAAGAGATGCATTTTCCTCTAAACAACTATTAGGAACAACTCAACACTTCTCTAGAAGGATTGAGTCATAACATGAACCAATTAAGGGTGGAACACCAAGAGCAATCCATCATTCTCAATGAGATTAGAGAAGATCAAAGAGCTATGAGGAAGGAGCAACAAAGGTAAGGAAGAGACATAGAAGAGCTCAAAGACACCATTGGTCCTTCAAGAAGAAGGCGCCACCATCACTAAGGTGGACTCATTCCTTAACTTCCTTGTTCTTATCCCTCTGTTTTTCAACTTTATGCTTTATGTTTGTCTATGTTTTGAGTCTTTACTACATGATCATTAGTATTTAGTAACTATGTCTTAAGGCTATGAATAATTCCATGAATCCTTCATCTTTCTTAAATGAAAAATGTTTTTAATACAAAAGAACAAGAAGTACATGAGTTTCGAATTCATGCTTGAAATTAGTTTAATTATATTGATGTGGTGACAATACCTTTTGTTTTCTGAATGAATGCTTAAACAGTGCATATTTTTTATCTTGTTGTTTTTGAATGTTAAAATTGTTGGCTCCTGAAAGAATGATGAAAAAGAGAAATATTATTGATAATCTGAAAAATCATGAAATTGATTCTTGAAGCAAGAAAAAGCTGTGAAGAACAAAGCTTGCGAAATATATATATATATATATATAAGAAAAAGAAAGCAAAAAAAGTCAATAGCCCTTAAAACCAAGAGGCAAGGGTAAAAAGGATCCAAGGCTTTGAGCATCAATGGATAGGAGGGCCCAAGGAAATAAAATCCAGGCCTAAGCGGCTAAATCAAGCTGTCCCTAACCATGTGCTTGTGGCATGCAGGTCCAAGTGAAAAGCTTGAGACTGAGTGGTCAAAGTCATGATCCAAAGCAAAAAGAGTGTGCCTAAGAGCTCTGGACGCCTCTAACTGGGGACTTTAGCAAAGCTGAGTCACAATCTGAAAAGGTTCACCCAGTCATGTGTCTGTGGCATTTATGTATCCGGTGGTAATACTGGAAAATAAAGTGCTTAGGGTCACGGCCAAGACTCATAAAAGTAGCTGTGTTCAAGAATCAACATACTTAACTAGGAGAATCAATAACATTATCTGAACTCTGAGTTCCTATGGATGCCAATCATTCTAAACTTCTAAAGATAAAGTGAGATGCCAAAACTATTCAGAAGCAAAAAGCTACAAGTCCCGCTCATCTAATTAGAACTAATATTCATTGATATTTTGAGATTTATAGTATATTCTCTTCTTTTTATCTTATTTTATTTTCAGTTTCTTGGGGACAAGCAACAATTTAAGTCTGGTCTTGTGATGAGCGGATAATTTATACGCTTTTTGGCATTGTTTTTAGGTAGTTTTTAGTAGGATCTAGCTACTTTTAGGGATGTTTTTATTAGTTTTTATGCAAAATTCACATTTCTGGACTTTACTATGAGTTTGTATGTTTTTCTGTGATTTCAAGTATTTTCTGGCTGAAATTGAGGGACCTAAGCAAAAATCTGATAGGAGGCTGAAAAAGGACTACAGATGCTGTTGGATTCTGACCTTTCTGCACTCGAAATGGATTTTCTGGAGCTACAGAACTTCAAATGGTGCGCTCTCATTTGCGTTGGAAAGTAGACATCTAGGGATTTCCAGCAATATATAATAGTTCATACTTTATTCGAGTTTAGATGACACAAACTGGCATTCAACGCCAGTTCCATGCTGCATTCTGGAGTAAAATGCCAAAAACACGTCACAAACCAGAGTTAAACGCCAAAAACACATTACAACTTGGCGTTTAACCCCAAGAGAAGCCTCTGCACGTGTAACGCTCAAGCTCAGCCCATGCACACACCAATGTGGGCCCCAGAAGCGGATGTCTGCACTAAGACTTATTTCTATAAACCCTAGTAACTAGTCTAGTATAAATAGGACTTTTTACTATTGTATTTTCATCTTTGGACGAGCTTTTGGAACATCTTTGATTATTGTTAGTCCTTAGACATTGGGGGCTGGCCTCACGGCCATGCTTACCTTATTTTCACTTATGTATCTTCAACGGTGGAGTTTCTATACACCATAGATTAAGGTGTAGAGCTCTGTTATTCCTCGAGTATTAATGCAAGTACTACTGTTTTCTATTCAATTCATGCTTATTCTCATTCTAAGATATTCATTCGCACTTCAACCTGACGAATGTGATGATCTGTGACACTCATCACTATTCTCACTTATGAACGCGTGCTTGACAAACACTTCCGTTCTACCTGCGAAAGCTAGAGTGTGTATCTCTTGGATTCCTGACCCACGACGCATGGTTGCCTCACCTGACAACCGAGCCTCCCATTCTGTGAGATCAGAGTCTTCGTGGTATAAGCTAGAATCCATTGGCAGCATTCTTGAGATCCAGAAAGTCTAAACCTTGTGTGTGGTATTCCGAGTAGGATCTGGGATGGGATGACTATGATGAGCTTCAAACTCGCGAGTGTTGGGCGTAGTGATAGACGCAAAAGGATCAATAAATCCTATTCCAACATGATCGAGAACCGACAGATGATTAGCCATGCTGTGACAGCGCATTTGGACCATTTTCATTGAGAGGATGGAAAATAGCCATTGACAACGGTGACGCCCTACATACAGCTTGCCATAGAAAGGAGTAAGAATGATTGGAGGAAAGCAGTTGGAAAGCAGAGATTCAAGAGGGATAAAGCATCTCCATACACTTATTTGAAATTCCCACCAATGATTTACATAAGTATCTCTATTTTATGCTTTATTTATCTTTATATTCGAAAACCATTATAACCATTTGAATTCGCCTGACTGAGATTTACAAGATAACCATAGCTTGCTTCAAGCCGACAATCTCCGTGGGATCGACCCTTACTCACGTAAGGTTTATTACTTGGACAACCTAATGTACTTGCTGGTTAGTTGTGCGAAGTTGTGAAGAAGAGTGATATTACAATTGTGTGTACCATGTTGTTGGCGCCATTGAGATCACAATTTCGTACACCAATGAGATATTCATCAAGAGGACCACCACTAGCAAGGAAACATGTGATTAGCGCATCATCTGTAAACATATCTACCTATGGTGATAGTTGGGAAAAGTCTACAAACTCGAATCCCAGATGGTTATGCTCGCTGTAAGGCAAGCTGTGGTGCTCGCTGTGGTACTGGCTATGGTGGCTGTGGTGGCTGTGATGGCTGTGATGGTTGTGGTGGCTGTGATAACTGTGATGGTTCTGATGGTTGTGATGGATGAGGTAGTTGCAAGCGATGATAAGGAAATGGCTGGAACACTGCATATGGCTGCTAGGGTGCCTATTGAGGAATGAACTCTGACAATCTTAGCTATATCCAGAATATTCCAAGGTACCAACTATAGTAATCAGCAGATGGGCTAAAGTCGGGAATTGGTTGCAGATTCCTATCTCACAACTGATTGTTGCGGCGGTTCCCCCATTTATGAATCCATTCGTCGAGTATGGTGCTCCAATCATGGCACTGTACTCCCCAACGAGTGTAACAATGTTAGTCAAGAGGGATGGCCTATGCCGGTTGATGAGTGGATATTTTATACCCTTTTTAGTACTATTTTCTTAGTGTTTTCAGTTATATTTTATTAAGTTTTTTCAAGTTTTAGTATGTTTTAGTGCGAAAATTCATATTTGGATGCTACTTTGAGTTTTTGTGTTTTTTCTATAGTTTTATGTAATTTTTGGATGAAATTGGCAAGTTTTGGCAAAGTCTAATTCAGAGGCAAAGAAAGGATAGCAGATGCTGTAAAGTCCTGACCTCCATGCATTCAAACAAGCATTTTTGGAGCTACAAAGGTCTAATTGACGCACTCTCAATGGCGTTGAAAAGCTAACTTCTAGGGCTTCCCAGGAATATACCATAGTCTATACTTATTCTTTGGAATCACTATCCAAAATGGTGAGTACCACTAATACAAAGGTAAATAGACTAAGTTCAACTAATCAGCTCTCTTCTTAAAAAACCCCATCGCCTTGTTTGCTATCTTGTTAACAGTTGACAAAGTAAACATGTTCGGTGGATGGACTTCTATCCGTAGATTATATCGCTTTGGTACTGGCTGTGGTGGCTGTGGTGGCTATGATGGTTGTGATGGTTGTTGTAACACCCCGTTACCCAAATCCTTACCTCGTGCCGTAAAGCAAAGGATAACAAAGTGTCATGACAATTCTAAGGCTCATGTAATATATATATACATACATACATACATATATATATATATATATATATATATATATATATATATATGTATGTATGTATATATAGAAAGAAATAGTAATACTAGAAGCCCAGTGAAGGAATAAAAGCTCAATTTGCGTAAAGCAGAATTACAAAACGCGAAGCGTTCACACACAAAAATTAGACATATAGATACGAACAGACATGACATAATATATGTAAAACCTTGTAGATAGCTCCAAGATATACAAGGCAATAATTAAATTAAACAAGATATATACATAAGTATGATATACAAAAAGAGGACTAGTCACAACCTGCAGAGTTTAGACTAGCCAGTCAAACTGAATACAACAGAGTTTCGAAGTTTAAAATAGCAACAACCAATCTCTCAAAGTTTTAAGAGAATAAAGCCTCTAAAGCAACAAATTTAAATATACAAAAGGTGAGAGAATAATACAAAAAAAGTAAAACAGAAATAAATAAGGAAGGAACCATACTCCGCTCTGTCACCATGTCTGCATTTTCACCGAGGTGAATTACGACCTGCATTTGAAAATCAACAATATATGGTATGAGAACCGGAGGTTCTCAGTATGGTAACAGTGTCCAATATATAAGATGTAAGGTTCCGTGACGCTGAATGTAATCCTAGAACTTCACATCGATACTGATATTCAAGTTTAAAACAAAAGAAAGAACTTAAATCATAAATAATAAACAAGGGTATCTAAACTTAGGAATTTCTAGCTAAAACTAGTCACCGCTGTCTCACAGCCTTCACCAATCTACCCTCCGTGTGATCTCATCGGCACTGCCTACCTAACCTCCTCAGCACCAGACAATCACAGATAATTCAAGCAAGTAAAACACAGGTAGTATTCATATATAACAAGTAATTCAAGAAGCAAGTAGGTATATTATACAATTAGGCAAACTCAAGTAATCAAAGCAAGCAAGCATATAGAAGATGAATATGATGAATGTTTGTCCTATTGGCTCGTGATATCACTTGTCAGTCCATAATGCCAACCCGACACATCCTCCCAGAGTAGCCTTTTCTGCCATGCCAGAGATATAGTATCCTGCACACTCATGCAGTAGAGAATCTACTACGTCAGAGATATAATGCCTTGCACACTCTTGCAACAAGGAGTCTGCCACGCCAGGGATTTAGGCCCCGCATACTTCATGCAGTGGAGAAGAAAACAACAACCACTACTCATGCAGTAGAGAAATCTGCCACGCCAGGTATATAGGCACCGCACACTCTCAACAACAACTACTCATGCAGCAAAAAAATTTGCTATGCCAGGGATATAGGCCCCGTATACTCTCATATAATCCAATAATTTCATCATTCCTTTCCAAGTTATTAACTCATCATAACCATCACCGGTTTCCAACTTCGCAAAAATCTCTTTAATCATATACTTCACAACTCAACACTCACCACTCAAGCTAGAATTTACACACAAACCTTCCAAAACCTAGGTCACCGACTCTAAACTCAAAAATAAGAATACCTATTGTATTCCTTTATTACTTTCTCCCTTAATTCAAGATCCTAAAATTGGTAAAATGGTTTTAAACAAGTGTTATGGAAATTTGCAACCTTGTTGGAAAGGCAAAACGGTTAAAAAAAAGGTTTTCATTGCAAAATTGGGCAGTGTGCGTACACATAGGGTTGTTCGTATGCACGCCCAGGAGATTCTTCCCAGCTTGTGCGTGCACACGATGTTGTGCGTACGCACAACTTGCAAAATTCGCAGGGTGTGTGTGCACACCAGACTGTGCAATCACTCTCAACAGAAGGCATCTTGCTCTGTGTGTGAGAGCACCATAATGTGCGTACGCATGTCTTCAAAATTTCACAAGGTATGCGTGCACAGAAGGTTGTGCATACGCACAAGTCAAAGCATAGCCACTGTTCATAGCACACGCACAACAATGTGCGTGTGCACACAAACGAGAAATCACAAATTCTACATCACAGAATTCAGATTTTTGTCACCAACTTCCAATGGTCATATCTTTTTCTACAAAATTCTTATTTCTACGAAATCTATACCGTTTTTAAGCTCTTTGAATTATCTTTAATTTAATAAAAAATTTAATTAATTTCAAAAACTATAGCTCAAGATATGATCTGCCAAAGTTGGCCTAAAACCCATTTTTACGAAAATCCATAGAAACTCAATTTCATCAAAACTCACAATTTAAAACCAAATCAAATCTTACTCAAACATCATAAAACACCACCACACACAACAACTTACCATTTCTTATCATTTTCATCAATTCCACACCTAATTCACTCAACCATTATACCATACTTAAATCATTTAGTTTCGAATCCTCTATTCCTCCTACAATTCTTACATCACAAATCTCCATTATCATCAACCATCTATTCAGCAATTAGTAAATCACTGATGACCGGAATTCACTCCCTATATAAAATGATGAATCCGTTATTTTGGCAAGCGCACCAAAAAATATTATCAAGTAATAACCCATAGTGGAATGGGATCGTATCCACAGAGATTGGTATATGATGAGCGGATAATTTATACGCTTTTTGGCATTGTTTTTAGTTAGTTTTTAATATGATCTAGTTACTTTTAGGGATGTTTTCATTAGTTTTTATGCTAAATTCACATTTCTGGACTTTACTATGAGTTTGTGTGTTTTTTTGTGATTTCAGGTATTTTTTTGCTGAAATTGAGGGACCTGAGCAAAACTCTAATAGGATGCTGACAAAGGACTGCTGATGCTGTTGGAATCTGACCTCTTTATACATGAAATGGATTTTCTAGAGCTACAGAACTCCAAATGGCACGCTCTCAACGGAGTTGGAAAGTAGACATCCAGAGCTTTCCAGCAATATATAATAGTCCATACTTTACTCGTGATTAGACGACGTAAACTGGCGCTCAACGCCAGTTTCATGTTGCTGTCTGGAGTCAAACGCCAGAAACACGTCACGAACCGGAGTTGAACGCCCAAAACACGTTACAACTTGGCGTTCAACTCCAAAAGAAGCCTCAACTCGTGGGTAGATCAAGCTCAGTCCAAACATACACCAGGTGGGCTCTGGAAGTGGATTTATGCATCAATTACTTACTCTTGTAAACCCTAGTAGCTAGTCTAGTATAAATAGGATAGTTTACTATTGTATTAGACATCTTGGGACGTTTAGTTCTCAGATCATGGGGGCTGGTCATTCGGCCATGCCTGGACCTTTCACTTATGTATTTTCAATGGTGGAGTTTCTACACACCATGGATTAAGGGTGTGGAGCTCTGCTGTACCTCAAGTTTTAATGCAATTACTACTATTTTCTATCCAATTCGATTTATTCCTGTTCTAAGATATTCGTTGCACTTCAACTTGATGAATGTGATGATTCGTGACACTCATCATCATTCTCACATATGAACGCGCGTGACTGACAATCACTTCCGTTCTACCTTAGACCGGGCGCATATCTCTTGGATTCCTTAATCAGAATCTTCGTGGTATAAGCTAGAATTGATGGCGGTATTCATGGGAATCCGGAAAGTCTAACCTTGTCGGTGGTATTCCGAGTAGGATTCTGGGATTGAATGACTGTGACGAACTTCAAACTCCTGAAGGCTGGGCGTTAGTGATAGACGCAAAAGAATCACTGGATTCTATTCCAACCTGATTGAGAACCGACAGATGATTAGCCGTGCTGTGACAGAGCATTTGGACCTTTTTCACTGAGAGGATGGGATGTAGCCATTGACAACAGTGATGCCCTACATACAGCTTGCCATGGAAAGGAGTAAGAAGGATTGGACGAAAGCAGTAGAAAAGCAGAGATTCAACAGGGACAAGCATCTCCATACGCCTATCTGAAATTCCCACCATTAATTTACATAAGTATTTCTATCCTATTTTATTTATCTTTTAATTATCTAATCCAATCACATTTGAATCAGCCTGACTGAGATCTACAAGATGACCATAGCTTGCTTCATACCAACAATCTCTATGGGATCGACCCTTACTCACGTAAGGTTTATTACTTGGACGACCCAGTACACTTGCTGGTTAGTTGAACGGAGTTGTGGAAAGGAAGTGCTGAGTTAATAGATGCACATACCAAAGAGCCATTAGTGATGATCACAATTTCGTCCACCAGTATATTTGAGCAATTTTAATCAATGGGTGAATTCGTCAAGCTAAGCAATATAGATTGTGGTTGCAGAATTTTAAATGAGCAGAATTGTAAATGGCTCAAAAGTAAAGAGAAGTAGTAAACTGTAGAAGAATAAATGTCAAGAATGTAAGATGCTATAAAGTAAATGGCAGAAAAGTAAATGACTGAATTATAAATGGGAATGGGGAATAACAGAATGTAAAGAAAGCTATAAAGTATGTGTAAGATAATAATAGGGGAAATCCATTGGGATTGGGAGATGTTGATTTCTTTGGATTAAATCCAGCTCATCTCATATTCAATCATGCAACTCGTTGACCTCTTGCCAATCATGATTGATTGAGTCCCAATCCCTTGGTAACTCAATCTCTCAAATCTTGATAATCAGCCAATTCCTTGGTCTAATTGCTCATGAAGAGAGATATGCTTGGTCCCTGATTATACCACACATCATCATAGATCCAAATAGTGGGTGGATTTTATGTCACCATATCCAATCCCAAAACCGAGATTCTACTCAAGTAGGAGAAGGGATTTCAAGCATGGTTTCATGTTTCCTTTTCCATGGTTCCCATGAATTCCATTTTGCATTCAACCTCTTTTCCAAGATGATTGAACACTAGCATGAAGAACGAAATTCCTTCTAGCAAATTAAAGAGATGATGAAGAGAAGAAGAAATTCACCATCATTAATCCATCAAGTACAACAAAGCTTACTCTCCAAATGAGAGGGAGTTTAGCTACTCATAGCTAAGAGAAAGGTGAAAGAGATGGAAGAGATGAAGTATAAAGTGGAAACTAAAACTAAACTTGCCAATGCCAACCCCTAACTTTCCAACCCCTTTCTTAGTACTTCTAGGGGTTACTTATAGTACTCCTATCACTAGAATTAAGAAAATACAAAAGAGAAAAGAAAATTACAGCTGGAGGGAAAGGAAAAACTCATAAATCGTGACCTTTTTGCTTGGCGTGTGGTTGACGTTTGAGTGGCGTGCCATGCCTAGCCACTCAATTTGGCTTGGCGTGCCACGCCCAGCTCCTCAAGTGGTACATCCCATGCATCTACCTTCCTGGCGTGCCACGCCTTTGAACCCAAGTGGCATGCCCAGGGTCTTTTTAAACACCTGGCTAGCTTGGCAAGCCACGCCTTCTAGCCCAAATGGTAGCCCAGGCTTTTCTTACTTGCTCTTCTTCTCTTGAGATTTGATCTGGCATGGCACGCCCATTGTATGCTTCATTTCCCTCTTCTGGTAGTTTGAACTGCCGTGGCATGCCTAGGGTCTGGCTTGCCACGCCCATTGTATGATTCGTGTTCTTCTCTGGAAAACATTACTGGCGTGCCACGCCCAGTAGGTGGCATGCCATGCCCATGTATGGTTCTTGGTTCTAGTTGCTGGCTTGCCATGCCCAGCATTCAAGTGGCATGCCCATTGTACTCTAGCAATGGCGTGCCACGCCTTAAACTTCAAGTGGCACACCCAATCCACTTCTCCTTTGAGTGATGGTGTTGGAATGTCACGCCTTCGATATCAAGTGGCACGCCCAAGGTTGGTGCTAAGCCTTCTTCAGCATTGGTGTGCCACACCTGGAACCCAAGTGGCACACCCAAGTGTTGCTTTAAAGCTGGCGTGCCACGCCTTCAACACTAAGTGGCACGCCCAAGTGTTGGTCCTTCAGCTCCTCTTCTGGAAACTTGAACTGGCGTGCCACTGCCCATGTTGGTGTTGCTCCTTCAACCTTGGCATGCCACGCCCCCTTTGTTGCTTCCAACTTTGCTCTCTTGAAAGTATAGCTTGCGTGCCACGCCCTGGTGCTGGCGTGCCACGCCCATACAATTTCATGGCTTTTGTTCCAAGTGGTACGCCCAGCTTCACATGTCCAGCCTTATTTGTTGTTTCTTTCCCTTTTTGTTGCTCTTTTTACTTAAAATTCAGCACAAACCCATTTCAAAGCAATGTCTCACAATATATATCATTAAATATATGAAATTGCATTGATTTAATGAAATTATGCTCTTTTTATGGTCCATTTAGATAAAAAAAGAGGTAAATGATGCAAGTCATCACAACACCAAATATAAGCTTTGTTTGTCCCCAAGCAAATCAATGTGAGTTACTCTTAGACGGATTAAGACTTGACCTTAGAGAAATGCATTCATCACCAAGGATAGGGTTAAGTGTTAACTCATGCATGAATCTTATTGATTTAATGCCACAATGAACTCCTAAACTCTTGAGGATTCTTTCAAGTTTTTGCCTTGGGAGCTGATGATTCCATATTTGACGATATATTTTAGCTTGAATTAGATGGATTTCATCACATAAACTCACACTTATTCACCAAAATAGCATACTTTTGTGTTTGATCCCTAAAGTGATCCTAAATGTGAAAACATGCGTTTTTGAGCTTAAATTGAGCAATTTAATCTCACTTTTATTCCATTCGATGCCGTGATATATTTGTTGAGTGATTTCAGGTCCTAGAGGAAAGAATGGTCTGGTAGAAGTGGAAGAAAGCATGCAAAAAGGGAGAAAACATGAAGAAAACAAGGGAGAAAAGCATTTTAGCCTGTGCCCACGCACAGGGTTCAAAATCAGGACCTGTGCCCATGCTCAGGGCAGAATGGAAATCAGGACCTGTGCGTCCGCACAGGTACCAGTGCGTGCTTCAATTAAAATTGCACGTGGACTCGCATTTTGGGGGTTTTTGGCCCATTTTTGAAAGCTTTGAAGCATATTTAAAGGGGGAAGCAACACCATATCATAACATACATTACCGTACTTCATAGAATAGTTTTTAGGAGTAGTTTTAGGGTAGTTTAGTTTTAGGTTTTCTCTGTTAGGATTTTAATTAGGGTTTCAATGTAGCATTTTATAGTTCAACTTTGTTCTTGGATTTTGCTATCTCATTTTAAGTATTTCTTTAATTCCTCTTTTAATTACTACACTTGTTCTACACTTTCTCATATTTTCATTTCTCTTGCCAATTTATATAGTTTTGCAATTTTGGATTTCTAGTTGTTGAATTTGATGTTTGATGCTAGTTTTATGTTTATTTGAGTTGTCTTTATTGATTTTGATTATTTATGGTTCATAGCTTTCATCAATTTACCAATTTTTTCATGCTTTATGTTTATACCCTCTATGTGTTTGATGAAATGCCAATTTTGATTATGGAGTAATTTCCACCCCTTGGCTTGGGGAAATGAGTTTATGGATTACTAGAGCCATAATGTCCAACATTTAGTGATAATTCTTGGGTTGTTACTTGTTATTGTTTCCACTAACGCTAGCTTTTTACCAATTAATTTGGTAAGTTAGCTAGGACTTGTGGACTAATAACAATTATGCTTACTTAACTTATCCTTCGATGTTAAGGGTTGACTTAGTGAGATTAATCCATCATAATTATCATAGTTGTGGTTATGGCAAGGAAGGGATTCCATAACTCATCCCAAGTCAAGGTTTCAATCATGTTTTAAATCACTTTTCCATCACTTTATAGTCTTACTTGTTCATATTGGATACGTAGTTCTTTTATTCCTTTATTGTTTTGTTAATTGCAATTTTGTCTAGTTTTTTTGTCTCTTTATTGTTTGCCCTCAACCATTAAAAACCCCTTCGCTTCCTCACAACCAAAATTGTGTGTGCTCATTGGCATTAGTTCCTAGGGAGAATGACCTGGGAGTCGAAATACTCTTAGTTTACATTTGATTTGAATTGTGACATCTTTAGAATTGCAATTTGATTGATGATCAATGGTTGGGTTTGGACTATACTTGCAAGGTCAAACATATTTTAAGTGTGAAAATCCAAACCTATGCCTTTGGTCATTGTCAAATTTTGGCGCCGTTGCCGGGGAACTAGCGTCATGAGTGCTATATTTTGGTTGTTGTAAATATGTCTATAGTGTAGATACTTTTTGGTTGTTTGCTTGCTTTTGTTGGTAATTAGGATTTTTTTTATTTTGTTAATTGATGTCTTTAGTTTTTATTTTCTATTTTCTCTATGAGTTATCACCCTCTTGCTTTGGAATTTGGTTGTGATTATTTGGTAGAGTTTGATAACTTCAATTTCGGATTGCATCATGGGATCGGAGCACCAATTTTGGGAGGAGCAACTGCTTCCTTGCTACAATGAGCAATGCCCTTCCCAATGCACATACCCAACCTAAGGATATGGTGGATTTCACTATGACTATACCCCTCTACCACCATATGCCTATGACCAATACCCCCAACATCATCCTCAATCGCCATATTTTCCAACACCACACCACTACTACCAATAACCACATCCTTACATACTACTTCAATATACTCCTCAATATGAACTACCTCCCACATATACAACTTTTTTCCCAAATTATGAACCTCAATTTTCACCCCAATGTGAAGCTTTCCCACCCTTGACCCAAGACCATCAAGACCTTCAAGTTTTTCTCCAAGAAAAAGAAGGATTCCGAAGAACTCAAGGGCAAATCATGGCTACCATAGGCAAAGCGCTAAACTGTGAGGGATCAACTAAAGCTTGTAGTGAAGAGGAGAGCGTAGAGCCACAAGGGAAAGAAGAAGGGTTAGAGCTTAAAGTGCAACAAGAGGAAGAAAGTGAAGTATATGAACCGGAGGAGAGAATGGGAGAATTGAGGGAGGTTGATCAATATGAGGATTCCATCATCAATGATTTTTTGTCCTCCTTGATCAACCTCCTTGATGACCCTAATGAGCATCTTCCTAATGAGCTTGAGAAAGACATGGAGGTAGACTTCTCACAACCTCCTTTTTGTGAGGTGAGTGATGGGGAAGGGGAGGAAGAGGGTGGTGCGGAAGTAGTTTTTATTAGCCAAGAACATATTGAGTGGGTGGCAATTTCCCCATTGAGCTTCATTGGTCCCCACCAATATGCTATTTTGGAGATAGATTACGAACTCAAGGTCCTTCTTGTGTTGGTGCATGGTGGAGAAAGGAGTATTGGTTACCAAAAGAATCCAAGGTTCTTCAAGAAGACCAATTTAAGAAGTGAGATTCAAGCATGGTGTAGAGCATGATTGAGTGATTTCCGGAGAATGTTGGGGTACTACAAGGGTCAATTGAGGACTTATTCATCCGGCTTGGAGTATAAAAATCCTCAAGGAGGAGAACAGGAAACTTGAACACGGGATCCTGGAGGAGCCTTAAGGATCAAGCTTGGATGGAGGTTCGAGGAGGAGTGGAAACACAAGCCACCCTAACAAGAGTCTCCTAAAAAAAGTCCAACTTAGGACTATAAACCAAAGTGCTAGGTGGGGGACACCCTACCATGATAACATCTTTCCTACCCTTTTTTTTGTTCATAGTCTTAGTTTAATTGCATTTTTGTTTATTTTGGCTAGCTTAGGATTTGTTTAGTTTTGAGTTTAGTATGTTGATTTGCATATGGATCATGATTTTGTGATGTTTAGAATGTTTTTTGGGTTGATATGTTGATGCAGTAAGGGTTGGAACCTTAGTTTTGAAAAGAAAAATTTTTGGGAAACAGGGCATCTGTGCGTGCGCACGCACCTGTACGTACGCACGCAACTTCTATTTCTGCGTCTTGTGCGTGCGCACCGACCCGTGCGTACGCAGACTTGTATATATGCCCTCTATTTAGAGCGCTCACATGCCTTGTGCACGCGCATCCCTCTGTTCTTGAACTTTGTGTGTGCGCACGCGGTTGTGCGTTGATGACAAGTCATCATATACCCATTTTTCAAGCTAATTTCACTTGTTTTGTTAGCACTTATGCACTTTCTTGTATCCTAAGTAAGTGATTTGGAGTGAAAATGCATAACTTCTTTAAATCAAGCAACCACCATGAAATTAATGATAATCCATGAGGTTTAAGCTAATTTTAATTAAATTTTAATTGATTTATAAGCCTCTTGAGTTTAGTGATACTTGGAGTGTTGTTTTGGTTTATTATAGGTGAAGAAAAGAAAAGAAAAGGAAAAGCGTAGCCTAAGAAGTGTAGCCTAAGGAAAGGAAAGCGTGGTCAAAGCCCAAGGAAGTGTGCCGCATGCAAAGGGGGAGGCAACATTGCCCTCCACAAGGGCACACTGCCCTCTAGGAGGGCAACATAAAGGAACCAACCAAGGAAGGCAACTCTGCCCTGCCCACTACAAGGGCAGAGCACAAAATGTGCCTTGAGACCAAGAGGAAGAGAACCTTGCCCTGCCCTTGTGGAGGGCAGAATCGGGCTCTCTAAGGAAGAAATTCAAGGGAAAAATGTCACCCATGCATGCCACAAGACTCGAACAAGGAACCATGAGGAAGCCAAGAACTAAGGTTGATTGCCGTGCCAAGAAGCCAAGAAAAAATGAGAAGCGTGTGCCCCAGCCGTGTTTCGAACACGGGACATGAAAGAGGAAACATTGCCCTGCCCTCTGCGCGGGCAGGGCAGAATCTTGTGTGTGGCGCACCAAGAAGCAAATCTGGCGCACCATGGCACGTTCTGGCAGCATCTGGCGCACCAACCTCAATCCTGGCAGCACCAAAATTTCCTGCCCTGCCCTCTGCGAGGGCAGGGCAGCATCCTATGCCCCAAGCTCAATTCTGGCGCACCAATTCCTGATTCTGGCAGCACCAAGGAATTTCTGGCGCACCAACTTTTCCTGCCCTGCCCTTGGCGCGGGCAGGGCAGCATCCTACGCACCAAGGCCGCGCCCAGCTCGCACCAACCGTCCGCACCATGCATCAATTTTCTGCCCTGCCCTCCACAAGGGCAGGGCAGCCTCCTGGGAGTGACTTTTAATGGGCCAAAAATTCAAATTAAAAATCCATTTGAATTCATTTCTTCACCAAATCAAAAGCCCATCCAAATCCCAAAATCTAAGAATAGAAAGTGTATAAATAGAAGCTAGTTTGATGTAATTAAAAAACTTTTGGACCTTTTACCTTTTACTTGACTTTTTACCTTTACTTCCAATTTTACTTTCACCTTTCTTTAGCTTTTGCAATTGTTCTTGAGAGACTTGACCGAGAGCTAAGAGGATCAAGGGAGAATTGACTGATCTCCTTCCTCATTCTTACTCGGGCAATTCTACTCTTCTGTTTCTGAGTATTGGGTGTGTGAAATTGAGGAAATTCTGTCTCAATTCCCATTCAAACTCTTTTCAATTTGTTTTCTGCATAATTCAATTTTATTTCTGTTCTTCTATTGCTTCTTCTTTAATTTTCTGTCAATTGCTTTGTTAACTTGGATCTAGGAAGGCAAATAGAGATCTAGGCTCTGCTACCTAGTCTCTTGAGACCTGAGACCCAATTTTACTTTTGGTTCCTCTGTGAACCTCTGCTGCACCTTATTTCCTTTCTGTTTGAATGCTTATTGCTTCTGATTCAATTTTTGCTCTCTTAATTGTTGCAATTTACTTTCTCTTGGTTTAGATTCTGCAATCCCAGTCCTCAATTCCCTTTTATATTCAGGCCATTTATCTTTCTTGCCATTTAAGTTACTGCAGTTTATGTTTCTTGCACTTTAAGTTTCAGTCATTTAATTCATTGTTCTTTAAGTTTCTGCAAATTTACTTTCCTGTTCTTTAATTTACTGCACTTCTCCCTTCCCCCTTTACATTTACTGTCATTTACTTCTTGTTAAACACAAATCACTCAACCAAAACTTGATTCGCTTGACTAAATCACCCACTAAACTAAAATTGCTCAATCCTTCAATCCCTGTGGGATCGACCTCACTCATGTGAGTTATTATTACTTGATGCGACCCGGTACACTTGCCGGTGAGTTTTGTGTTGGATCGTTTTCCACACATCAAGTTTTTGGCGCCGTTGCCGGGGATTGAAATAGATTGACAATGATTAAGTGAAGTGGAGGTCTAGATTAAGCACTTTTTCTTTTCTGTTATTCTAATTCTTACTAACACACTAACTGTTTGAATTTTTGCTTAAACTAACTAAAACCTCATTCTAGCAATAGATTGAAGTTTATTAATTTTCTGGGTCTGTGTGTTTATTGTTGTGTGTTTGTATGTCAGGTATAGGAAGATCTTCCCCTATTATCTCTGAAATTGATCAAAGGACTCTTCGGAGAATAAGAAGAGCTGAAAGAGGGAAGAACATTGTTGGAGAAGAAGAATCTGAGGAGGAATTCCAAGACATGGAAGGAGATACCAATCAACCAGGAGAAGGAGCCAACAATAATCAACAACAGAGAAGAGTCTTGGCTTCATACACATTTGCAAATGCAAGGCACTGTGGGAGTAGCATTCTTCCTCCCAATGTCAATGCAAACAATTTTGAACTCAAGCCACAACTCATCACTCTGGTTCAAAACAATTGTTCTTTTGGAGGAGGGCCTTTGGAGGATCCAAATCAACATCTGTCTACCTTCTTGAGAATCAGTGACACGGTGAAAACCAATGGTGTACCTCCTGATAGCTACAAGTTGCTGCTCTTCCCATTTTCTCTCAGAGATAAGGCCACTCAATGGCTAGAGACCTTTCCAAAAGAAAGCATCAACACTTGGGATGACTTGGTGAGTAAGTTCCTTGCCAAGTTTTATCCCCCTCAAAGGATCCTAAGGTTGAAGACTGAGGTTCAAACGTTCACTCAATTAGAGGCCGAGAACTTATATGAAGCATGGGAAAGATATAAGACTCTATTGAGGAAGTGTCCACCAGAGATGTTCACTGAGTGGGACAAGTTGCAAAACTTCTATGAGGGACTCACTCTTAAAGCTCAAGAAGCTCTTGACCACTCTGCCGGAGGCTCTTTACAGCTCATGAAAACCACAGAGGAAGCTCAAAACCTTATTGATATGGTGGCCAACAACCAATATTTCCTTGCTCATCAAAGACAACGCCAACCATCACAAAGAAGAGGAGTAATGGAGTTGGAAGGAGTTGATTCAATTCTAGCTCAGAATAAGATGATGCAGCAGCAGATTCAACAATAATTTGAGCAAATGGCTAAGAGAATTGATGGCTTGCAAGTGGCAGCAGCGAGCACCACAAGCCAACCTCCAACCACTTGGGTGCAAAGTGAAGAAACTCAAGAAGAGCAACAACAAGAGCAAGTCCAATACATGCACAACCAAAATCCTGGAACAAATGAAGTCTATGGTGATACTTACAATCCATCTTGGAAGAACCATCCCAACCTCAGATGGGGAGACAACCATAATCAAAACCAACAACCATGGCAAAGAAACACAGGCCAGAACAATTGGAAAAACACAAACCATAACCCCCAGCCAAACACTAACCAAAATACATACAGAAAACCACAAAACAACTACCCAAATTCTAACCACTACCCACCCAATAACCAACCAACTAACCAAAACACTTATCATCATTCATCAACACCCCAAAATCAACCCATCTCACAAAACTCACAGAGAATCACCAATCTAGAGCTGCTCATGGAGAAACTAATGAAGAGCCAAGAATTGACAACCAAGAATCAAGAAGCCTCCATGGAGAACCTAGAGAGGCAGATTGGACAAATCTCCAAGAAGATTTCTGTTGAAAAACCATCAAGTTCACTACCTAGTGACACCATTCCTAACCCAAAGGAAGAATGCAAGGTCGTGCAACTAAGAAGTGGAAAAGTGTTAGTGGATGGTAACCAAGGAGCAACAAAGAAGCTTATGGAGAATGACACTGAGCCAACAAAGAATGATGAAGCCATCAACAAGGATATGATAAGCAAGAATGCTCCAGCAAAACTCACAGAAGAGAACAACAAACCATAGAATTTAAAGAAAGGAAAGCAAATCATGGAAGAACCAAGTCCAAAACAACATCAAGGGGAGAAGAGCTCAACATCACCACTGCCTTATCCACAGAGATTTCACAAAGAAACAAAGGATCAGCACTTCCACAAATTTCTTGAGACTTTCAAGAAGTTGGAAATCAACATACCTTTGGCAGAGGCTTTGGAGCAAATGCCTCTGTATGCCAAGTTTCTAAAGGAGCTCATTAACAAGAAAAGAGATTGGAATGAGAAGGAAACGGTAATGCTCAGTGAGGAATGCAGTGCACTCATTAAAAAGGGACTCCCTCCCAAGCTTGAAGACCCTGGAGGTTTCTTCTTACCATGCACTATTGGAAACCTATTCATTAACAAAGGGATGTGCGATCTAGGAGCAAGCATAAATCTAATCCCATATTCTCTAGTGAAAAAGCTTGGCATAGAGGAGGTAAAACCAACACAGATGTCCTTGGAATTGGTGGACCAATCAGTAGTATATCCTAAGGGGCTGATTGAGAACCTTTTAATTAAGGTTGGCAAGTTCATCTATCCGGCAGACTTTGTGATCCTGGATTCTTCAGAAAATGGAAGTAACTCCATAATACTTGGTCGACCATTTTTGGCCACTGCTAGAGCCATTGTGGACATAGAGCAAGGAGAGTTAACCCTCAGGATGCATGAGGAGAGCATCATCCTGAAAGTCTTCCCAGAATTACAAAAGGATGAAGAAACAAGCAAAATGAGTGATGATCTCCTTCCAAAGCAATCAACTGAAAAGGAAGTGGAACAGAAAAACAAACAGATGCAAGAAAAAAAAGGGATTCAAAAGGAAGCAGGGGTGATAAGCAAGAAGGAAGGTATCACAACTCAAGTAACTGTCAAGAAAAAAGGATCAACAAGCAAGAAAAAGGTGAAGAGCAAGAAAAAAGCTCACAAAGGGTGGAAGAACAAGAGAATCCCAACTGAAGGATTTTCTAAAGGTGATAAAGTGCAACTAGTATATCAACAACAGGGAGCAGAAGATTATTACACTGTCAACCAAATACTTTCTCTTGAGCATATGGAAATTGAGCATCAAGGCACACAAAGAAAGCTGACAGTGAGAGGTGACAAGTTGAGACATCACCAACATCAACCACCTTAAAGGGAAGTCCAATGTCAAGCTAGTGACAATAAAAGAGCGCTTCATGGGAGGCAACCCATGATTTAAGATTTCTGTCTTCTCTTTCATTTAATAAGCTATGATTCCTCTGAATATGATTTTGAACTTTCATGCCTAATGAATGCATATTTGTTTTAAAGCACATGTCAAACTTCTAAGTTTGGTGTCCCTTAAGGCACACTTAATTTTTGCTTTTCAAAAAGAGAGGGAGTTATTCTTAGAACATATGCATAATTCTTCTTGAGGAAGCATATGACCAAACACTAAGTTTGGTGTCTGCATGTGTAACAATGTTCAGAGGATCATTTCCCAATCATGGATTCAAAACCATACACAAAGGGATAATGCATCAGTCTTTTAAAAATGCATCAATTGTGAAGAATGGTTTGCATTGCTAAGCCATCCCCTAAATAAAAGATAAGTTTGGTGTTCACCAACCTTTAACATCTTTAATTAAGGGACACAATTGACCATGAAAATATTCTTCATAATAATAAACAAAACAAAACAATTTTTTTTCATTTAATACAAATTAATTGCCAACGGCCATATTAATGATCTAAGGCTAGCTATCTTGATTCTTGCAGGAGAAAAAGATTAAGATAAACGCAAGGAGGGGCCACGGCTAGAAGGAGCTATGTGAGGGAGGTCACATGTGCCTAGGAGAACGCGCCCATGGGGAAGCAGAATTTGTTTGCATGCATGCATCCTTGGACACCTAAATGCATGCAACCAATGGAAGAAGGATCCTCGTCAAGCCTTAACAATGCATGCAGACTGTCCATTCCATGAGTCCTCTAGATGAACAATTCAATCTCATCCCTTCATGAGCACAAACGGATTCTTCATACATTCATTCATTGTGGTTTCGATAGGAAGCTTGAAGACTTGGCCTATAAGTAGCCGTTGGCACCAACACGGCATACACATTCTCATTCAAGCCACTTTCATATGAAAACCATACTCTCTTCCACTTTCAAAGCCAACATAATTCCCTTACCTCACAACAGAACCGAACCAAAACTCTTCCCAAACACAACACACATTTCTTCTACTCTCACTTTTTCTGTCTTCTTACCTCAAAACTGATGGCCTCTTCAAGTTCAAAAAGAAGGCCTGGAAAGGAACCTATGGTAACCGAACCTCCATCCTTTGATGCAACCAAGTTTAGATCCCAATTCCATGAAGGAAAATATCATAGGTTCATGGAGGCAAAGAATGTCATCTATGAAAAAGGCCTTGAGTTGAGAGAAAAAGAATATCCCATTATGAGGCAAATCACTAAAGAAAGAAGGTGGGAACTCTTGTGTGCTCCTCTAACTGACATCAGTGCAGTTATGATTAGGGAGTTCTATGCTAATGCTGTGAAGGAAAATAAAGATAGTGCTCCTTACACAAGTTATGTCAGAGGAGTTGAAATGAGCTTCAGTCCAGCAGCCATCACAATAGCCCTCAAGTTGAGAACCATAACCTATGCAGAGCCTAGTTATAAGGCTAGATTGCAAAGGGAAAATAATCCTGATGAAATTTTGCAAGGGTTATGTGTGGAGAACACTGATTGGGAAAGAGATTCAAAGGGAGTTCCAAGTCACATAAGGAGGATAAATCTCACTCCTGTGGCTAAGGGATGGTATGAAATAGTGAGAAGATCTATCCTTCCTACTGGAAATGCTTCTTGGGTCACAATCAAACGAGCACTCTTGACATACTGCATCTTGCATAGAGGTGAGATCAACCTCGCACAACTCATAGCTGACAGTATTCAAGAAATGGCCGATAACACAAGCAAATCAAAGGGTCTTGGACATCCAAGTACCATCCTCAGGCTATGTGACAAAGCTGGAGTAATCTTTGAAGATGAGGGTATAGAAAAAGTGAAAAAGGGAAAATGGATTACCAAGAAGAGCATGGAGGGAACGAATGAAGAAGAAAACCAAGAAGGGGTAGTAGCTCCTAGACAAAGGAGATCACAAAGAGAGGAAGGACGAAATCAAGCTTATGATGCCATAGATATGAGCCAATTGCAAAGATCAATTGAAGAACTATCTCAGCAACTCATGCAGGCTCAACAAGGTCAAAATCAACTCATGCAGGCCCAACAAGGCCAAAATCAGGGGGGCCAAGTGCAATATCTAGAGCCCCATCCTGAATTCATGGAGCAATTCTCGAAAGAAAAAGAAGAACGAGAAGCTTGGCAGCATCAAATGGAGGAGAAACAAGAGAGATGGCAACAACAAATGATGACTCAGCAGCAAGAATTTCAAGCACAGATTCTTGAAGGACAAAAAGAGCAATACAAAGAATTCAAGGAATCATATGATAAGTTGTATTTTAGTCAAGCTAAAGCAGAGGAATATAGTCACAACCTATATCAATGGAAGAATGTTCATCATACTATGGGAGAAGTTAGACACGTACAAAGAATGGAGTATGATGAAAACATGCAAGCAAGGTTGGAGTACTTAACCCACAATCTGCCAACACTCAATCCTGAGATCAAGCCATTTGAGCAATGCCCTGAATTTTTAGCCAAGCAACAAGCAAGATCTCATCAATACACTGAGTCAACCTTTCAAAGATTGGAAGATTTTGGGCTCAGAGGACTCTTAGATTCTGTTTGGGGTAGAAGATGTCCTAGTGAAGAGATCCGAGATCATTCCAAGACAGGGAAGAGAAAGAAGAAGAAGGGAGAATCAAGCAGCAGCCATGACCATTAGAAGGTGGCAAAGTTCTTTCATACTTCCTCTTTCATGTCTCTAATAAGGAGATGTATGTCTGAAACATGATATGCCTCCATCATTTATTTCTTTTACTCCATGAAATTCTTGTTCTTTGTTTTTCATTCTAGTTAGTTAATAAATAGCTAGAAAAATGCTAAACCTGCATATTGCTTGTTATCCATCACTTAGCTTTAAATATTGTTTTGTTTCCCATATGCTTAAATAAAAGAGTTTGGTTTGAATTGAAAAGTGAAATATCCAATGTTGCATAAGTATGAGTGGAAGTTGGTGGTGGCATATGTGTTTGATTAAATGCATGACTCATGAAATAATTGTTGCATAATATCATTCTCATTCAAGTGTGAGTTAGCTTGCTGTTATAAAAACTCTTATCAAGAATGAAACAACCCTTGGTAACAAAAACAGAAAGAAAAGGAAGAAAGAAAAAGCCAAAATGGCAAAGAAAACAAAGAATAAAGGTTGGACACCAATAGCTTGAATCTTAGGACATATGCTTGTGGTGTTCTTGTACTAAGATCTGCTTGGATGAGTAAATTCTAAGGGGTATTTTAAAACCCGGTCACTTAGATCAACTGATTTGGGATGGCCAATTGAAAATCCACAATAAAGAGCAACTTAGATACAGAACATTTAGTTATCCAAAGAGATGCTGGGCATCAATGATCCTAGGAAGAATTAGTGAGCCATGTGTCTGTGGTGGAAAGATGTTAAGAAAAAAGAAAAGAAAATAAAGCCAAAGGCTATGCTGCAGCATTTGACACCCAACCTCTAAAAGAATAATAAGCTTGTTAAGCATTGTAAGCCAAGAAAAGTTAGCAAGGGAGTGAGTAAAAAGTGAGTCTTATAACAGCAAGTTTAGCAAACCTTTGATGCAAAATGTATATTGTGTAACAAGAACAATAACTTGAGTTGTCATTGTCTGCATAAATGCCCCATAGATCAAGTTCTGCTATCTGCATAATAAGGATAAGTATCCTTTTCTTATTCATTTCATTTACTCTTAGTTTTGATGCTTGCTTGGGGACAAGCAAGATTTAAGTTTGGTGTTGTGATGACAAGTCATCATATACCCATTTTTCAAGCTAATTTCACTTGTTTTGTTAGCATTTATGCACTTTCTTGTATCCTAAGTAAGTGATTTGGAGTGAAAATGCATAACTTCTTTAAATCAAGCAACCACCATGAAATTAATGATAATCCATGAGGTTTAAGCTAATTTTAATTGATTTATAAGCCTCTTGAGTTTAGTGATACTTGGAGTGTTGTTTTGGTTTATTATAGGTGAAGAAAAGAAAAGAAAAGGAAAAGCGTAGCCTAAGAAGTGTAGCCTAAGGAAAGGAAAGCGTGGTCAAAGCCCAAGGAAGTGTGCCGCATGCAAAGGGGGAGGCAACATTGCCCTCCACAAGGGCACACTACCCTCTAGGAGGGCAACATAAAGGAACCAACCAAGGAAGGCAATTCTGCCCTGCCCACTACAAGGGCAGAGCACAAAATGTGCCTTGAGACCAAGAGGAAGAGAACCTTGCCCTGCCCTTGTGGAGGGCAGAATCGGGCTCTCTAAGGAAGAAATTCAAGGGAAAAATGTCACCCATGCATGCCATAAGACTCGAACAAGGAACCATGAGGAAGCCAAGAACTAAGGTTGATTGCCGTGCCAAGAAGCCAAGAAAAAATGAGAAGCGTGTGCCCCAGCCGTGTTTCGAACACGGGACATGAAAGAGGAAACATTGCCCTGCCCTCTGCGCGGGCAGGGCAGAATCTTGTGTGTGGCGCACCAAGAAGCAAATCTGGCGCACCATGGCACGTTCTGGCAGCATCTGGTGCACCAACCTCAATCCTGGCAGCACCAAAATTTCCTGCCCTGCCCTCTGCGAGGGCAGGGCAGCATCCTATGCACCAAGCTCAATTCTGGCGCACCAATTCCTGATTCTGGCAGCACCAAGGAATTTTTGGCGCACCAACTTTTCCTGCCCTGCCCTTGGCGCGGGCAGGGCAGCATCCTACGCACCAAGGCCGCGCCCAGCTCGCACCAACCGTCCGCACCATGCATCAATTTTCTGCCCTGCCCTCCACAAGGGCAGGGCAGCCTCCTGGGAGTGACTTTTAATGGGCCAAAAATTCAAATTAAAAATCCATTTGTATTCATTTCTTCACCAAATCAAAAGCCCATCCAAATCCAAAAATCTAAGAATAGAAAGTGTATAAATAGAAGCTAGTTTGATGTAATTAAAAAACTTTTGGACCTTTTACCTTTTACTTGACTTTTTACCTTTACTTCCAATTTTACTTTCACCTTTCTTTAGCTTTTGCAATTGTTCTTGAGAGACTTGACCGAGAGCTAAGAGGATCAAGGGAGAATTGACTGATCTCCTTCCTCATTCTTACTCGGGCAATTCTACTCTTCTGTTTCTGAGTATTGGGTGTGTGAAATTGAGGAAATTCTGTCTCAATTCCCATTCAAACTCTTTTCAATTTGTTTTCTGCATAATTCAATTTTATTTCTGTTCTTCTATTGCTTCTTCTTTAATTTTCTGTCAATTGCTTTGTTAACTTGGATCTAGGAAGGCAAATAGAGATCTAGGCTCTGCTACCTAGTCTCTTGAGACCTGAGACCCAATTTTACTTTTGGTTCCTCTGTGAACCTCTGCTGCACCTTATTTCCTTTCTGTTTGAATGCTTATTGCTTCTGATTCAATTTTTGCTCTCTTAATTGTTGCAATTTACTTTCTCTTGGTTTAGATTCTGCAATCCCAGTCCTCAATTCCCTTTTATATTCAGGCCATTTATCTTTCTTGCCATTTAAGTTACTGCAGTTTATGTTTCTTGCACTTTAAGTTTCAGTCATTTAATTCATTGTTCTTTAAGTTTCTGCAAATTTACTTTCCTGTTCTTTAATTTACTGCACTTCTCCCTTCCCCCTTTACATTTACTGTCATTTACTTCTTGTTAGACACAAATCACTCAACCAAAACTTGATTCGCTTGACTAAATCACCCACTAAACTAAAATTGCTCAATCCTTCAATCCTTGTGGGATCGACCTCACTCATGTGAGTTATTATTACTTGATGCGACCCGGTACACTTGCCGGTGAGTTTTGTGTTGGATCGTTTTCCACACATCAAGCGTACGCATGCAACCCTCTTTTTGCGCTCTCTGTGCGGCCGCACGCCAACTTGCATCCCTTCTGGTGGGAGCATTGGCATAGCCTGTGCACGTGAACCCCAACCCTTTTCATTCCTGTGCGCGCGCATGTACCTATGTGTGCAGGCACACATGATCCTGAAAAAAAAAAGATGTCCTGTGCATGCGCATACACTGGTGCGTACGCACACTTCTTACACCCCTTCTGTCCAGAGCGTTTGCACGACTTGTGCGGACGCACCCCTCCCCTTTTCACCTAGTGTGCGTATGCACACATGTATGTGCGTACGCACAAGTGCTGTCTTGGGCAAAATTTTTATTTCCCTTCCATTTAGGCCCTAACGCACTTCTGCCCCCTCCACCCCTTTCTTTTCTTATTTCTTCCATGTTTTTCCTCTTGTTTTACTTAATCTTCATTGCATTTCATTTTCATTTTAGTTATTATATTAGTTTTACTTTAGTTGTTTCTATTTAAATAAATTGCAAGTGTTTGTTTGATGTTGCCTGGGTTGCTTGTTGCTTGAATGTCATCAATGCAAGTATACTTTGTTTTGATTTACTAGCACCTAATTAGATTTGCGCATTTGCATTTTGTTTCATATTAGGTGAACTCTTGTAAGTGCATTGAATTGAGTCAATTGAGTTGAAATTACTTGTTCATCATGATCTTTCATATTAAAATTAATCACATGACCAATACTTGTTCCTTGTTAATGCTTTGCATTTGTTTGAGTGGCTCAACTTGATTCTTATTAAGCTTGTCACTTTTTGTAACAAGTACTTTTACCATGTGACTTTTTCTTTATGTTTCATGATGAATAAGTGGTTTTCTTTTCATTATTGGATTGGTTATTGTTTATTGTGCTATTCTATATTAATGTTGTGCTTTCACTTGCACAATTCAAATAACCAATATCAAATACTGATGATTAGATTTTTGACGGTTTAGAAATTTACTAATAAATTCTCGTTGTAAAGTATAATCTCTAAACCAACAATAATCCTTTCATACAAAAATTTTGTTTGTCACAAGTGCAAACCCCTAAAATCTATAAACTGAAGTATTTAAACCTCGGGTCGTCTCTCAAAGGACTTGTAGGGTAGTGTTCTTATTATTGGTTATGGATTTATTTATTTTGGGGTTTTGGATGAGAAATATGAATAGTAAATGGTAAGAAAACTTTATAAACAAAATGGTCTTGGAAAGGTTTGGTTGTTAAGGTCTTTTCATCATTATCACTAGCCACAAGTATGGTAGTTTTAAGGATTAATCCCACTTAGTCATCCTTAAATCAATTAACAAAGGAAAGTCAAGTGAGTTATATCAATCCAAGTCCATAAATCCTAGCTTTAATGAAGGTTAGAGTCAATGGCTATCAACTATCAATCACTTGGACATTAGTAATTAAAGAAATCCTAAGTTACCTTCTCAAGCCAAGAACATAAAATTCTATTCTAACATCCTCCCAAGCATTTAATCAAACACTTGGAAGGCACAAAAGGAAAGTATAGTAGATTACAACAAGAATGAATTCTAACAACAATTGAATGCAAAGAATTAACAACAATAATCAAGGAAAACACAATTATCATGAATTACCTCAAATTGCATTATTGAAAGAGAAATAAAAGAACAACAATCTATCCACATAACAAAATGAAGAATTACAATTATCAAAACACATAACTAGAAAGAGGAGGAGGAGAAGAGTGAGAATTGATAAAGGAGAAGTGAATTAAAGCATGAATTAAACCTAGATCTAAGAGGAGAGATTAACCTAAACCTAATCCTAATTCTAGAGAGAAGTGACAACTTCTCTCTCTAAAACTAACTCTAAACTCCAACTCAAAACTAAACTAAGCTAAATGGTTAAAAATCTCCATTCCCTTTCATTCCTTGGCTCTTATATGCAGTTTGGCGCCAAAGTTGGTTGCAGAAACCCTCAAAAATCGCCAGGCACGTGTTGCTTTAATGAGATCACGTGTGGACTGCGATGCGTGCGTGCACGGTACGCGTGCGCGTCCCTGGCCGATTTCGCAATGTGGGCGTGAGCGCCTTGTGCGCGTGCGCGTGCTTGGCTGATTTCACTTCTTTGACTTTTTATGCTTCTCTCCACTTGTATGCTTCCTTCCTTGCTCCCTTTGATCCATTCTTAGCCTATTTCAATCCTAGAATTACTAGCAAACACATCAAGGCATCTTATGGATTTAAGGAGGAATTAGAATTCATCAAAATGAGGCTTAAAAAGCATGTTTTTACACTTAAGCACAAATATGGGAGAGATTACAAAACCATGCTAATTCATAGGCTAAATGCGAGAAAAGGTCTTCAAAATACTCTAAATTCAATACAAGATAAACCCTAAAAATAGGGTTTATCAACCTCCCCATACTTAAACCTTAGCATGTCCTCATGCTAAAATAAGAAGGAGCTAAGGGGTATGGCACTTATTAAATGCAACTAACTACATGAACCTATCTAAATGCAACTACCTAAAGTGAATGCAAATGCTTGGTCCAAATACGTCAATTCCCAAGAGAACATGTATACGCATAAGAGTTAGAGCAATAGGGATCACGTCCAAACCACAATTGTATTGAATTATCAAAAGAAATTCAAGCTTGCAAAAATATAGATAATATGGATGGACACATGTAATTGAACTTTTGAACCCTCATCGGATGTGTATCCGCTCTATTCGCTCAAGTGTTTAAGGGTCAATTCACTCAATTCTCTTCTAATCATGCTTTCCAAAATTTGATTTTCTTCTAACAATCAACACCCATTCAATACATGCATACATTCATCATGAGGTCTTTCATTTAGGTTGTAATAGGGCTAGGGTCAAGGTAGGATCATTTATGGTTAAGTGGACTAGAGATTAGATCTTTGATTATATCTTTCCCACCTAACCTATGCAATGACCTATACAATTAAGTGCTAACCTAACTACCCATTCTTCACTTCTTTTTTTTCATATAGTCATGCATTCTATTCCTTGGTTCATAACACTTATGCATTGATTCCTTTTATTGAGCTCTACTTTGGGGCATTTTGTCCCTTTTTTATTGATTTTTCTTTTTTTTCTTTCTCTTTTTTTTTTCTTTTTCAAATTTATATATTTTTTCTTTCTTTTTCTTTTGTTTTTCTCATTTTTTTCTCAAGAATATCAATGAATAAGGTCTTACAATTAATTAATGCATGAATATATTCCCAATTCCTAAATGTGGAAGTGTGCTACCCTTTTATCCCCTCCAATGCCCCCAAACCTCACCAACTCTGAGTAATAAACACTCTCACTAGCCTAGGCTAATCAAAGATCCAATCAAGGGACTTTCATTGGTTTTCCGCCTTGGGCTTGTAATGTGCTAAGATGAGAATAAGTTGGTTAAGCGTAGGCCCAAAATTGGCTAACAATGGAGAGTAAAAGGTAGGCTATTTGGGTAAGTGGGCTAATGAAATAATGGCCTCAATCATACAAATGCATGAATACAAGAAATAAATGGACATATAGAATCAAGAAAATCAAGGATCACAATCATAGAAAGGGAATAATTGCACACAAAAAGGAAAAATAAGTGGTTATGAAATGTAACCACATCAATAGGCTCAAAAACTCACAAGCTTGTGTTCTTAGCTCAATACATGCTTCACAATATGTATATGTGATTCAAGTAAGTTTTATGAAAGAGTTTTTCACAAATCAATTAAGGTGCCCTATAGATAAATTTCTTGAAAAATTTCATTATTTTGACTAAGCTTATTGTGTATATGTATGCAAAAATAGGAAAATGAAAGTAAAATCCTAAAAACCTAAAATGAACTGCAAAAGTGTTGGAATTAGAAACTTGTCACCCGAAATTGCCGATCGATCGGACGACCTCCCTACACTTAAAAGTTTGCACCGTCCTCGGTGCATTCAAAGATGAGCAAGGGGGTACGGCGACTCTCCGGATCGCTGCATGTTCTTAGTCTTACTTCCGTTATTGCTTGTGGTGCATCATTCATGAAAAAAAAAATATAATACCATAAGATGAGAAGATGTAAAAGCAAGGAAGCATACATTGTTGGAATGAGGTAAATCACCAGAATTGAGTGAGTGAATAAGTTGTGACATGTATGACAGATAAGTGTGTGAACTCTAAATTGCGTGGTTTAGAACACACATTAGCATAAAGGATATGTCACAAAAGAAGCATGTACTTCACTTATCCTAGTGTGCTTAAGATGCTTTAAGCGAACTTGTAAGGTAAAACAAGAATTGAAGAGGCGTGAAAGCATTCAAGTCAAACATATGGATGCATATAATCATGAAATACAATGCATTAAGGTAAATGCATAACATCGTCCATCAAGAAATTGCCCAATAAAGGAAAAAAGATTCCAATTACATGATGGTTAGCCACAACATGCAATTCAAAAAAGTCACAAGCTCGAAGGCAATTCTCATCACTTGGTATTTTTCAAAAGGTAAGCATGAAGAACTCAAAACCAAGTAGCAAAATATAACCTCAATCATAGAATCCAACAAAGATTATAAACATAGTGATGTTAAGAAAACATCCCTTTTTAATACTCAGCAGCAAGTAATGGTAAACAAGAATAATAATCCAACACTTATAATGAAAAAGAGACAATGAAATGAAAACTAACTAAAACTAAATAAGCAACTAACTAATTAACTAACTAACTAACTAATAACTAACTAAATAAATGGTTATCAATGGTGTTTGGAAGTGTTGGATGAGGGGTAGAAGGAGTGAAGAAGAAAGGGGAAGGAAAGAAATGGAAAGAGGAGAAGAAAAGAAGTGGATGGAAGAAAGGGCATCCACTCGTATGCACGCAATGCGCGCGCGCGTCGATGGCTTATTTCGAGAGTGGCGCGTACGCGTCATGTGCGCGTGCGCGTGAATGGGGTTTGTGCCAGAGGCACAACGTTGGCGCCGCGCAGGCACAACTCTCTGGAAAATGCATGGAGGGTGGAACTTCTCAATCCACGCATACGCACGCATGGCGCGCGCGCGTGGATGGTCTAAAACGCTTGATGCACACGTACGCACGCAGTGCGCGTACGCGTGGATGATGCTCTGTTTTTTAAAAATTTTTGTTATGTTTTTGCACCAATCTAAGCATTCTAAACCTCCAACCAGCTACCAAAACACCTTAGAACCTTATTTAACATACTAAAATACTAATTAAACTCAACAAACTAATCAAAATATGAGATTAAACTAATTCTACCTATATTTATAAAAGAGAAAATGAAAGGATTTTACCATGGTGGGGTGTCTCCCACATAGCACTTTTGTTTATTGTCCTTAAGTTGGACTTATGGGGAGCTCCTCTCAAGGTGGCTTGTGCTTGAACTCATCTTGGAACTTCCACCAATGCTTGGTTCTCCATTGTGCCCCAAGATTCCTTATTTGTTGCACCAAGTGTTGATGGAGTTCTTCACAAGATTGGGGCTCCCAAAATTGATTCTCCTTGTGCGATCTGGGGTCCTACACTTTGTTTTGACACCCGTCTTTAAATTGATCATCATTATTCCATCCGGGTGGTATGGCCTTGGAATTCTCAAAGAAGCTTCCAAACAACTTCCTAGACCCATGCCATTTGGTTCCACACCAACCATTGCTCTTGAATTTTGAGCTTGCAACCGTTATGAGCTTAGAATGACGTTTCCAACCACTACACAATTCTTTCTTACTCTTAACTCCACAAAGAGCTCTAAGTTGACCATCATTTTCAATTAAACCATATTCAAGTGAGAAAGTAAAGCTTAGGGATAAGAATTTTACCCACTTGAATGTTGTGTTGGATGGTGACTTGGGAAGGGGGACCTCTCCACACTTAGACAATGCAAGGTCTACTTCCTTGTGCTTTTCTTTGTGTATTTCCACCTCTTTGTGGGCTTCCTCAATTTCAGCCTTTCCCTTTTTATTACATGGCTTGGTGTTGTCTTCAAGAACTTCGATTTCTTGCCCAATGGGAGGTGATTCAATTTTAGATAGGAATTCATTGATGAATAGATCCATCTCTTGATCAACCTCTTCATATTCTTCAATTTCGATATACACCATGCCAACTCTTTCCTCTTGGTAGCTCTCTTTCGATTCACTTTCTTTCTCATTGATCACCAAGGGTATGGGAGGTTGTGCACACTCTTCTATAACTTCAACTTCATGTCCAATGGGAGAAATTTCAATTGTAGATAGAAATTCCTCCATGATTGAATCAATTTCTTGAATAGCCTCTTCATAGTCTTCAATTTTGAGATGCTCTGGAGGTTGTTGCCAATAGAGGTGATCGATTCCTTGAGGCTCCTCCCATCTTGGAGTGTTCCATCCTTGGTCGTTGTAGTATAGTGGTGAGTATTTCCTCCTGTCATGCGGACGACCCGGGTTCGATCCCCGGCAATAGTGCCATTTTGATGATTAGATTTTTGACGGTTTAGAATTTCACTAATAAATTCTCGTTGTAAAGTATAGTCTCTAAACCAACAATCATCCTTTCATACAAAAATTTTGTTTGTCACAAGTACAAACCCCTAAAATCTATAAACTGAAGTATTTAAACCTCGGGTCGTCTCTCAAAGGACTTGCAGGGTAGTGTTCTTATTATTGCTTATGGATTTATTTATTTTGGGGTTTTGGATGAGAAATATGAATAGTAAATGGTAAGAAAACTTTATTAACAAAATGGTCTTGGCAAGGTTTGGTTGTTAAGGTCTTTTCATCATTATCACTAGCCACAAGTATGGTAGTTGCAAGGATTAATCCCACTTAGTCATCCTTAAATCAATTAACAAAGGAAAGTCAAGTGAGTTATATCAATCCAAATCCATAAATCCTAGCTTTAATGAAGGCTAGAGTCAATGGCTATCAACTATCAATCACTTGGACATTAGTAATTAAAGAAATCCTAAGTTACCTTCTCAAGCCAAGAACATAAAATTCTATTCTAACATCCTCCCAAGCATTTAATCAAACACTTGGAAGGCACAAAAGGAAAGTATAGTAGATTGGTGCACGAACTTGTGATCACTACTTTTCACAACTCAAATAATCCCCGGTAATGAATCCAAAAACTTGGTGCTCAATACCATGGTATGAACACAACTTCGCACAACTAACCAGCAAGTGCACTGGGTCGTCCAAGTAATAAACCTTACGCGAGTAAGGGTCGATCCCACGGAGACTGTTGGTATGAAGCAAGCTATGGTCACCTTGTAAATCTTAGTCAGGCAGATTCAAATGGTCATGGATGATATATGAATAAAACATAAAGATAAAGATAGAGATACTTATGTAATTCATTGGTGAGAACTTCAGATAAGCGAATGGAGATGCTTTGTCCCTTCCGTCTCTCTGCTTTCCTACTGTCTTCATCCAATCCTTCTTACTCCTTTCCATGGCAAGCAGTATGTTGGGCATCACCGTTGTCAGTGGCTACAATCCCGTTGGTGGACGAAATTGTGATCCTCAAAGTTGGTCTCTTTGTACTTGTATGAAATTTAAATATTGGCTCTATCAAGAATACCCCAAAGAGATCATGGTATGATGAATTGGGATCTTAATAATCCCTGGTAATGGCACCAACAGCTTGGTGTTGTTGTTGGACCAAAAGAGTTACAGGCACTGTTAGAGAATCTCACAACTCCGTTCAACTAACCAGCAAGTGCACTGGGTCGTCCAAGTAATACCTTACGTGAGTAAGGGTCGATCCCACGGAGATTGTTGGTATGAAGCAAGCTATGGTCACCTTGTAAATCTCAGTTAGGCAGATTAAATGGTTTATGATAAGTTCGAAAATAAATAACAAACAGAAAATAAAATAGGATAAAAATACTTATGTAAATCAATAGTGGGAATTTCAGATAGGCGTATGGAGATACTGTGCTCCTCTTGAATTTCTACTTTCTTATTACATTTATCCAATTCTTCTTACTCTTTTCCATGGCAAGCTGTATGTAGGGCATCACCGTTTTCAATGACTACTTTTCATCCTCTCGGGAAAATAGTCCAATGCGCTGTCACTGCATGGCTAATCGTTTGGAGGCATCACCCTTGTTGATGGCTACATCCCATCCTCTCAGTAAAAATGGTCCAAATGCTCTGTCACAGCACGGCTAATCATCTGTCGGTTCTCAATCAGGTTGGAATAGAATCCATTGATTCTTTTGCGTCTGTCACTAACGCCCTGCCTTCAGAAGTTTGAAGCTCATCACAGTCATTCAATACCTGAATCCTACTCGAAATACCACAGACAAGGTTAGACTTTCCGAATTCTCGGGATCCTACTCGGAATACCACAGACAAGGTTAGACTTTCCGGATCCCCATGAATGCCGCCATCTATCTAGCTTATACCACGAAGATTCTGTTGGGGAATCTAAGAGATATGCGCCCGGCCTTAAGTAGAACGGAAGTGGTTGTCAGTCACGCGCGTTCATAGGTGAGAATGATGATGAGTGTCACGGATCATCACATTCATCAAGTTGAAGTGCAATGTATATCTTGGAATAAGAATCAAAGAGAATTGAATAGAAAATAATAGTAATTGTATTTAAACTTGAGGTACAGCAGAGCTCCACAACCTTAATCTATGGTGTGTAGAAACTCCACCGTTGAAAATACATAAGTGAAAGGTTCAGGCATGGCCGAATGGCCAGCCCCCTGAATGATTAAAAGACCGAATGAACAAAGACTAAACAGTCAAAAGATTAAACTGTCAAAAGATGTCTAATACAATAGTTAAATGTCCTATATATACTAGACTAGCTACTAGGGTTTACATAAGTAAGTAATTTATGCATAAATCCATTTCCGGGGCCCACTTGGTGTATGTTTGGGCTGAGCTTGATCTATCCATGAGCTGTGGCTTCCCTTGGAGTTGAACGCCAAGTTATAACGTGTTTTGGGCGTTCAACTCCGGATCATGACGTGTTTCTGGCGTTTAACTTCAGACAGCAGCATGTACTTGGCGTTCAACGCCAAGTTACGTCATCAATTTCCGAATAAAGTATAGACTATTATATATTGCTGGTAAGCTCTGGATGTCTACTTTCCAACGCCGTTGAGAGCGCGCCATTTGGAGTTCTGTAGCTCCAGAAAATCCATTTCGAGTGCAGGGATGTCAGATTTCAACAGCATCAGCAGTCCTTTTGTCAGCCTTTTTCAGAGTTCTGCTCAAGTCCCTCAATTTCAGCCAGAAATTACCTGAAATCATAGAAAAACACACAAACTCATAGTAAAGTCCAGAAATGTGAATTTAACATAAAAACTAATGAAAACATCCCTAAAAGTAGCTTGAACTTACTAAAAACTACCTAAAAACAATACCAAAAAGCGTATAAATTATCCGCTCATCACCCGTCCTCTCAGTGAAAATGTTCAACGCACCCTGTCACGGTACGGCTTATCATCTGTCGGTTCTCAATCAGGTTGGAGTAGAATCCATTGATTCTTTTGCGTCTGTCACTAACGCCTAGCCTTCAGGAGTTTGAAGCTCGTCACAGTCATTCAATCATCGAATCCTACTCAGAATACCACAGACAAGGTTTAAACCTTCCAGATTCTCTTGAATGCCGCTATCAATTCTAGCTTATACCATGAAGATTCCGGTTATGGAATCCAAGAGATAAACATTCAAGCCTTGTTTGCTTGTAGAACGGGAGTGGTTGTCAGGCACGCGTTCATAAGTGAGAATGATGATGAGCGTCACAGAATCATCACATTCATCAAGTTCTTGAGTGCGAATGAATATCTTAGAATAAGAACAAGCTGAATTGAATAGAAGAACAATAGTAATTGCATTAATACTCGAGGTACAGCAGAGCTCCACACCTTAATCTATGGTGTGTAGAAACTCCACCGTTGAAAATACATAAGAACAAGGTCTAGGCATGGCCGTGAGGCCAGCCCCTGAAACGTGATCAAAAGATTCAAAGATCTAAAGATGATCTAAGATCCCAAGATGAAAATACAATAGCAAAAGGTCTTATTTATAAAGAACTAGTAGCCTAGGGTTTACAGAAATGAGTAAATGACATAAAAATCCACTTCCGGGCCCACTTGGTGTGAGCTTGGGCTGAGCATTGAAGCATTTTCGTGTAGATACTTCTTGGAGTTAAACGCCAGCTTTTGTGCCAGTTTGGGCGTTTAACTCCCATTCTTGTGCCAGTTCCGGCGTTTAACGTCGGGCATTCTTGAGCTGATTTGGAACGCCGGTTTGGGCCATCAAATCTCGAGCAAAGTATAGACTATTATATATTGCTGGAAAGCCCAGGATGTCTACTTTCCAACGCCGTTGAGAGAGCGCCAATTGGGCTTCTGTAGCTCCAGAAAATCCACTTCAAGTGCAGGGAGGTCAGAATCCAACAGCATCTGCAGTCCTTTTCAGTCTCTGAATCAGATTTTTGCTCAGGTCCCTCAATTTCAGCCAGAAAATACCTGAAATCACAGAAAAACACACAAACTCATAGTAAAGTCTAGAAAAGTGAATTTTAACTAAAAACTAATAAAAATATACTAAAAACTAACTAAATCCTAATAGAAACATACTAAACAATACCAAAAAGCGTATAAATTATCCGCTCATCACAACACCAAACTTAAATTGTTGCTTGTCCTCAAGCAACTGAAAATCAAATAAGATAAAAAGAAGAGAATATGCAATGAATTCCAAAAATATCTATGAAGATCAGTATTAATTAGATGAGCGGGGCCTTTAGCTTTTTACCTCTGAACAGTTTTGGCATCTCACTCTATCCTTTGAAATTCAGAATGATTGGCTTCTATAGGAACTCAGAATCCAGATAGTGTTATTGATTCTCCTAGTTAAGTATGATGATTCTTGAACACAGCTACTTTATGAGTCTTGGCCGTGGCCCAAAGCACTCTGTCTTCCAGTATTACCACCGGATACATACATGCCACAGACACATAATTGGGTAAACCTTTTCAGATTGTGACTCAACTCTGCTAGAGTCCCCAATTAGAGGTGTCCAGGGTTCTTAAGCACACTCTTTTTGCCTTGGATCACAACTTTATTCACTGCTTTTTCTTGCTTCAAGAATCATTTTTATGATTTTTCAGATCCTCAGTAACATGTCTCCTTTTTCATCATTCTTTCAAGAGCCAACATTCATGAACAACAAATTCAAAAGACATATGCACTGTTTAAGCATACATTCAGAAAAAAAAAGTATTGCCACCACATCAAAATAATTAATCTGTTATAAAATTCAAAATTCATGCAATTCTTCTCTTTTTCAATTAAGAACATTTTTCATTTAAGAAAGGTGATGGATTCATAGGACATTCATAACTTTAAGGCATAGACACTAAGACACTAATGATCACAAGACACAAACATAGATAAACATAAGCATCAAATTCGAAAAACAAGAAAATAAAGAACAAGGAAATTAAAGAATGGGTCCACCTTAGTGATGGCGGCTTGTTCTTCCTCTTGAAGGTCTTATGGAGTGCTTGAGCTCCTCAATGTCTCTTCCTTGCCTTTGTTGCTCCTCTCTCATGAATCTTTGATCTTTTCTAATTTCATGGAGGAGGATGGAATGTTCTTGATGCTCCACCCTTAGTTGTCCCATGTTGGAACTAAATTCTCCTAGGGAGGTGTTGATTTGCTCCCAATAGTTTTGTGGAGGAAAGTGCATCCCTTGAGGCATCTCAGGGATTTCATGATGAGTGGGATCTCTTGTTTGCTCTATTCTTTTCTTAGTGATGGGCTTGTCCTCATCAATGGGGATGTCTCCCTCTATGTCAAGTCCAACTGAATAACAGAGGTGACGAATGAGATGAGGAAAGGCTAACCTTGCCAAGGTAGAGGACTTGTCCGCTACCTTATAAAGTTCTTGGGCTATAACCTCATGAACTTCTACTTCTTCTCCAATCATGATACTATGAATCATGATGGCCCGGTCTAGAGTAACTTCAGACCGGTTGCTAGTGGGAATGATTGAGCGTTGGATAAACTCCAACCATCCCCTAGCTACGGGCTTGAGGTCATGCCTTCTTAATTGAACCGGCTTCCCTCTTGAATCTCTCTTCCATTGGGCGCCCTCTTCACAAATGACTGTGAGGACTTGGTCCAACCTTTGATCAAAGTTGACCCTTCTAGTGTAAGGGTGTTCATCTCCTTGCATCATGGGCAAGTTGAATGCCAACCTTACAGTTTCCGGACTAAAATCTAAGTATTTCCCCCGAACCATTGTAAGCCAATTCTTTGGGTCCTGGTTCACACTTCGATCATGGTTCTTGGTGATCCATGCATTGGCATAGAACTCTTGAACCATTAAGATTCTGACTTGTTGAATGGGGTTGGTAAGAACTTCCCAACCTCTTCTTCGAATCTCCTGTCGGATCTCCGGATATTCACTCTTTTTGAGTTTGAAAGGGACCTCGGGGATCTCCTTCTTCAAGGCCACAACTTCATAGAAGTGGTCTTGATGCACCCTTGAGATGAATCTCTCCATCTCCCATGACTCGGAGGTGAAAGCTTTTGCCTTCCCTTTCCTCTTTCTAGAGGTTTCTCCGGCCTTGGATTCCATAAATGGCTATGGAAAAACAAAAAGCAATACTTTTACCACACCAAACTTAAAAGGTTTACTCGTCCTCAAGCAAAAGAAGAAAGAAGAGAGTAGAAGAAGAAGAAATATAGGAGATGGAGATGGCTTTGTGGTTCGGCCAAAGGGGGGAGAAGTAGTGGTTAGGGTGTGTGAAAATGAAGGAGTGAAGATGGGTTTATATAGGGGTGGAAATGTTGAGGTTATTGGTGAATGGGTGAAGAAGAGAGAGAGTGGTGGGGTAGGTGGGGATCCTGTGGGGTCCACAGATCCTGAGGTGTCAAGGAGAAGTCATCCCTACACCAAATGGCGAGCAAAAATTGCTTTCTGTGCCAATTCTGGCGTTAAACACCGGGCTGGTGCCCATTTCTGGCGTTTAACGCCAGCTTCTTGCCCTTTCCTGGCGTTTAACGCCAGTCTGGTGCCCCTTTCTGGCGTTAAACACCCAGAATGGTGCCAGACTGGGCGTTAAACGCCCATTTGCTACCCTTACTGGCGTTTAAACGCAGCAAGGTCTTCCCCCAGGTTGTGCTGTTTTTCTTTCTGTTTTTCATTCTGTTTTTGCTTTTTCAATTGATTTTGTGACTTCTCATGATCATCAACCTACAGAAAACATAAAATAACAAATAAAAAATAGATAAAACATAACATTGGGTTGCCTCCCAACAAGCGCTTCTTTAATGTCAGTAGCTTGACAGAGGGCTCTCATGGAGCCTCACAGATACTCAGAGCAATGTTGGAACCTCCCAACACCAAACTTAGAGTTTGGATGTGGTGGTTCAACACCAAACTTAGAAGTTGGTTGTGGCCTCCCAACACCAAGCTTAGAGTTTGACTGTGGGGGCTCTGTTTGGCTTTGTTTTGAGAGAAGCTCTTCATGCTTCCTCTCTATGGTGACAGAGGGATATCCTTGAGCCTTAAACACAAAGGATTCTTCATTCACTTGAATGATCAATTCTCCTCTGTCCACATCAATCACAGCCTTTGCTGTGACTAGGAAGGGTCTGCTAAGGATGATGGATTCATCCATGCACTTCCCAGTCTCTAGGACTATGAAATCAGCAGGGATGTAATGGTCTTTAACCTTTACCAGAACATCCTCTGTAAGTCCATAAGCTTGTTTCTTTGAATTGTCTGCCATCTCTAGTGAGATTCTTGTAGCTTGTACCTCAAAGATCCCTAGCTTCTCCATTACAGAGAGAGGCATGAGGTTTACACTTGACCCTAAGTCACACAGAGCCTTCTTAAAGGTCATGGTGCCTATGGTACAAGGTATTGAAAACTTCCCAGGATCTTGTCTCTTTTGAGGTAATTTCTGCCTAGACAAGTCATCCAGTTCTTTGGTGAGCAAAGGAGGTTCGTTCTCCCAAATCTCATTACCAAATAACTTGTCATTTAGCTTCATGATTGCTCTAAGGTATTTAGCAACTTGCTCTTCAGTGACATATTCATCCTCTTAAGAGGAAGAATACTCATCAGAGCTCATGAATGGCAGAAGTAAGTCCAATGGAATCTCTATGGTCTCAATGTGAGCCTCAGATTCCCATGGTTCCTCATTAGGGAACTCATTGGAGGCCAGTGGACGTCCATTGAGGTCTTCCTCAGTGGCGTTCACTGCCTCTTCCTCCTCTCCAAATTCGGCCATGTTGATGGCCTTACATTCTCCTTTTGGATTCTCTTCTGTATTGCTTAGAAGAGTACTAGGAGGGAGTTCAGTAATTTTCTTGCTCAGCTGTCCCACTTGTGCCTCCAAATTCCTGATGGAGGACCTTGTTTCAGTCATGAAACTTTGAGTGGTTTTGATTAGATCAAAGACCATGGTTGCCAAGTCAGAGTGGTTCTGCTTAGAATTCTCTGTCTGTTGCTGAGAAGATGATGGAAAAGGCTTGCCATTGATAAACCTGTTTCTTCCACCATTATTATTGTTGAAACCTTGTTGAGGTCTCTGTTGATCCTTCCATGAGAGATTTGGATGATTTCTCCATGAAGAATTATAGGTGTTTCCATAGGGTTCTCCCATGTAATTCACCTCTTCTATTGAAGGGTTCTCAGGATCATAAGCTTCTTCTTCAGATGAAACATCCTTAGTACTGCTTAGTGCATTTTGCATTCCAAACAGACTTTGAGAAATCAAATTGACTTGCTGAGTCAATATCTTGTTCTGAGCCAATATGGCATTCAGAGTATCAATCTCAAGAACTCCTTTCTTCTGATTTGTCCCATTGTTCACAGGATTCCTTTCAGAAGTGTACATGAATTGGTTATTTGCAACCATTTCAATTAGTTCTTGAGCTTCTGCAGATGTCTTCTTCAGATGAAGAGATCCTCCAGCAGAACTATCCAAAGACATCTTGGACAGTTCAGAGAGACCATCATAGAAAATACCTATGATGCTCCATTCAGAAAGCATATCAGAGGGACACTTTTTGATCAGTTGTTTGTATCTTTCCCAAGCTTCATAGAGGGATTCTCCTTCCTTCTGTCTGAAGGTTTGGACTTCCACTCTAAGCTTACTCAATTTTTGAGGTGGAAAGAATTTTGCCAAGAAGGCATTGACTAGCTTTTCCCAAGAGTTCAGGCTTTCTTTAGGTTGTGAGTCCAACCATATCCTAGCTCTGTCTCTTACAGCAAAAGAGAATAGCATAAGTCTGTAGACCTCAGGGTCAACCCCATTAGTCTTGACAGTGTCACAGATTTGCAAGAATTCAGCTAAAAACTGATGAGGATCTTCCAATGGAAGTCCATGGAACTTGCAATTCTGTTGCATTAGAGAAACTAATTGAGGCTTAAGCTCAAAGTTGTTTGCTCCAATGGCAGGGATGGAGATGCTTCTCCCATAGAAGTCGGGAGTAGGTGCAGTAAAGTCACCCAGCACCTTCTTTGCATTGTTGGCATTGTTGTTGTTTTCGGCTGCCATGTCTTCTTCTTTGAAGATTTCTGTTAGGTCCTCTACAGAGAGTTGTGCCTTAGCTTCTCTTAGCTTTCGCTTCAAGGTCCTTTCCGGTTCAGGGTCAGCCTCAACAAGAATGCTTTTGTCTTTGCTCCTGCTCATATGAAAGAGAAGAGAACAAGAAAATATGGAATCCTCTATGTCACAGTATAGAGATTCCTTCAGGTGTCAGAGGAAAAGAAAAATAGAAGGAAGAAGTAGAAGAATTCGAACTTATTAAGAGATATGGAGTTCGAATTGTTCCTTGAGGAATAGTGTTAGTCCATAAATAGAAGGATGTGAGAAGAGGGGAAGAAATTTTTTGAAAATTAAGTAAAAGATTTTAAAAACATTTTGAAAAATAGTAATTGATTTTCGAAAACTAAGAGTGGGAAAGAAATCAAGTGATTTTTGAAAAAGATTTTGAAATTAGAAATTAAAAAGATATGATTGAAAATTTATGGTTTTAAAAAGATGTGATTGAGAAGATATGATTTGAAAAACAATTTAAAAAGATTTGATTTTAAAAATTAATGACTTGGCTAACAAGAAAGATATGATTCAAACATTAAACCTTTCTCAACAGAAAAGGCAACATACTTAAAATGTTGAATCAAATCATTAATTGATAGCAAGTATTTTTGAAAAAGGAAAGAAATTGATTTTGAAAAAGATTTGATTGAAAAGATATGATTTGAAAAAGATTTGATTTTGAAAAGATTTTGAAAACTTGAAAAAAATTTGAATTGAAAACAGAATCTTCCCTCTTGTGCCATCTTGGCATTAAACGCCCAAAATGGTGCACATTCTGGCGTTTAACGCCCAAAACACTACCCTTTTGGGCGTTAAACGCCCAGCCAGGCACCCTGGTTGGCGTTTAAATGCCAGTTTGCCCTTTTTCACTGGGCGTTTTGAACGCCCAGCTTTTTCTGTATAATTCCTCTGCTGTATGTTCTGAATCTTCAATTCTCTGTATTATTGACTTGAAAAGACACAAATTAAAAAATTTTTTTTTGGATTTTTAATAATGAGGAATAATCAAAATGCAACTAAAATCAAATAACAATACATGCAAGACTCCAGACTTAGCAGTTTGTATACTACTGACACTAACAAAATGAGAATGCATATGAGAAACAACAAAACACTCAAGTTAAGAGAATTCAAAGATCAGAGTAATGAAATCATCAAGAACAACTTGACGATCACTTAAGACATATGAATGAATGCAAGAAGAACAGAAACAAGCAGTTGACACCAAACTTAACATGAGACACTAGACTCAACAAGAAACATACAATATTTTTGGTTTTTATGATTTTGTAAATTTTTTTTTTTGGATTTTTCGAAAATTAAGTGGAAAAGAAAATAAAGGTATCAAAATTCTTAATGAGAATTCCAGGAATCATGCAATGTTAGTCTAAAGCTTCAGTCTAAAGAAATTAGACATGGCTAGCCAAGCTTCAGTAAGACATTGCATTCAAGAGCTAAATTGGTGAGAATTAATCAGCTTTGGTGATGATAAGAACATCACCTTGAAACACTAGAATTCATTCTTAAGAACTCTGAAGAAAAATACCTAATCTAAGCAACAAGATGAACCGTCAGTTGTCTAAACTCAACAATCCCCGGCAACGGCGCCAAAAACTTGGTGAACGAACTTGTGATCACTACTTTTCACAATTCAAATAATCCCCGGTAATGAATCCAAAAACTTGGTGCTCAATACCATGGTATAAACACAACTTCGCACAACTAACCAGCAAGTGCACTGGGTCGTCCAAGTAATAAACCTTACGCGAGTAAGGGTCGATCCCACGGAGATTGTTGGTATGAAGCAAGCTATGGTCACCTTGTAAATCTTAGTCAGGCAGATTCAAATGGTCATGGATGATATATGAATAAAACATAAAGATAAAGATAGAGATACTTATGTAATTCATTCGTGAGAACTTCAGATAAGCGAATGGAGATGCTTTGTCCCTTCCGTCTCTCTGCTTTCCTACTGTCTTCATCCAATCCTTCTTACTCCTTTCCATGGCAAGCTGTATGTTGGGCATCACCGTTGTCAGTGGCTACAATCCCGTCCTCTCAGTGAAAATTTTCAACGCACCCTGTCACGGCACGGCTAATCATCTGTCGGTTCTCAATCAGGTTGGAGTAGAATCCATTGATTCTTTTGCGTCTGTCACTAACGCCCAGCCTTCAGAAGTTTGAAGCTCGTCACAGTCATTCAATCATCGAATCCTACTCAGAATACCACAGACAAGGTTTAGACCTTCCGGATTCTCTTGAATGCCGCCATCAATTCTAGCTTATACCACGAAGATTCCGGTTAAGGAATCCAAGAGATAAACATTCAAGCCTTGTTTGCTTATAGAACGGGAGTGGTTGTCAGGCACGCGTTCATAAGTGAGAATGATGATGAGCATCACATAATCATCACATTCATCAAGTTCTTGAGTGCGAATGAATATCTTGGAATAAGAACAAGCTGAATTGAATAGAAGAATAATAGTAATTGCATTAATACTCGAGGTACAGCAGAGCTCCACACCTTAATCTATGGTGTGTAGAAACTCCACCGTTGAAAATACATAAGAACAAGGTCTAGGCATGGCCGTGAGGCCAGCCCCCGAAACGTGATCAAAAGATTCAAAGATCTAAAGATGATCTAAGATCCCAAGATGAAAATACAATAGCAAAAGGTCTTATTTATAAAGAACTAGTAGCCTAGGGTTTACAGAAATGAGTAAATGACATAAAAATCCACTTCCAGGCCCACTTGGTGAGTGCTTGGGCTGAGCATTGAAGCATTTTCGTGTAGAGACTTCTCTTGGAGTTAAACGCCAGCTTTTGTGCCAGTTTGGGCGTTTAACTCCCATTCTTGTGCCAGTTCCGGCGTTTAACGCCAGGCATTCTTGAGCTGATTTGGAATGCCGGTTTGGGCCATCAAATCTCGGGCAAAGTATGGACTATTATATATTGCTGGAAAGCCCAGGATGTCTACTTTCCAACGCCGTTGAGAGCGAGCCAATTGGGCTTCTGTAGCTCCAGAAAAATCGACTTTGAGTGCAGGGAGGTGAGAATCCAACAGCATCTGCAGTCCTTTTCAGTCTCTGAATCAGATTTTTGCTCAGGTCCCTCAATTTCAGCCAGAAAATACCTGAAATCACAGAAAAACACACAAACTCATAGTAAAGTCCAGAAAAGTGAATTTTAACTAAAAACTAATAAAAATATACTAAAAACTAACTAAAACATACTAAAAACATACTAAAAACATTGCCAAAAAGCGTACAAATTATCCGCTCATCATAGATCACAACAAGAATGAATTCTAACAACAATTGAATGCAAAGAATTAACAACAACAATAAAGGAAATCACAATTATCATGAATTACCTCAAATTGCATTATTGAAAGAGAAATAAAAGAACAACAATCTATCCACATAACAAAATGAAGAATTACAATTATCAAAACACATAACTAGAAAGAAGAGGAGGAGAAGAGTGAGAATTGATAAAGGAGAAGTGAATTAAACCTAGATCTAAGAGGAGAGATTAACTGGTGCACGAAATTGCAATCACACTTTTGCAATCCCGCACAACTAACCAGCAAGTGCATTGGGTCGTCCAAGTAATACCTTGCGTGAGCAAGGGTCGATCCCACGGAGATTGTCGCCTTGAAGCAAGCTATGGTTATCTTGTAAATCTTAGTCAGGATATCAGAAATTATCAGGATTGATTGTGAAAAGCAAAAGAACATGAAATTGTTACTTGTTTTGTAGTAATGGAGAATAGGTTGAGGTTTGGAGATGCTCCATCTTCTGAATCTCTGCTTTCCTACTGTCTCCTTCTTCAAGCACGCAAGGCTCCTTCCATGGCAAGCTGTATGTAGGGTTTCACCGTTGTCAATGGCCACCTCCCATCCTCTCAGTGAAAATGTTCCTATGCTCTGTCACAGCATGGCTAATCATTTGTCGGTTCTCGGTCAGGCCAGAATAGAATCCAGTGATTCTTTTGCGTCTGTCACTAACGCCCCGCCTGCTAGGAGTTTGAAGCACGTCACAGTCATTCAGTCATTGAATCCTACTCAGAATACCACAGACAAGGTTTAGACCTTCCGGATTCTCTTGAATGCCGCCATCAGTTCTAGCTTATACCACGAAGATTCCGATTAAAGAATCCAAGAGATAACTACTCAATCTAAGGTAGAACGGAGGTGGTTGTCCGGCACACGTTCATAGTTGAGAATGATGATGATTGTCACGGATCATCACATTCATCCGGATTAAGAACAAGTATTATCTTAGAATGGAAGCAAACATGATTGAATAAGAAACAGTGGTAATTGCATTAATCCATCAAGACACAGCAGAGCTCCTCACCCCCAACCATGGGGTTTAGAGACTCATGCCGTGGAAGGTGTACAATGAAACATGTAAAAATGTCATGAGGTACTGATACAATGTCAAAAGATCCTATTAATAGTAAACTAGTAACCTAGGGTGTACAGAAATGAGTAAATGACGTAAAAATCCACTTCTGGGTCCACTTGGTGTGTGCTTGGGCTGAGCAATGAAGCATTTTCGTGTAGAGACCTTTTCTGGAGTTAAACGCCAGCTTTCATGCCAGTTTGGGCGTTTAACTCCAAGTTTTATGCCAGTTCCAGCGTTTAACGCTGGAAATTCTGAGGCCGAATTGCTACGCCGGTTTGGGCCATCAAATCTTGGGCAAAGTATGGATTATCATATATTGCTGGAAAGCCCAGGATGTCTACTTTCCAATGCCGTTGAGAGCGCGCCAATTAGGCTTCTGTAGCTCCAGAAAATCCACTTCGAGTGCAGGGAGGTCAAAATCCAACAGCATCTGCAGTCCTTTTCAGTCTCTGAATCAGATTTTTGCGCAGAACCTTCAATTTCAGTCAGAAAATACCTGAAATCATAGAAAAACACACAAACTCATAGTAAAGTCCAGAAAAGTGAATTTTAATTAAAAACTAATAAAAATATACCAAAAACTAACTAAATCATACTAAAAACATACTAAAAACAATGCCAAAAAGTGTATAAATTATCCGCTCATCACAACACCAAACTTAAATTGTTGCTTGTCCCCAAGCAACTGAAAATCAAAATAGGATAAAAAGAAGAGAATATACTATAGACTCCAAAATATCAAAGAAACATAGATCCAATTAGATGAGCGGGACTAGTAGCTTTTTGCCTCCGAACAGTTTTGGCATCTCACTCTATCCTTTGAAGTTCAGAATGATTGGCATCTATAAGAACTCAGAACTCATATAGTGTTATTGATTCTCCTAGTTAAGTATATTGATTCTTGAACATAGCTAGTGTATGAGTCTTGGCTGTGGCCCAAAGCACTCTGTCTTCCAGTATTACCACCGGATACATACATGCCACAGACACATAATTGGGTGAACCTTTTTAGATTGTGACTCAGCTTTGCTAAAGTCCCCAATTAGAGGTGTCCAGGGTTCTTAAGCACACTCTTTTTGCTTTGGTTCACAACTTTATTTCTTTCTTTTTCTTTTTCTTCTCTTTTTTTTTCGAATTTTTTTTTTTTTGCATTCACTGCTTTTTCTTGCTTCAAGAATCAATTTGATGATTTTTCAGATCCTCAATAAGAGTTCTCCTTTTCCATCATTCTTTCAAGAGCCAACAATTTTAACATTCTTAAAACAACAAATTCAAAAGACATATGCACTGTTCAAGCATTCATTCAGAAAACAAGAAGTATTGTCACCACATCAAACTAATTCAACTGGTTTCAAGGATAAATTTCGAAATCCTGTACTTCTTGTTCTTTTGTGATTAAAGCATTTTTCATTTAAGAGAGGTGATGGATCCATAGGACATTCATAACTTTAAGGCATAAATTTTAATTTTATTAATTATGATTTAAGAACAAGACTCAAAAATAGATATAAGATGAAAAAAATAAAAATAGGAATAGAAAACAAAAGAAAAACGCAAAAATAGGCTCCTAATGATAGAGGTTTTCACAGAGTTAGGACTCAACAACCTTGATTTTGAGAAGTGGATGCTCCCTCAGCTTGAGAGGAGAGCTTTTGGCGTTTCATCTCTTGGATTTCACGCCCCTGCTTCTCTTGTTCCTTCAGCAATTTGCAGAGCATGCAGTTCTGATTCTGCTGTTCTTCCTTAAGTTGCTCCATAGTCTCTTGCAACTTGGTGATAGATGCTTCCAGGCTGGCCCAGTAGCCAATTTCAGGAAATTCAGGGAGGAACTCCTGCGCCCTCCTTTTGATAGAGTTGTCTTGCACTTGTCCTTCCATTGACTTCTTGGTGATTGGATGTTCAATGGGTATGAATTCATCTACTCCCATCTTCACCCCAGCCTCTTTACAGAGCAAGGAGATTAAGCTTGGGTAAGCCAGTTTGGCTTCAGTGGAATTTTTATTTGCAATTGTGTAAATCTCACAAGCAATCACATGATGGACCTCCACTTCTTTTCCAAACATAATGCAATGAATCATCACTGCCCTCTTGATAGTGACCTCAGAACGGTTGCTAGTGGGCAATATGGAACGCCCAATAAAGTCTAGCCAACCTCTTGCAATTGGCTTGAGGTCTCCCCTCTTGAGTTGGTTTGGGACACCCTTTGAATTGGTTATCCATTTAGTCCCAGGGAGGCATATGTCCTCTAGAACTTGATCCAACCCTTTATCTTCTCTCACCATCCTCTTGTTGAAGGAATCAGGATCATCTTGCAGTTGAGGTAGTTTGAAGATTTCTCTTATTTTGTCCAGATGGAAGTACATAACTTTCCCTCTGACCATGGTTCTGTGGGTATGGTAAGCGGTTCCAGTCATTCTCTGCTTATCTGTCAGCCACAGATTTGAGTAGAATTCCTGAACCATGTTCCTTCCAACCTTTACTTCAGGATTGGTTAGAACTTCCCATCCTCTGTTTTGAATTTGCTCTTGGATCCCCGGATATTCATCTTCTTTCAGATCAAATTTTACTTCCGGGATCACTGACCTCAAACCCATTATTTTGTGATAATGGTCTTCATGTTCTTTGGTTAAGAACTTCTCTTGATTCCAAAGATTCTTTGGATTATTCTCTTTCTTGCCTCTTAAATTGGTTTGTTTTCCCTTAGGAGCCATGATATTGATGAATCTTGGCTTAGTGATCACGGAAAGCACACCAAACTTAGAGGTTTGCTTGTCCTCAAGCAAAAGAAAAGAGAGAAGAGAGGGGGAGGAAGAGGAAATTCGAATGGTGTGGTGGAGAGAGGGAACCAAACGTGTATTTATAAGGTAGGGAGGGGAGTTTTTCGAAAAATTGAAAGGAGATATGAGAAGATATGGAAAGAAATTGAGAAAAGGGTGATTTTTTTGAACAAAATTTTGGGAATGATTTGAGAGATTTGAAGAGTGATTTTGGATATTTGAAAATTTGAAAGTGAATGATGAGAGATTGAAATGTATTTTTGTAGAAAAATATGGGTGAAAAAAGGAAAGTTTGAAAAAATCTGATTTGAAAACAAAACTGTGGTCCCCCCACCTTTCTGGCGTTAAACGCCCAGAATGGCACTCATTCTGGCATTTAACGCCCACTTGATGCCCCTTTTGGGCGTTTAACGCCCAGCCAGGTGCCCTGGCTGGCGTTAAACGCCAGAAATCCTTTATCACTGGGCGTTTTTCTGAACACCCAGGATGCTGCACACCTGGCGTTAAACGCCCAGAATGGTGCCCATTCTGGCGTTTAACGCCCAAAATGGCACCATTCCTGGCGTTAAACGCCCAGAATGGTACCCATTCTGGCGTTTAACGCCCAAAATGCCCCTTACTGGCGTTTTTTCGCCAGTAAGCTCATTTTCTCTGCTTTTTGAGCTGAATCTTTCTGTAACTCTGTGAATTCCTTCATTTTTGATACTTGCCTCTGTAAGAACAATTCATACAACCTCCTAATGACTGGGTTGCCTCCCAGCAAGCACTTCTTTACTGTCTTTAGCTGGACTTTCACTGAGAATCATTCAAGTCTCAGTTTTGAGCATTCCTGCTCAAAATTGCCTTCAAGATAATGTTTGATTCTCTGTCCATTAACAATGAACTTTTTGTCAGAATCAATATCCTGAAGCTCAACATATCCATATGGTGAAACTCCTGTAATCACATACGGACCCTTCCACCGGGATTTGAGTTTTCCTAGAAACAATTTGAGCCTAGAGTTGAAGAGCAGAACTTTTTGTCCTGGCTCAAAGACTCTGGTTGACAGCTTCTTGTCATGCCATTTCTTTGCCTTTTCCTTATAAATTTTTGCATTTTCAAAGGCATTGAGTTTGAACTCCTCTAGCTCATTTAGCTGGAGCAATCTTTTTTCACCAGCTAACTGTGCATCCATATTTAGGAATCTGGTTGCCCAGTAGGCTTTATGTTCCAGTTCCACAGGCAAATGACAGGCCTTCCCATACACCAGTTGGTATGGAGAGGTTCCTATAGGAGTCTTGAATGCTGTTCTGTACGCCCACAGAGCATCATCCAAGCTCTTTGCCCAATCCTTTCTCCAGGCTATCACAGTCCGTTCTAGGATTCTTTTTAGCTCTCTGTTGGAGACTTCAGCTTGCCCATTTGTCTGTGGATGATACGGAGTTGCCACTTTATGGCTAATTCCATATCTAACCATAGCAGAGTATAGCTGTTTATTGCAGAAATGAGTGCCCCCATCACTGATTAGCACTCTGGGGACGCCAAACCTGCTGAAAATATTTTTCTGGAGGAATTTCAGTACAGTCTTGGTATCATTAGTGGGTGTAGCAATTGCTTCTACCCACTTAGATACATAGTCCACTGCCACCAGAATGTAAGTGTTTGAGTATGATGGTGGGAATGGCCCCATGAAATCAATTCCCCATACATCAAACAATTCTATCTCTAATATCCCTTGTTGAGGCATGGCATATCCATGAGGCAGGTTACCAGCTCTTTGGCAACTGTCACAGTTACGCATAAACTCTCGGGAATCTTTATAGAGAGTAGGCCAGTAGAAGCCACATTGGAGGACTTTAGTGGCTGTTCGCTCACTTCCAAAATGTCCTCCATACTGTGATCCATGGCAATGCCATAGGATCCTTTGTGCTTCTTCTCTGGGTACACATCTGCGGATTACTCCGTCAGCACATCTCTTAAAGAGATATGGTTCATCCCAGAGGTAGTACTTGGCATCTGAAAGCAATTTCTTTCTTTGCACACTGCTGTACTCCTTGGGTATGAACCTCACAGCTTTAAAATTTGCAATATCTGCAAACCATGGGGCTTCCTGAATGGCAAAGAGTTGCTCATCTGGGAAAGTCTCAGAGATCTCAGTAGAAGGGAGGGACGTCCCAGCTACTGGTTCTATCCGGGACAGGTGATCAGCTACTTGGTTCTCTGTCCCTTTTCTGTCTCTTATTTCTATATCAAACTCTTGCAGAAGCAACACCCATCTTATAAGCCTGGGTTTTGAATCCTGCTTTGTGAGTAAGTATTTAAGAGCAGCATGGTCAGTGTACACAATCACCTTTGATCCCACTAGGTAGGATCTAAACTTGTCAATGGCATAGACCACTGCAAGTAATTCTTTTTCTGTGGTTGTGTAATTCTTCTGTGCATCATTTAGAACACGGCTAGCATAATAAATGACATGCAGAAGTTTGTTATGCCTCTGTCCCAACACTGCACCAATGGCATGATCACTGGCATCACACATTAATTCAAATGGTAATGCCCAGTCTGGTGCATAGATGACTGGTGCTGTGACCAGCTTAGCTTTCAGGGTCTCAAATGCCTGCAGACACTGTGTGTCAAACACAAATGGTGTGTCAGCAGCTAGCAGGTTACTTAAAGGTTTTGCAATTTTCGAAAAATCCTTTATAAACCTTCTGTAGAATCCTGCATGCCCCAGAAAGCTTCTGATTGCCTTAACATTGGCAGGTGGTGGTAATTTTTCAATTACCTCTACCTTTGCCTTATCCACCTCTATTCCCTTGCTTGAAATTTTGTGCCCAAGGACAATTCCTTCAGTCACCATAAAGTGACATTTCTCCCAGTTTAAAACTAGGTTAGTCTCTTGGCACCTTTTCAGGACAAGTGCTAGGTGATTAAGACAGGAGCCAAATGAGTCTCCATATACTGAAAAGTCATCCATGAAGACTTCCAGAAATTTCTCTACCATATCTGAGAAGATAGAGAGCATGCACCTTTGAAAGGTTGCAGGTGCATTGCACAGACCAAAAGGCATCCTCCTGTAGGCAAACACGCCAGAAGGGCAAGTGAATGCTGTTTTCTCTTGGTCCTGGGGATCTACTGCAATTTGGTTGTAGCCTGAATAGCCATCCAAAAAAGCAGTAATAATCATGGCCAGCTAGTCTTTCTAGCATTTGGTCTATGAATGGTAAAGGAAAATGATCCTTTCTGGTGGCTGTGTTGAGCCTTCTGTAATCAATACACATGCGCCACCCTGTGACTGTCCTTGTAGGAACCAGTTCATTTTTTTCATTATGAACCACTGTCATGCCTCCCTTTTTGGGAACAACTTGGACAGGGCTCACCCAGGGGCTATCAGAAATAGGATAAATAATCCCAGCCTTTAGTAATTTAGTGACCTCTTTCTGCACCACCTCCTTCATGGCAGGATTTAGCCTCCTCTGTGGTTGGACCACTGGTTTGGCATTATCCTCCAATAGGATCTTGTGCATGCATCTAGCTGGGCTAATACCCTTGAGATCACTTATGGACCACCCAAGAGCTGTCTTGTGTGTCCTTAGCACTTTAATCAGTGCTTCCTCTTCCTGTGAATTTAAAGCATAGCTTATAATCACTGGAAAAGTATCACCCTCTCCCAGAAATGCGTATTTCAGGGATGATGGTAGTGGTTTGAGTTCAGGTTTGGGAGGTTTATCCTCCTCCTGAGGAATTTTCGAAAATTCCTTTGCCTCCTCTGGTTCTTCCTGATCAGTTTGAGCATCTTTGAAGATGTCCTCAAGCTCTGATTCTAGGCTTTCAGCCATATTGATCTCTTCTACCAGAGAGTCAATAATTTCAGCGCCCATGCAGTCATTTGGTGTGTCTGGATGCTGCATAGCTTTTACGGCATTCAACTTGAACTCATCCTCATTGACTCTCAAGGTTACTTCCCCCTTTTGTACATCAATGAGAGTTCGTCCAGTTGCTAGGAAAGGTCTTCCTAGAATGAGAGTTGCACTCTTGTGCTCCTCCATTTCCAGCACCACAAAGTCAGTTGGAAAGGCAAATGGCCCAACCTTGACAATCATATCCTCTATTATGCCTGATGGATGTTTAATGGAGCCATCAGCAAGTTGGAGGCATATCCTGGTTGGTTTGACTTCTCCAGTCAACCCAAGCTTTCTGATAGTGGATGCAGGTATTAAATTGATGCTTGCTCCAAGATCACATAGGGCTGTCTTGGTGCAAGTGCCTTCTAATGTGCATGGTATCAGAAAGCTTCCAGGATCTTGAAGCTTTTCTGGTAAGCTTTTTAGAATGACTGCACTGCATTCTTCAGTGAGAAACACTTTTTCAGTTTCTCTCCAATCCTTCTTATGACTTAAGATTTCCTTCATGAACTTAGCATAAGAAGGTATTTGCTCAAGTGCCTCTGCAAACGGAATCTTTATTTCAAGAGTCCTTAAATAGTCTGCAAAGCGGGCAAATTGCTTATCCTGTTACGCTTTGCGGAGTTTCTGAGGATAAGGCATCTTGGCTTGATATTCTTCAACCTTAGATGCTGCAGGTTTATTCCTTACAGAAGTGGTTGAAGAAGCCTTTTTAGAGGGATTACTGTCAGCACTCTCAGGTGTCTGATCTTCCCTTGGCGTTTGAACGCCAGGATTGGGTGGAAATTGGGCGTTTAACGCCAACTTTTCCCCCTTTTCTGGCGTTTGGATGCCAGAACTGGGTAAGGAATGGGCGTTTAACGCCAACTTTCCTTCCCTTTCTGGCGTTTGAACGCCAATGTCATTCCTCTCTGGGCTCTTACTGTCCTCAGAGGGATTTTGAACAGTAGTTTGTTTGTCCTCTGTCAATTGTTCCTTGTTTGGCATTTTACTTTTTTGAGCAGTGTTATTCAAGGTCTTTCCACTCCTCAATTGAACTGCTTGACACTCCTCTGTTATCTGTTTAGATATTTGCTGTTTTGCTTGATTCAACTGTAGTTCTATGCTCTTGTTAGCAACTTTAGTTTCATAGAGCATCTCTTTAAATTCTGCTAACTGTTCTGTCATCAGGAGCAATTGTTGATTAAGCTCAATTATCTGTTCTTGAGGATTAGGGTCAGTGACTACTGTCATGACTTCCTCATCTGGAGAGAACTCATTGCTAGAATACAAATATTGGTTTCTAGCAACAGTGTCTATAAGCTCTTGAGCTTCTTCAATTGTCTTCCTCATGTGTATAGATCCACCAGCTGAGTGGTCTAAAGACATCTGAGCTTTTTCTGTAAGCCCATAGTAGAAAATGTCTAACTGTACCCACTCTAAAAACATTTCAGAGGGACATTTCCTTAGCATACCTCTATACCTCTCCCAGGCATTGTAAAGGGATTCATTATCCTCTTGTTTAAAGCCATGGATGTCCAGCCTTAGCTGTGTCATCCTCTTTGGAGGGTAAAAATGATTCAGGAATTTGTCTGACAACTGTTTCCATGTCTTTATGCTTGCTGTAGGTTGGTTATTTAACCACCTTTTAGCTTGATCTTTTACAGCAAATGGAAACAGTAATAGTCTGTAGACATCCTGATCCACCTCTTTATCATGTACTGTGTCAGCAATTTGTAAAAACTGTGCCAGAAACTCAGTAGGTTCTTCCTGTGGAAGACCGGAATACTGGCAATTTTGCTGCACTATGATAATGAGTTGAGGATTTAGCTCAAAGCTGCTTGCTTTGATGGGAGGTGTACAGATGCTACTCCTATATGCAGCTGTAATGGGGTTAGCATATGATCCCAGAGTCCTTTTGGACTGATCAATCCCACTTATGTCCATAATGGACAAAAGGGAAATAACTATGATTGCAAACAGATAAATTTTGTTTTTTTTTTTTTTTGAATTAAACGAAAAAAAAAGAGAAAAAAAAATTGAAATAAACGAAAAGAAATTAAGATAAAAATTCGAAAATCAAAAAGAAAACAAGATCAAAACAAATTGAGAACTGAATCAATTAGTCAATTAAAAAGATTTTGAAAATAGTGATTAAAAGATATGATTGAAAAATTTTTATGAAAAAGATTTGATTTTTGAAAAGAGGAAAGAGAAAAACACAAAAAGACACCAAACTTAAAATTTTTAGAAAATCAAGCACTAATTTTTCGAAAATTTTTAAGGGAAAAACACAAAGAGGACACCAAACTTAGAATTTTTTGAATCAAAAAGGGACTAAGAACATGCAAATTCGAAAATTAAAAGAAAAACAAAAGCATGCAATTGACACCAAACTTAAAATATGAGACTAGACTCAACTAAAAGGCTCTAAACCAACAAAAACAAAAATAAAACAGTCCTAATCTAAGCAACAAGATAAGCCGTCAGTTGTCCAAACTCGAACAATCCCCGGCAACGGCGCCAAAAACTTGGTGCACGAAATTGCAATCACACTTTTGCAATCCCGCACAACTAACCAGCAAGTGCACTGGGTCGTCCAAGTAATACCTTGCGTGAGCAAGGGTCGATCCCACGGAGATTGTCGGCTTGAAGCAAGCTATGGTTATCTTGTAAATCTTAGTCAGGATATCAGAAATTATCAGGATTGATTGTGAAAAGCAAAAGAACATGAAATTGTTACTTGTTTTGCAGTAATGGAGAATAGGTTGAGGTTTGGAAATGCTCCATCTTCTGAATCTCTGCTTTCCTACTGTCTCCTTCTTCAAGCACGCAAGGCTCCTTCCATGGCAAGCTGTATGTAGGGTTTCACCGTTGTCAATGGCTACCTCCCATCCTCTCAGTGAAAATGTTCCTATGCTCTGTCACAGCATGGCTAATCATCTGTCGGTTCTCGGTCAGGCCGGAATAGAATCCAGTGATTCTTTTGCGTCTGTCACTAACGCCCCGCCTGCTAGGAGTTTGAAGCACGTCACAGTCATTCAGTCATTGAATCCTACTCAGAATACCACAGACAAGGTTTAGAGCTTCCGGATTCTCTTGAATGCCGCCATCAGTTCTAGCTTATACCACGAAGATTCCGATTAAAGAATCCAAGAGATAACTACTCAATCTAAGGTAGAACGGAGGTGGTTGTCAGGCACACGTTCATAGTTGAGAATGATGATGATTGTCACGGATCATCACATTCATCCGGATTAAGAACAAGTATTATCTTAGAATGGAAGCAAGCATGATTGAATAAGAAACAGTGGTAATTGCATTAATCCATCAAGACACAGCAGAGCTCCTCACCCCCAACCATGGGGTTTAGAGACTCATGCCGTGGAAGGTGTACAATGAAACATGTAAAAATGAGATGAGGTACTGATATAATGTCAAAAGATCCTATTAATAGTAAACTAGTAACCTAGGGTGTACAGAAATGAGTAAATGACGTAAAAATCCACTTCTGGGTCCACTTGGTGTGTGCTTGGGCTGAGCAATGAAGCATTTTCGTGTAGAGACCTTTTCTGGAGTTAAACGCCAGCTTTCATGCCAGTTTGGGCGTTTAACTCCAAGTTTTATGCCAGT